>NC_138728.1:37723358-38323358 GCF_965113295.1 Leuciscus leuciscus
GACTAAAATACTCACTTGAAGGCTGCATGGTACTTTGGATTACTCTGCAGCTTTTTCAGAGGCCCAACCTTTCCATTTGCCTCTAAAGGTACTTGTAACGTCTTCCCCTGTGAAGACGTATAGGCCGAGTGTTGTTGTGCAATAGTCTGCCCCCTTACATTCTGCCAGTTCGTTGACATTTAGGATCCGACTGTGCTTTCCGGTCCCAATGTCGACGTAGATGGTCAGCGGGACGGATTGGGCGTGGTGTAGGATGATGAAGAAACTGTGTCTGGAGTCCTCACCACAGCCACCTTGTGCCCCAGTTGAGCGGCATACAGCAGGTACAGAACAACCTGGGTGTCAGTCTCTTCCTGGGTTGACTCCAGCTGAGGTATCTATGAACCCACCTGAAAAGATAGAATTGTAATTCGATTTTTAGTAACGCACATACTTTTTCCACAATAGTAATATTTTGTTTTAATCATAGAATCATTTGTAGTAATAGCTCAACATTCAAGTAGCCTACCATCTGACTTTGCAAATCTCAAAAATGTCTCCTCCATTGTCTTGTCTACTGCATAGAGTGAGCCAGGGATCAGAGACTGTGCCACTGCAATGCCACCTTTCTGCAACAGCTCCTTTGCACCGGGATGAGACCTATCAATATTTGTCAGGACTCAGGAATACCTCCAGCCACACCAAGTACCTGTAGAGGGGTAGAATATTACTGATTATTAATTCATCACCACTACACATACATAATGACATTGTCTACTACATTACTCATCATACTGTACTGAACGTCTCATGTCAATTTGTCTGAAATATGAATAACCTTGAGTAGTTTGGCCCATCATATGTAAAGAATAGATCTGCCATGTCCCCGTTGCATTTGTGGAATAGAGCAAAGTTGTTTGTCTTTACAGAGTACTGCAACTTCAGGATCAGACGGGCATGATCAATCACACTCAGCCAGAATGTGGCAGTCTTTCCAAGGTGGCCGGCATGCACCTTGTTTTCATATGCCTCATAGTTCTTGAGGATGTCGAGAGTGGAGGGATCCTTCAGTGCAAGGTCAAGGTATTCATGACTACAGGTCTGGACTAGATCAAAGAGGGCTTTGGGATTGGTGATCTCCGCATTATCCTCCTCAATGAATCTCTGAAGTAACAGTCGTTCCATGGCTTCACTGACTGTTTTGAGACAGAACAGTGCTGTTGCATATGCCTTCCCCTTCAGGACACCTTCGAGACAGCCACTAGTGAATACAAGCTCTGCCTCGATGAGGATTTCAGCATAGCCTGAGCCCTTGCATTTGTGGGCTGTCACCATGCCCATGTAGTTCATCCCAGTGTGGAAGGGTCCTGGGGTGACCACATGCTCTTCATACTCATCTGGGAATTTCCAAATGAGAGGCAGGGCCTTCATGCAACCACCGAGGTCAAAGGTGTTGAGGACATACTCCTGACCCACCTCCATGGTGGCCTTCTCAGACTGTTTTAGCAGCTCCTTTATGACTGAGTACTCTGTAAAAGGTTGGTTGATTGGGGTGAAGTAGTCGATGGTAGATCTTCGAGGGGGCTTGTAACCAGTGGCTGATACAAAGCCAGCAAACCCTGCAACAAGTTGCTTTGATCCACTACTTCCCACCACTCGGACAAGTAGCCAGACACGATACTCTTCGATGCAGTTTGAGTAGACTTTGTTGATTGCTGTGGGTGGAGTAAAAACTGCTCCCTCAGGAAATTTGGGGCAGACTCGGCTATAGTTATTTTAGTAATTTTTACTTCAGAAACATTTTCAATTTGAATCCCATCTATCTCAATCGTCTTCTCTGGGGTTTAAAAAAAAAAAAAATTATCAAATAATATGGCTTTAGTTTTATTTAAATGTAAAGATAATTTATTTCTATCCATCCATTTTTTTATATTCCTTAATTCCGTATTTACACCATTAATAACCTTATCATAATTGTCATCACAAACGAAAATGTTGGTATCATCTGCAAACAAAACACACTTAAGTAATTTTGAAACATTAAATATATCATTGATGTACAATTTGAATAATTTAGAGCCCAATATTGACCCCTGGGGGAAATTACACAACCGGTAGATGAGGACATCTGCATATATTGTATAATGTCACTTAAGTAGCTTTTTACACAGTTTCCATCCACCCCTCGTATGCCGTACCTTTCTAGTTTCTTGAGTAGTATTGCATGATTAACCCCCTGAGGTCTACGGTATCGCCGGCGATACCAGCTCTCTTTTTTTTTATTAGTGTAAAAGAAACTCATAAATACTCTGTTGACTTTGATTTTCCATAGGAGTTTCATACATCAATCGATTCTGTTAAATATGTATTATTTTTGTGTATACTCACAATAAAAACAAAGTGTTGTGCTTTTTGCCAAATAAAGAAAAATAAACACGAAGCGAGTTCTGCCTTCTCTCTGCCAGTGTAGTCCATTCTGAAACGCGTCCGAAAATTAACAATAACTGAGCGAATACTCAGTCAAACAGACATACAGACACACAGGCATGAATATTGAATTCTCTTCTTTTAAATGAAGTAATTTATATAAAAAAACAATTATTCTCATCTTGTGAAATCTGTATTAAAAGAGAGCGATTCCAGTCGAGCTCATCTCATCTCATTACGTTATAATCGGCCCCGCCCACGGAGAGCGCGCGCTATTCAAACGCAAATGGCTGAGGCAATCCTGTGAACGCCCCCATCAGCTCGAGAAAACACACAAGTTTATTTAGATCATTGTTTACACCGTCTTGCAGCGCTGTGAGGAATAATACTAATGGAAAATGTCCCTCAGAAGTGCGGGTATATCGAGGAGCGAGCTGAGGAATACAAGTAAGTTTTTTCCTTCTCACGTGAATTTCTTCACGTGGGTTTCTGTTTATGAATGAATAAACGGCATGAATGCGCGCTGTTTACCACAGCTGGCAAAGACAGTTTAAATTTAAATCGCGTGTGTGAATGAATGATGATGTTTTAGCAAACTGTATTGCTATACTGAGATAAGTAAACATCGACTGAATGTTGAAATAAAATGTAGGCTATTTGTATAAGCAACGTATTAAACTGCAAATTAACAATATGCCCTAATATTTCATGAAAACAACGTTACAGTCAGACGAAATATGAAAGACAACATTTTGTTGACCAGATTTGGGTACAGTTTTTACTGTAGAATATACTGCCACATCAAATAAGCTTTTGTTTAGCCATTTCTATATATAAAATACTATTTTTGTCAAAAATAAAGTCATCAACTAAGATGTTAGCTGTTCCAATGTTGGTTATATTCAAACTAATGAATACATAGATTAAATGTAGGGCCTATAATCTTTTTTTTTTACAAAGAAAGAGTACACTTGAAATATTGTTGAAATTGTAATTATTGTTGTAATTGTAACCGTTTTAATAAAATAGCAAAACATATTTACAAGATAGATGTAAGCAAAATCTTAAATGGTCAATATAAGTCTTCTTCTAAATATATCTTTTGTCCTTGCATTGTGGCTCAGTCAGTGTCACACCTGAGTGAATGGCTAATTATGCAGAGTGGGTGTATTCTAAGGTGTAAACCACTCCTCGTTCACGCCCCCTCGCATATTGGCTTTCCAAGCAAAACCTGTTTTACATCAATTTAAATCAATGTATGGTTTTATGTGAACGATAAAGCAAGACTATTTTCACATAATTTTGAAGAAAAAACTATAGGCGACGACATCCATAAGTCAAAAGTCTTATTGCCACATATTTAGTATGTGTTTTGTGGCCTTATTTCAAAAATTTTAATTTTTAGTTTTTTCGATAACCACGCATAAACATTATTCTCTCAAAAATTAAAACATGTACATACATGTGGCTCACATATTATTGTAGTCCTGTTTGTGCTATATAGAGTGAATTTACACCTTTGCCATTAATATGTTTATAAGCAACTGAAAAAAGCACAAATGTCAGAGCATGTCAGAACACCCCCAGGGCCCAAAAAAACGCTCAGACTCCAGAGGGTTAATAGTGTCAAAGGCTTTTTTCAAATCAATGAATATTCCAATAGTAAATTTTTTATTGTCCAATGCATTTGATAATTCTTCTGTTGCATCAATTAAAACCATAGATGTAGATATTTTGCTTCTGAATCCATATTGATTTTAATTAATCAGTTGATATTTTTCAACAAATTTTTCTAATCGAGTATAAAATATTTTTTTCTAGGATTTTTGAAAATTGAGGAAGCTATGAAATTGGTCTATAATTAGTAAAATTATGTTTATTTCCATTTTTGAGTAGTGGAATAATTTTTGCCATTTCCATTGTCTTGGGAACACAACCATTTAGAAGTGACAGATTATAGATGTGCGTTAAATGTGTTTTGATATTATATATAACTTTTTTTAATAGTGCCATATTGATGGAGTGACAGTCCATAGAATAATTATTTTTGGCCTTTTGGACAATACTCATTACTTCTTTCTCTCTAACTGCTGAAAGAAAGATGGTGTTTGAATTTTGTATACATTTTTTTTATATATATATTTTGCTCTCGGGCAATTCCACGCAAAACTGTCACATCCATAACGCCAACACAATGCCATGGTATTTAGTTGGCGTTATGGATGTGACAGTTTTGCGTGGAATTGCCCTCTCTCTGTTCGTCTGGTATTCTTGCTGCCAAATCAGGGCCAATGTTTACAAAAAAACAAAATTAAAGCTGTTAACTACCCTGTTCATGTTGCGATATCCACCATTTGAGTTAACAAAGTATTCTGGAAAAGTTGTTTTTTCCCCCCTTTTTAATACTTATAATAATTATAATACTTATATAATAATTAAATAGAGAATGCTATTTAATACATCCCATGGTCCTTTTATTTTGGTTTTATTATTAAATTATAATTTCTTATAATGTAATTTCTTGGCTATTATTACATCAGTTAACTTGTTTTTGTACAACTTATATCTATTCTCAGCTTATTTTGTTTTCAATGTATGATTTATATATGAATTATATAATGAATGATTTATAGAGATTATTTTTCTTTTTACATGCATTTTGTAAACGTTTAGTCATCCGGGGACATTTGGAATATTTCTTATGTTTACTGTAAACTGAAATAGGGCAGTGCTTATCATATAAAGTTGTGAATATTTCTAAAAAGGTGCTACTTCATCAAGTGGAATCAGGTATGCAGTCAGTGTAAGCATGCATGCTATACTATACTCTGTAGCAAAAATGTTTATTGATTCCCTGATAATGTTATTCCAGATCTTCACTATACAAGGGCTACAGTGGTGAGCTGCCAGACCCATCAACACTCGACCCTAAAGCTGTCTATGCTGACTTCAAACCAGGATCTCTTCCCCTTATCTGCACAATGTATCTCTCACCTGAGAAGCCACTTGTGGACTCCATTTTCGGTAAGGTACAAGCTGGCAGTATCCTATCGTATCGGCATCCACCACCTACACCTGATGGTTTTATCACCCAGAAGGATGCACCCCCATTCCCAAAAGTGCCACCAGAAGGCTACCAGTTAAAGCCAACAGACTACATATGTGCCAACAAACCAGGAACAGCTGCATCTCCACTCACTGTTTGTGACTTTGTTGCAGTCACACCTCATTGAGGAAGCAACCAGATGTCAGCACCTGAGTGGCATTCACTGAGGAAAGGGTGACTGCTTCAAATTTTAGGGAGGTTAACCATGTTAGAGGTCCAAATGCTGCAGAAAACCTAGCTGAGAGGATCATCCGAGGGACACGACAAACAACACACATGAAGAGGGGGCTGGCTATGGAGGAAGGAGCCTCAAAGGACTATGCAGATGTCACGGGGTGACCGGAGCCGGAACCTTGTGCACGGAAGTTGTTGCTACGGGGGAGCACTTCCGGTGCAACACCAGGCCGGTTCCGGTTTTCCCCGTGTGCTATGGCCGATCGGGGCAACTGATGAGTGGAATTGCTGACAGGTGTGAGAGGAGGAGAGTTTGGGCGGCAATTGGGACGCGGTTTCCAAAACGGACTATAAAAGGGAGACGCAGCAGCCGGGGGGGGCGAACGCAGCAGGTGAGAGAGAGAGAGACCGAGGCCGAGGCGGAAGCAGCGGAGGGAGGCCGCGGGGAAGAGAAAGAGAGAGAAAGAGACCGAGGCCGAAGCGGAAGCAGCGGAGCGAGGCCACGGGGAAGAGAGACCGAGGCCGAGGCGGAAGCAGCGGAGGGAGGCCGCGGGGAAGAGAAAGAGAGAGAGAGAGAGAGAGACCGAGGCCGAAGCGGAAGCAGCGGAGGGAGGCCGCGGGGAAGAGAGAGAGAGAGAGAGAGAGAGACCGAGGCCGAGGCGGAAGCAGCAGAGGGAGGCCGCGGGGAAGAGAGAGAGAGAGAGAGAGAGAGAGACCGAGGCCGAGGCGGAAGCAGCAGAGGGAGGCCGCGGGGAAGAGAGAGAGAGAGAGAGAGAGAGACCGAGGCCGAGGCGGAAGCAGCGGAGGGAGGCCGCGGGGAAGAGAGAGAGGGAGAGAGAGACCGAGGCGGAAGCAGCGGAGGGAGGCCGCGGGGAAGAGAGAGAGAAAAGATTTCGGCTGGATTGCGGGTGTAAGCTTTGGTTGCACCGTGAGTCTATTGAATTGCAGTTTTATTGTGGAAATGAGCACGAGTGAAACCTTGCAGTGTGTTGGTGAATATACGAGTGTGGGAATCGTGTTTCTGCTGTTCACTCGCAGTCACAGCTGTTCATTCCTCTCCCCGCCTGAGCCCTGTTGAAGGAGAATGCTGAAACTGCTGAGTTACGTTCATATTATGTTCATATCTCTCTCTGTCTGAGCCCCGAAAAAGAGAATGCTGAAGAGACTTTTAAGACTGTTCTTATTTAATAAAGAACACATTTATTTTTAATTGTCTGCCTCCTTCGTGTCCATGGTCAGCTCCTCAGGGGCAGTATGCAAGCTAAGGGTGGGCGGCCCGCTGGCGCTCGCCCCGGCCTGTGACACAACTCTTAAAAACCTGAACTTAAGGAAATGTGGACTGGTGATTCATCCAGATGCACCTTGGCTGGGTGCGTCACCTGATGGGCTGGTATATGACCCGCTTGAGAGACCATCATTCGGCTTGGTTGAGATGAAGTGCTCAAATGCACTAAGCTACATTGACTGCAGGTACCTCAGAGTTGATCATGGAACATATCAATTAAAGGAAAGCCATGCTTATTATTGGCAAGTGCAGGGGCAGTTGCTAATGACCGGTATGGAATGGTGTGACTTTGTTGTCTGTGCCCATGATGACATGTTTGTGCAGCACATTTACATAGACACTTTTACATATCTGCCAAAATACCAATCTATGCACAAGTAACTAAAGAGGCACTATTGCCCGAGAAGACATAACGTGAGATGAGATGGAAGACAAGCGTAACACCACGTTCTCCTCACAATCATGACGGTAGACGTAGAATCCACAGCTAGATCAACGAGTATAATAGCCCTATGATTACAACAACCATCATTTAAAGTGTCACAAAATTCTTAAATTATCGTAAATTATGGGATTTTTTTCATTATTGATCGTACATTGCACAGAGGTCAAAATTATCGTATAAATTCGATAAATATCGTACGTCTGGCAACACTGTTCTGCAGGCTAGTGTTAATAGAGGATGAGTTCATTACATCAAGACAACCCATTCTACATCATGTATTTGTACACACACACACACTTAGTTGTGTAGTTAGGTTTTTATTATCTTTATGGGGATTCCATAGAAATAATGATTTTTATACTATACAAACTATATTCTGCATTTTTACATTTTCAAATAAGCATCATTTAGTATGTTTATTAATCAATTTCCTTCGTGGAGATCACTGGCTGGCTGGTCCTCTCAATGTAGGTTAAACAAATACACTCAAACACACACTGATCTTGGTCTATGGTCTATATGAGGATTCATTACACACATTTATTCTGACATGTTATTTCACTGACAGAAGTTAAGTTGAAATATTAATGTAATGAAGAGAAAATAAGAGACTCTCAGTGCTTCTTAATACTTAAATTGATCCTTCCTCGTTGCCTCGCTCCTCCAGCCTGTGACCCGGAAACCGATCAAATTCAGCCATCTTGAAGGACATCTCAATTCTCTAATTGCACCGCGAGGAACAAGCAGTGAGGAGCTTCCAGAGGAGCGATGATGCACAGGTGTATCCTATGCGGAGTCTTTCTTGTCCAGAAACCTGACACACGTATAAATTCTCCTTCCCTCTTCACATCTGCCCCAATAATTAAAAAAAAAATTTTTCCCTCACTTTATTTATAGGTTTCTCCACATATTACAAAATTCCAACCATTCCAGAACACAGTTGTACAATTTAACATATGTAGAGATGATCATACCTAATATAAAGGGAACAATTATTAACCCCAAATAAGAATGTTCAAATATACCCAATACAGTATCAAATATGCAAAAATTACCCCTCAACCCCTGTATAAAATACTGTGATGGATTTTTCCCTATATCTGACTATCTGGGTTTCGTCTACAAATCGACGTCCCCCTTTAACGTCTACTGTCGATGTTAGTCTATCTGGGTCTCGTCTACAAATCGACGTCCCCACTCAATATCTGGGTCTCGTCTACAAATCGACGTCCCCACTCAATGAGTCACCTAGTCTAACTTGTTTTCCCTTACTAACTAGTTTTCTTGCTGCGCAGCATAAATAATAAACGAGACAGACTTCAGTAAATGTCCCTGCGGCCGGGAGTTCTCGAGCAATACTCAGAGATTCTCGGCCCAACATAAGAATACAATAGGCTTTATAGGGTAAAGCCAGACACATCAAAATATAATCATCATGACTAACATGTCATGCGCTATCAATATGATTGGTTAAATTGTTTAAACCTTTCCTCACGTCTCAGCTCCACCCCCTGTATGATGCGAGGAAAGGAAGAGAGGATGCACAAATAAGAAATGAGAAGCACCCTCTATAACATCTCACTGTTACTGATTTATCATGCAGCTCAAAGCATTATGGGTAGAATCTCTATAGTTTGTTCTGATTCATCAAAACAGTTTCACTGATCCATAAACCCTAAACCCAGGGTAGAGCGGTTGAGTGAATGTGGTCTGGACTGTGTGTATGAGGCTCATTGTGTCTCTGTCGACGCTGTAGAAGGACAGAGTTTCTGCACTGTAATCCACATACACTCCTATTCTTATGCTGATGGACTTTACAGGGAGTTTAGTCACTATATTATTGTGTATTAATGAGTAACTGGAGGAAGAGCAGTCCAAACTCCAGGACTGATCATTACATCCAAACACACACTCATGACTCGATCCCTTCCTGCAGATGCTCTTATATGACACTGTTATACACACATCATCACTCCACTCAATCTCCCAGTAACAGCGTCCACACACACTCTCTCTACACAACACCTGAGGAAACACATCAAATCTGTTTGGATGATCAGGATACGGCTGATCTGTGTAAGTGAATGTGATCACTCTGTTCCTCTCAGACAGACGGAGGCGTTTATTCACTGTGTTCAGATCCAGAGTGAGCTGATGGGAATCTGATGGAGAGAAAACACATCAGAATCAGGAATTATGAATCTGTCTGATCTTTTATTATAGCTGTACTCTTCATGTTCAATATATCAGCAGTGTCTCAGTACAGTTTACCAGACATCCTGTGCAAATCATCATTTACATGATCAACTCTAAGGGCCCTATTTTAACAATCTGAAACGCAAGTGTCAAGCGCAAGTAACTTTGTGGGCGGGTCTCGGCGCTGTTGCTATTTTCCCGGCGGGATAAATGACTCTTGCGCCAGGCGCAAATCTAAAATGGGTTGGTCTGAAGTAGCTTCATTACTCATAGGTGTGGTTTGGGCGTAGCGTGAAATAAACCAATCAGAGCGTCATCTCACATTCCCTTTAAGAGCAGACGCGCTTTTTCCATAGCGGGTTTTGCTATTGTAACGGCGGATTTGCCAGGCGCGCGCCAGGAGCGATTCACAGCCGAGGAGACCGACGCTCTCGTCACGGCCGTAAAAGAGAGAAGCTACATTGAAATGGAGAAACCCACCCAAATTAACTTCGGTTAAACAGGTGTATGATAATTTGGGTAAATGTGTAAGCTAGATGTATGCTTTTATAATAAATTGTCTATCTATCTATCTATATATCTATCGTAATAATGTATGATTTGCAAAAATGAAAACTGCTGCTTCTGTGTAGATGAGAGAATCAAAGTGCGTGTTGTGGTGATTATTGTACATTGATTATGGCCAAGCATGCGCCCTTAAATAGCATATGAATAACATGCGCAACGCACCACTGACTTTAAACTATTTTTTCCTGGTTAGTGGCGCAATTGTTTTCTAAACCTGCAAAATAGCATGAAGGAACGTTTGCGCCGGAACACGCCTCCACTTTGCGCTGAACCGCCCAGGGAGCGCGGGTGTATTTCCTAACTTACCGACGTGCGTCTGAGGAGGGAAAAGCGCGCTTTGCGCGGGTTCAAAATAGGAATGATACATGCGTCGGTGTACAAAGTCACTTGCGCTGGGTGCAAGATAGGGCCCTATAACTCTTCTGTCATGTTTCCTTTCACCTTCTACAGGAAGAACATGAAGACACTCAGTGAGTTTCTCTGCTGGTTTTCTTAGTGACTTACATTGTAGGAAGTCGCTCCTGGTTCTGGGAACAATGTTGGTGAAAGTGACTGTGGAAATCAACAGACATGAAGAGTGTGATTATCATGTCAAGAGAAAATGATCCCTGCACCTGTTCCCAAGACATTTCTAACATGAACTTCTACATGATATGAGATGATGGAGGATAATTTCTGAGAGCTGATGAATCTCCAGGACTTTACCTCTGTCAGAGATCTTCTCTTTGCAGAAATCCTCCAGTTTGTCTCTCAGCTGACGGACAGATTCTCTCACGCCATCAAAAAAGGAGAGAGAACTGAAGGGATTGTCATTTACGTCTGTAGACTCGAGAGGAGCTGAGAGAGACTGGAAACTCTACAGAAAACAGAAATCAAAGCTCATCACCTCCACACTTCATCAATAACCTGCACTACTGTAAGATTTCAACGGCTCTTGTTGATCTTTAGGAACTCTCCTCAATCCAGCACTTTCATAGCATCAGCTTCATTCTTCTCATATTCATTTTTATCATGTTACAGCTATAAATTCGGTAACACCGTAACCCTAAGGTTGGAAGGAATACTGTGTGATTTTCGTCCGATTTTGAGCCGATTTCCGGGTCATACAACTCTTTTTTTTGAGTCATTGCCGGGTTGAGTAGATTTAATCAGGAAAAGCAGTTCAAAGGCAACGAGTTGATTGACCATTATTTATAACTTTTGAGGAGTTAGTGGCTCTGAAATTTACAAGGACTCTTAGGAAACAATCCCACGGTCAGGCTTTGTGGTTTAAATACGCTGAAGCATCACTAATATACAGCCTCACATCCTGTTTGAGGACAAATTGATGATCTGATTCTGGTAAACATTACTCAAAATTTGAACTATAAGCCAAAGATTTAAAAAAGATAAGTAAAGAGATGATGGGAAATCTAGCTGGGTGAAACTGGTACCATCAAGTTTGTGAATTTCACATTGTTGTTTCCTACAGCTGATTTCCAGAGCTGAACTGCATTTGTAAGTGCATTTCTTTCAATCAATGAGAGTCTGACTGATGATGATATAATAACCGAACACACAGATCAACACTTCAGTCGACGGCTCATTCTGCTGTCATGAAATGTTTCTCTGTGAGTCTCTTGCTCAAGTCCACTATGACCCTGTTCTTCTAGATCTCTGTTACCTGTAGGAAATGGATGTGATCCTGTGTGTGTGAAAGCTGCTCCAGCTCAGCGTCTCTCCTCCTCAGATCATTGATCTCCTGCTCCAGTCGCTCCAGTCGTCCTTCAGCTCGACTCACTGCAGTCTTTTCCTGATCTCTGATCCGCTGTGTCGCCTCAGAGCGGCTTCTCTCAATGGAGCGGATGAGCTCAGTGAAGATCCTCTCACTGTCCTCCACTGCTGTCTGTGCAGAGCGCTGTTAGGACACACATCACAATCACACAGTGAGCTTCAGTGAGTCCTGACAGACACTTCTCAAACTTCTCCAGACTCACCTTATGTGACACCACAGCCTCTCTCAGCTGCTGAAGATCTTTCTCTCTCTGCTGGATCCTCTGCTGGAACGACCTCTGCGTCTCCTTCAGCTGGTGCTAAAGGACAAACCAATGACAGGAGAAACATCACATTAATCATCAACTAAACAGATAGGAATCCAGTATCAGTGAAGTGGTGAGATTGAGAGGTTAAAGGTCTTGCATGATAAGATTATAAGTTCATTCATTAATGCCAGGATTATTACATCATTGTCTAGCTTTGTATGGATATTTCACCCAGAAATGTAAATTATTTCATTGTTTACTGATCCTCATGTCTTTCTAAACTTGTATGATTTTCTCTTGCAGAACACAAGTGAAGATATTATGAAGAATGTCTCTGTTTCTAAAGCCCAAATCAAATATGTTGACACATCAATAACATCAAACCTCACTGGCTCATGCATGTCACATGACTAAACATGCCTCCCTATTTTATTTTTCTTATCGCTGCAGAAGACGTTAGATTACCCTTGGAGTAGTGTTGTCACGGTACCAAAATTTCAGTATTCGGTACCGATACCAGTGAAAATCCACGGTTCTCGGTACCAATTTCGGTACCAAAGCTTAATTTAGATTAAATTTACATAATTATATTAAAGTGTATATCACAAAGATGGAAACTGTACTATTAAAAACACTTTACAATAAGATTCCATTTGTTAGATAACATTAGATAAAATGACCTAACAAAAAAAACAATAGTTATATACTGTCGCAATTATTCTCCTTTAGGGGTTAATTTAAAAATACATTTTTAAAATCAAAAGTTAACATTATTTGTGTTAACATTATTTAATGCACAATGAATGAAGTGAACAAACATGACCAATCAAGTGTTTTGTATTAAATAACATTCACAAACATTAATTAATGTTGTAAAAATATATTGTTCACTCAATGTGTTATGTTAGATAACGCATTAAGTGATGTTAATGAATGGTATCTTATTGTAGCATTACCAAACTATACAGGAGATAAAATGTTTTATTTGACTTGACTATACTTTTATTTAATCCAAAACCTGCTAAGAGTTATCCAGCCAAGAATAAGACTAGAACTGCTTTTCTGACGGACTGATATTAATGACGGCTTTTTATTTCTCATCTCCATAAATATATCTAGTAGTAAAGCTAATGCAAGGGCTAGAAATCAATTAATAGGCCTATGTCACACTTCCTCGTCGTCATGGAGAGCGCAGTTCGCTCAAGCGTTTGTACTCCCGTGGCGTCTGTCGTTGCTATGCATCCATGAACGCACATGGAAAAGCGAGCGCGCCGCTTCTATTATGAGCGCGCTTGCCGCGCGCCATTTGAAATAACGTATCTGCACGCGCAAAAACATCAGCACCACATCAGCAGCAGCACCGCCGATCGCCATCAGCGCTTTTATGAAGAGGACGCAACTGCACGCGCTTCGGGCATGCACGCGCATCAAGTACCGGGTTAGAGAAAACCTGGTACCGTGACGTTTAAAAAAAAAATAGTACCGACTTGGTACCGAAGTACCGGGTCTTTTGACAACACTACCTTGGAGTTGTATGGATTTATTTTATGCTACCTTAATGTCCATTTTAAAGACTGAAACTTCTGGACCCTATTGACTTTCAGTATACGGACAGACGAAACCTTCTTTTGTGTTCCTCAGAAATTTTTTTTTATTTTATGTTCCTCAGAAAACAAGTAAGTCATACTAGTTTGGAATAGAGTAAATGATGACTGTTCATCTTTTGGGTGAACTACTGGTTAAAAGGGGTCCTATTCTGCTTTTTCCATGTTTGTCTTTCTTTAGTGTGTAATTTTGCTGTTTGAACAAGAAAAAGCTCTGCAAAGTTACAAAGTCTCTCCAAAGGGAGTTATTCTCTATATCAGTGTGGACTGTTTTTGAACCCCATGAAATAAATCCATTGTTGTCTTGAGTTTTCTTCAAGTAACGAACACGTCACAATATTCCGGGCCGTATTCAGATCAGACGGAGGACCTGGGCCAAGACACGACCACAACACATTCCTGAAGTGTCAGCAGAGATTGTGTCAACTAGACTCTCCCCTGTAAAGGCCTCATCGACATGACAGCCAGTGACACTGATCCTCAACAAACCCGTCTCCATATGCACGTGATGACTCCAATCTAATATTCTGATTGTTTGAGTTTTGGTTCCTTGCTACCGTCACCTTTGGCTTTTGGCTTGCTGCTTAGTTGGGGACACTTATTATTCAACAATATAACTGATTAAGCTGTACTAGTTAGTTAGATGTGTCTCGTGTCCAAGGCTACGAGTATTTTCACTATGACTATTTTCTTCTAGATCTGCTGTACAGTAGAAACAAACTTTGTTGCATTATTTTCCTGTTAACACTGTAAAGCTGCTTTGAAACAGCAGAGCATTATATAAATAAAGGTGATTTGACTTGAATATTCCTATCCCGCCCAAAGCATACACTTAATAAAGGGAGTGAGGCCTGGTTAAGTTAGTTAGATGTGTCTCGTGTCCAAGGCTACGTTCAGACTGTCAGTCCAAATCCGATTGTTTGTGTATCCGATTGGAATCTGATCTAAAATTATTGATGTCCACACAATGTATTGCAACTGTTCAGATCCGATTTGTGTGTCAATGTGGCTCTTTCGTTTTCCGGAATAACTGCATTGGTTTCTATGGCAATGATGTTTCGTAAGCATAAGCCAAAAACAACAAAAACCACGACATGGACGGGTTTGCAATAGAGATGTTGTCTAATTTACATTTTACAACAATGAAGTGTTTAGCCACGCGTTGGACTATTGTGTCTTATGAGGCATCGGCCGAAACATAGGAGGCTGTTATGCGAGGCTTTATTCCGTGACATCTCCACCAGTTTCAAAACTCCTTTATCTCCTTTATATTGTCATTTCCTGCTCGTCCGGCACCTTTGCAACAACACAGCATTGACTTTCAGCATGTTTCCAGTAACAACATCTGACGTTTTACGTGGCGTGAGAAAGTCACATAAACCACGTGAAATCCGATCAGAGCGGTCAGACTTAAACGGATTAACAGAAATGCGTTTTGAATAAGATTTCAAACCATATATGAATGTAGCTCGAAACAGATAAAAAAAAAAATTCATTTCATGTGAGTTTGGCCGTTCACACTAGCTAAATCTGATCAGATTTCAATCGGATATGCGAAAAAATTGGATTTGGACTGACGGTCTGAACGCAGCCCAAGAGAGACGTTTTTGTTGAGCTTTTTTATACTCCTTTTATTAAGATTTTGGTACCGTCTTTCAGTGTTAGGACAGACCTAGTCTTGCATAGCCAGACCTTCAGACTGACGGCAGAAGGTCAGGGCCCGTGTTCTTAAAGCTTCTAAAAATCCTCTCAGAAAACTCCTAATTTAGCTTAAAAACTTCTAAGTAGGAGTCTTAGCTTAAGAGCGATTCGGGACCGATCTGAGAGCAACTCTGAGCAAGGAAAAGACAAAAACGTTCATCTTAGTGAGGAGGCGGGGCTTCAATCTTTTGAAGACTGTGATTGGTTGGTTGTCCAAGAAGGAAAAAAAAGAGCAATTTTAAGTATAGGGTCTACTCACTCACACACACATTATATATATGTATATAAATCATTTTTTTATTTACTATGCTGTTAATTTCCTATAAGGTATTTGATTGGCTTAGAATGATAAAAATTGTTCTACTCTTTCCAATTACACTGATTACTGGCATGTCTATTTAAGTGGTGGTTTGAATGTTGGTTTAATGTAGCAAACATGGAATCAAAAACAGGAAGGACGAGAAAGCCCAACTGGACAGAGGAACAGTGTTTACTGTTAGCCCAGTTAGTGGATGAACATAAGGCCATCCTTAAAGGAAAATTCAGGCCGGGTGTCACAGCACAGGGCAAAAAGCAGACGTGGGAGCTTATAGCTCAAATTATTAACGGTTCATTACCCCGTCTTGTGCGCACCAGTAAAGCCTGCTATATTCATAAATGCAGTTTTTTGAGCCTGCAAGGTGGGAATGTCCAGTGGAAACAAAATGAACTGCGACACAATAAGAGGTTCTGAAAGTGCTGTAATTGTTTGTGTGATCACTCTGTTTACAGAAGGTTGTGACAGACCCAAATCATCACTGCTGCATTGTTGCATTTTCCCAGTTGCCAAATATCATAATGTAGTGATTACTTTAATTTCTGGTGCTATGGCACTTCTGCGCTGTGTTGGAGATGTTAGCGTGTTTCTATATGATCGGTCACAAACATGATCCCTGCGTCTTATTAACTCACTGTCATCCATTGTCTGCAACACATTTCTTCTCCCTCTTCATCTTTCTGCCATTTTCTCCTCTGCTAAAGAAACCCATAATCCTCTTAAAAGTCCTTGTCCGTACTCCTAACAATTGTGACCTTAAGACCTCTTTTAAGGGTTAAGATGCTTTCTGAATTACTTTTTCGTAAGTAAATGCCCACATTTCTAAGAATTTTCTTAGAATTTTGTCACTAAGAGCTACCCAGATAGCAGCTGACTCTGGGCCGGATCCGCCTCCAAACCGGCAGATCCGTGTAACAGTCACGCCCGTTTTACTGCCCCGTTCCAGATACGGCCCGCATGTAGTAGAGTAGGCATCAGTCGGCGGAATCATAATAGTTCTGGCCCGGACTCGTCGGAACGAGCGCGCGAATTGTTTCTTTTTTTTCTTTTTTTTTTACCGGTTCATACCCAGTGTTGCCAGATTGGGCGGGTTCCCGCCCAATTGGGCGGTTTTGAATTTGATTGTGCGGGTAAAAAAGGGCAACACTGCAACACTGCAGAACACCAATCTGGCAACACTGTTCATACCAGAAGTCAGTCGGCGGAATCTTAGTTGGGCATTCGGAACGAGCGCGCGAACTGTTGGTCTTTCTTTGGATCAATTCGGACTGCAAGCTTTGTGGAGTTTATAACGGTAAGTTGAACGATGTCAAACAATCAAACAGTTTAGTGTGCTTGTTTGTAATGCGTGTTAACATCATTTCGGAATGTTTTGACCAGGTTTTAACTTCTTACGATGGCTAATTGACTGTTGGTCTGGAACAATTCGGACTGCAAGCGTTGTGGAAGAGTTTAACGGTAAGTTGAACGTCAAACAGTTCAGTGTGCTTGTTTGTAATGCTTGTTAACATCATTTCGGAATGTTTTGACCGGGTTTTAACTTCTTACGATGGCTAACGTTAATTGAAGAGGCACGTACGCTTTTTAGCTGGGTTAGCTAAATTAACTGAACTGATAGCTAGCATTAATAAACAACTTTGTGTGTAGCTAGCATAAAACATTAATGCTGTTTAACGTTGGTTAACTTACAATGATGTTGTACGTTTTGAGGTGCTGTCAATTGGTGCTGTTCAAAACTTAAGAAGTTAAAACCCGGTCAAAATTGACTGATGGAAGCTCATGCCTACTCCTGATTGTACAGACTAACGTTACATGCAGAACAAGATTTGTGCATCTTTCTGCAACACTTTTAAATGCTTCCACATTGCCGACATGTCAACGTAATTGTTCGGTAAAATTTAATCGGTCTGACGCCCCAGACAGCAGCACAGTGTCGGCCCAGATCCGGCCCACATCTGCTACACTCGGCCCAGATGTGGGCCGGGTCTGGGCTGACACTATGTTGCTGACTGGGGCATTATGCATACACAAACTTAAAAAAAAAAAGCACTAATCATTAACAGTCTAAAGAGTTTATAACTACACAATATATATTAAAGAATTACAGAAATCTGAATCATTCCCTTCCGAATCTTGCAGAGACGGAGATCGTGAGTCCATGAGCTAGGAGCAGGAGAAACTTTTGCTAGGTATTCTGATTAATTATTTTGTCATTTTGCCTCCACGTCTCCCCGATTGCCCGCGAGCTTCTCCTCCCGTCAATACGGTAATCTCTCTACTGTGCGACAGAGAGTCGCGTGGTTATGACGCAATCGTTAGCCTACTTTTACAAAAACTGCTACAAGGTAATGGAGCATTTTATACATTGTCGTGTTTCTTTAGAAATAAATAATGGACAAATGGAGTCTTTAAACGCCTCAGATGTAAAGTTATTCGCTGTCAAAGTGACGCCAAAATGAATGGGAGTCAATGGGATGTTAACAGCAGGTGAAGTTCTGCTACAAGATGGTGGCACGCGGCCGGCTTCAACTTCCGGTCGACTTCCTTCCCGCTTGACTTTTTCCCTCTTCCTCGCGCCCGCGCCGCTGCGACTGTCTTCTTCTTCAATAGTAGCTACTGTCTGTATACTGCCACCTGCTTTACTGGAGGTCTAGCAACCCAAGTGCAAGCCACTTCATTAGGGCTGGGTATTCAGGAAAGAAAACTGATTAGCTTTAGTTCAAAATTTTTGTGACCTAAGTTTTGTGAGGCCATGGAGGGGTGGGTGGGTGCCCTTAATACAACAAAGTTATTGTGTATTAATAATAAAATGTTTATTAAATTCAAGTACTTGGTAAATCTAGGGCTTCAAATCCAATACTGATTTTCCATTATATCCTTCATACTGTGAATTTGGCATTACATTATTTTCTAAGTGGTATTAAAAAGGTCTTACAAAGTCATACATTTTACTTGGGGAACCCTGCCAGTACACTGTCATGGTTCGTTCTTTTTTTGTCACAAAAAATCTTTTTTAGAGACAAGATGAAAAGGAGTCAACCTCTATTAACAAGCTCTGGAGTCAGGCGGAGGGCCCGTTTTTCACTCGAAAAACGACTCCATGAAATTGCTGAAGACTGTCAGTTAACATCAGAGCAGACAGTAGCAAACAAAGCAGACACCTGTCACAACACCAATGACAACGATAGCAACAACGACTGTCACACCACCAGTGAGGCTGATGGCAACAATGATTCTCACACCACCAGTGAGGCTGATGACGACAACGACTGTGACTCAAGTGACTCTGACAATTCAGATGGCCACACAGACATAGAATGGGCAGAGGGAGAACTTGTTTCAGAGTCTGATGCAGAAGAATTAAATGAGCATGTGAGCCTTTTGAACAGCTTGGCCAGTTGGGCTATCCAGTTCAGTGTTTCTTTAGTAGCGCTCACAGCTCTTCTTAGTTTGTTGAGGGTGTACCACCCAGAACTGCCCAAAGATGCTAGGACTATTCTCAAAACCAAAATGGACTATAGAATCCAAGAAAAATGTGGTGGGTTGTATCATTATAGAGGTATCTTGAAAGCGCTTCATAACACCTTAACTCAACTGATTGTCAGTGTTGCTGATGGCTTTACATTTAGGCTGCAGGTTAATATTGATGGGTTACCACTTTTTAAAAGCACAAATATGCAGTTGTGGCCTATTTTAGGACTTCTTTTAAGCGTTCCAATGAAGGAACCTGTTGTTATTGGCATTTTTTGTGGTGTAAAAAAACCAAATGCTGCCAATGAATTTTTGCAAGACTTCACACATGAGCTACAGCAGCTGCAGAGAGGATTTGATTTCAAAGGGAAAAAGGTGTTCATCAAACTGGATTCTGTGGTGTGTGATACACCTGCTAGGGCATTTGTAAAAAACACAAAGGCTCACAATGGATACCATGGATGTGATAAATGTTGCCAGCCAGGTGTTTACATTAACAAGCGAATGACATACCCCATTAATGATTACATGTTACGGACTGACTCATCATTTTCAGAGAGGGCTGATGAGGGCCATCATCATAGAGGACCACATGGATTTTCTGACTTAGATGTTGGTATGGTAACTCAGTTCCCCCTAGATTACATGCACCTTGCATGTTTAGGTGTAATGCGTCGATTGTTAAACATTTGGATGAGGGGCCCTTTGAAGTTTCGTTTGTCCTCTAGTCTTGTTGACAGGATTTCAGAAAGTCTAATTCAAATGCGTTCGTATATTCCAGCAGAGTTTGCAAGGAAACCAAGATCCCTCAGAGAGCTAGATCGTTGGAAAGCAACTGAGTTAAGACAATTTCTCTTGTATACAGGCCCTGTTGTTCTGGCACCATATGTAGACAGTAATGTATATAACAACTTTATGTTGTTATATACAGGTATTTGCATCCTTGTCAGTCCAAAGCTCTGCTTGGTGTATAGTAATTATGCAAACACTTTGCTCACCATGTTTGTAAGTCACTTTGGGGAGCTGTACGGCAGAGATGCATTTGTGTATAATGTGCATGCTTTGGTCCACTTATCTGCAGATGTACAACTACATGGTTGTTTGGACTCTATCTCTGCCTTTCCGTATGAGAATTACCTCCATAAACTGAAGAGGTTTGTAAGAAAGCTGGAATTTCCACTTGCTCAGATAATAAGAAGGTTATCAGAAGTTCAAAATATTTGCAGCATTGAGTTGCCTTGTAAGGGTTTAAAAAAGCAACATTATGTTGGACCTGTTCCTGATGGCCTTCAGGCAGAAGCACAGTACAGAGAGCTACACACAGAAAAATGGCAAATGAAAGTTTCCACAGGTGACAATGTTTTTGCTATAGGCAAAGATATATGTGGTATATATAACATCATTCAAACAGCAGAAGAAATTCATGTAGTATTTAAAGTTTTCACAAACATGGGAAATTTCTTCAGCTATCCCCTGAGTTCAGATTTTCTCAAAATATTTATTGTCTCTCAACCAACAGGGCCATTTAAGGTGGCCAAAGCATCAGAGATATCTCATAAGTGTGTGCTCCTACCTTATAAAGATAGGTTTGTTGTCATGCCCTTTTTGCATAGTCATAGTGATAGGGCATAGGTGTGGTGGTGGCTTAGAAGTGAGTTTGAGGAGCTGAGTAGTGGGAGACAAAAAGACTTAAGACTGACTTAACACTAACACACAAACGGACATTAAGAAGAGCAACCTACTCCACAATTGAAATGATGTGAGTATCCCTAACGAATATCTAAAAATTCAGAGCCTCTAACCGACGTAATTTCCGCATGTCTGTTATTTTGGTTATTTAACCCTGGTAATATTGTGTGTGTTTATGTACTTTCCCCTTAAAAAACTGCGTGTGTAGTGACGTGACTCCGCCCTGTCCAGTCCTGCTCAGCCTTCAGACCGGAGTCTGAAGGTCAGGGAGATGTTAGCTAGTGCTAACCGCCTTCACTTTGCAGTTGTGGAAACAACAGACAGACTTTTAATAACAGACACACTGTGACCTACTCTGTACATTTACTTCCAGACTGACAACTTATTACTCGCTTTCCGCATCACTTTCTGCCGTTCTCTCACTCGCTCAGCCATTGACTCGCTACGCAAAGATGTTTTACAAGCACAAGATAAAACGACAGTGAACACACCAGTGCAGATGTAATTCATTCGCTACCCGGTTGGTTTTGTTCTGATAGGCTACGTCGTTAACAAGACTCCACATGCGGTGCACGTGCTGCTATAATGATCACAGATAGTATTTAAAAGGGGGGGGGGTTAAAATAACAAATAAAGACTTAAGGATAATAACATAAATCTGCATCATTTTCCTTTTCAGATGTATATAGTTGCAGAATTTACAGAGTCCAAGACTGTAAATATTATATCAGACTCGTGGTTTGAAGATGGTGCGACTTTCTGGCCAAACTATAAAAGCGATGAACGCATCAACAGAGCTGTTCGAAAACATGAGGTGCCAGGATCAGACTGGAAAATGTATGACGTTCGAGTCCTCTCAAGAGCTGGTAAGTATGCACTAAAATGTACCTATTCCACAACTTTTCTACCTATTAAGTATTAAATTGTCAAATACTTGCTAACTGGGTTTGTATATGTGTGTAACTGTAAACTGAAGTTAGAGCCTGTCATAGTGATGGGTATTTGTTAGGATTTTATTGATACTGATACTGCTTGTCAATACTGATAGTAATCAATACTACTCTTTATAATTTGGTGCAAAAAGTAAAGATGTGAAAACAGAAGTATTTTTATTTTTTTGCAGAAATAACTTCCTGAGTTTTCTATATATACAGTGACAATTGCTACAAATGTCTGGTCTAACAACTATAAGCAATAGTTCTCTCTGGTTGTCAGGACAGCTCCCATTAAGTTCAGCTGAGCATAACTCGAGGGAGCTGCCTATCACTAAAATGAGAATAGCTGATTGACCTTAAAGATCAGCACACCTTAAGTTAATGAGCCTGGGCCACTTTAGCTTGTTGCTAACATCAGGATTCAGGACTTAAATCAGCTTGGCTTGAGTCTTGAGTTGGGGCATTTATTCACTGACACATAGCCTAAACTTTACACACACTACACAGCTATAACTTTACTGCTTAACTCTCACCGTTACACTCACACATACATTGCTACGTTCACAGCTAACTGCCAACTTCACACTCACTGTCACACACACATTCTCTGTATCATTTTGTCTTTACTGCTCACCTGGGTTAAATGTATATATTTATTTTATTTTGTAATATATTTTTATTTTTTAACACAAACACATACAGACTGTTTTATTTATTTATTAATGCACTTTATTGTTAACAGTGATTTTGGACACAGCACCAATTTCTGAGGTGTGAGTTTCCAGAGAAAAACTAATATTTAATCTTTTTTCAATTCTGATCAGGTGATTATCAAATAGCCAGAGAAAAGCTGAGGGCTTCGCTGACTTGTAATACATCGGAGTTACAAACAGATGGCGAACAAGAAGTAGTAGTAGCTAGGAAAAGAAAAATTAAGCCAAGGTTTGGTATTTGCATGTATACATTATTTAAAAACAAAAGACCATTTACTGCAGTCAGATACAATTATTCAGAGATCTCACAAAGAAGTATTGCAAGACAACATTTTGTCTTTTGCTGATATAGCTATATGCACTGAATGTCAAATGGTAAAGGCAGAAATGGTATTGCATCTTGCATTTAAATGCACTTTAGAAGTAACTGATTCCTAGTGCAACCTAATAGTGTTGACTAATTAAATATTTTGAGTATTGACATTTAGCACAACATTTCTCACATTTTAAAGTTGGTTGCAGGTGCAATTTTTGATTGTCTTAACTAGTTTTAGTATTTTTTGCAAATGCTACATTGTTAACTAGGCCTTGGGGGGGTTGCTTTGTTTGTTAGGCTCATCTTTGGTGATACCGACTCTGAAAGTGAGCCAGAGGAGAGGAACAATACAAGACCCACTTATCTCTCCCTCACTCCAGCACCACCTATTGCTCCACCGACTCCTAACTTCTCAGCTAGACCTCTGCCAGATCCGAATAATGCTGAACTTCTTCATTCCACTGGTATGTTCTTGTACTGCAGTAGTATCATTCAACCCCTGGTTATGAAGTATCATTTACATTTATTCATTTAGCTGACGCTTTTATCCAAAGCGACTTACAATTGATATACACTCACCTAAAGGATTATTAGGAACACCTGTTCAATTTCTCATTAATGCAATGATCTAATCAACCAATCACATGGCAGTTGCTTCAATGCATTTAGGGGTGTGGTCCTGGTCAAGACAATCTCCTGAACTCCAAACTGAATGTCAGAATGGGAAAGAAAGGTGATCTAAGCAATTTTGAGCGTGGCATGGTTGTTGGTGCCAGACGGGCCGGTCTGAGTATTTCACAATCTGCTCAGTTACTGGGATTTTCACGCACAACCATTTCTAGGGTTTACAAAGAATGGTGTGAAAAGGGAAAAACATCCAGTATGCGGCAGTCCTGTGGGCGAAAATGCCTTGTTGATGCTAGAGGTCAGAGGAGAATGGGCCGACTGATTCAAGCTGATAGAAGAGCAACTTTGACTAGAACGATATCAAGAGTTCGATAATATTTAAAAAGAAATTAATTTTCCAATAAAGATATTAATTTTGTTAAGGAAAAATGACAAATGTTTGAATTTTCTACCTCAGATTTGGTAAATGTTCTCCTGTTTGGCAAGTGTTTGTCATGATATGTTCTGACAATATAGAGTAGTTTAAAACCACAATTAACGCTCTGGTTTCTACAACTTTCAGTTAGGAGCAAAACTCTGCCTTTAAACTTGAAAGAAATAAAGATTTGACATTTATCGTGATAATTATGGATATTGACTGATATATTATCGTGATAATTGTTAAGTGTTGTTCCTGTGTTATTGATACTTAGGAAAAGGGAGCCTTCAGTTTGTTACTCTTAAGAAAAAGGAATCTTTAAATAATGAAACTTATTACTTTTAATGAAAGTCAATAAAAAAAAAGACTTTTGAAAGGAAGTTATTTTTCGTAATTCGTGTAGGTCATAAATTTAAATCATAATGGTCATAAAAAGGTCTTAAAAGGTCTTAAATTTGACTGACTAAACCCTGCAGAAATCCTGAGTAACACCTTTTCTTACACCTACTTTCTACTTTCTTCTACTACGTTCATTGATCTGCCTCTGAATGTCTCTTTTTTTCTTCAAATATACGTATGCTGCAAATTTTCTTCTATAAGATAACAAGGGCTGTTTTAAAATCTGTTGTCAGTGCTTGGACCCTAATAATGAAATTGTCAAATGCCTTCTCCTCAGCGGCTGCACCACTTGTTCCCATCCCTCTACCTTGCATGCCTTCAAGTCCTCCATGCCAGATTTCTGCTGGACCTTTGCCTGATCTGAGGCAATGTGATCGTGGTAGTTACACAGGTACCACAATAGAGTATTTTTGTTAAGCTTTTCTTATCAAAGTACTCACCTGTTAGCAAAAATAATATGTTCAATCTACCTCTCCTCAGCTCCAGTGGCACTTGTTCCTACCCCTACGTCTCTCATGCCCTCACGTCCTAGGCGCCGGATCACTGCCACTCCTCTCACAAATGACTATCAAGGCCATTGTTTTGTCCCCACTTTTAGACTGGGGAGGACTGGCACTGGACCTGTTCCTTGCTCTGGTAAATTTTTTTTTTTTTTTACTCTGTGACCGTATACATGGTTTAAATAAGAGCTATTTAAAAAAATACTTATAGAAGGATACGATATATACTGTGTGTGTGTATTAGAGCCGACCGATTTGAGCTAATTTCATTGGCATCGGCCGTTTATAACGGCAGATATATGACTATTAAAAGAGAAACAGACTCTGATCATTCACTCATGTCATGGGTGTTGCATAGTTTGCCCACCAGAGGCAAACAGCAGTTTAATGTTACGGTAGCTGGGTGTTTAAAGCTAGCTGCTGACAGACGTAAATTAACTGTAGATTTAATCTGAAACAGTGTGGTAGTTCTAGTGAATGGTCCCCATTTGTCCCTAGTTGTCCCTATCATTTCTAAATATTCTCTACAATCAGATAATGTTACAGCAGGTAGCTGCCCGTTGCTAAATGAGCCACAAAGCTAATGCCGTGTTTATCAGTGGAGGAGTGCTAACGGTAGTGAGCCATTAAACTGATTGTTTCTGATGTATTCTAAATATTTCTGCCAGCCGCCTGTCTGCAGTTATAGTCTGCGTGTCTGAAATGATTAAACCAGAGCGGACATGTAAATAAACGTGAGCTGAACAAGACTCTAACACGGCTTCCTGTAGCTCCTCTTTGTGTGACGTTGTAGATGTGAAATGCTGTAGTCAGAGCCGTACCGGCTGTAAGTGCTGTTACATGAAAAAACATATCTTTCATGTAACAGCACTTTTAATATAATTGTTTCTTAACTCCTTTTGTAGCGGCTGAGCTGCACATTCTAACTTTGCTGGAACATATCAAGGAGCAGCAAATGCAGCTGGCTGCTGCTGTAAATAACATTGCTGCAAGAATGGGGACGGAAACTCCTATGGCTGAGATGCCTCAAAATGTCAGTGTTCCGCTGGCCACCATGTCTGAAGTGGAGGAGTTGGAGGAGTGGCTTAAAGATGCAAGAAACTCGCATGCTAAGCAAAACATGGTATGGTAATAGGGCCAGGTGGTATATCGACTTTAATTAAATCGATTTTATTTTAAAACAAGAAAAAAGAAAATTTTGTTTGTATTGATAGAGTTTAATGTTGTAACCCATTTTTTCAAAGCTAAACTGTTGTTTACTGTACTGTTTGTTTCATGATTTAGTAAACCGACATACAATTTGCGCAATTGTCTCTGTTGATCTGAAATGCTTTTCTGTATTGTCAGATTTCGGCTCTAGGTGCTGTAGGAGGACAGAATGCCAAAAGAGTAACTTGGAATATACTTTCAAGGATTTTCTCAAACACAGTGGCCAAACAGATTAATTGGAAAGGAGTAAACGGGAAAAGAGGTTTTAAAGAAATGCTGACACAAACTCTGTTGATCAGTAAGTATTTTAGTATACGTATTGTAGTATATGTGGAGGTGACTAGTAGATGAGAACAATAAAAAAAATAAAATATATATATATATATATTACTCTCTACGCTGCGGGATTCCTGTACTTTACATCTTTGGCAGATTAATAACATAGCAACGGTAAAAATTGTGGTTTTGTAACCTTTACTTTTTCATACCGTGGAAAACCTTGAAACCGGTACCCGCCAATGCCTATCCATGACCTGATACAGAATCCACACAGATAAATTTAGAATAAGATGCACTGAGATTTAAGGATGATCCAATACAATCTAGATGTGATTAGTTATTCATTTGTTTTGAGTTACTAAATGAAATGCTACAGAAAATTAGGTCTACTGCCACACCAACAATGGGCAACATCTAAAGCTTTACTCAAAACAGTGGGTTATTGGCTTGACTTAGAGGTAATTTTCAGAATTTCTGTTAATGACGGCTCATCAACCAATTGACTTTCTCTCTTAACAGAGGCTGTACGGAAGAACCAAGCTGCTAGCAGCGCATCGGACAAAGAGATTAACCAGCACGCCATCCGCTGGTTCAACCTGGCCTCTGACCGTGGAGGTGGCCGCAAAGAACGTGCCATGGCCAGAGAGGCCATTCATTAACCGTGGTAAGAGACTTGCTTGCTGGCGGGGCTGTGGTCCGCTGGCAGAACACCGGGTGCTTTCTGATCAGGTGCCGTCGGGATGTTGCCGAGGCGACATAAATTTTGTTTTACGGTGGACGGACTGCAACATTACTGAGTTGTTTTCTTTTAGCTTGAAATAATCCCATACTTTAGACACTTTCTTCTACGCCCCTCCCTATTTTCTCTCTCTTCCTCCACTTTGCAAACAGCGCCATCATAATTACGTTGTGTTCACAGCATAAGCGCGATGTGCGACAGTAATAAATGTCCATGCAAAACAGTGTTCTATATAGTTATATGGATTAAACGAAGCTTTGCATGGATGCAATTTAGTATTCAATTCAATACTAAATTGAATTGTTCGAGCCCTTGTTAAGTGAATGCCAAATTAATCAGAGCACATATGTGACTGGGTGCTGACAAGCAATGTAGCATTTAAAAACAGCATCACTGATCTTTTTTAACTGAAACTTCTTTTATACTTTGCAGAAATGAACGCATCGGCCATCCCGCACTCTTCCACCACTGATGATTTGTTGGGTGTTATGTGAGGGTTGTGGCATTCCCACTTCACTTGCCTCATCAATGTTTCCTGTAAAGCCACCAAAGAACACGTATGATCATTTTGCAGTTTTTTCTGGGTTTCATATGACTAGAGTTGGATATTGTATTTTGGCTATAAAACCTTTGTTATTTATACCATGGTCATGGAAAATGGTTAAAATCTAAATGGCTGGCAGGTATTATCTATTAAGACAAACTTATCGCTAATTAAAACGTTACATCTTGTGTGTTTAGGCCGTAGAATCTCGTTTCTCTGCTGGCTTTAGCTTTTTTTTCTGCTTTAATTTTAAAAAAGAACAAAAAAAATAACACCTGTGTCATAGGTATGTGGTAGTAAAGAAGTTTCTTATTCCTACAGTTGTCCTGTAGTTGTTCCTACAAGAAGTTTCTTATTCCTACAGTTGTTAAAGACAGAAATGAGCTGTAAAATGTGTTTATTAGATTGATTGTTAGTTTGGCAATTATCTACTTTGTTTTACGTTTCTGTCCTGTCATTTTATCTCAGACATTTTAAATAAAATTTCAAATGTGTATTTTAAATAAAATTTCAAATGTGTCACTCATCTGTTCTATCAAAACAAGAAGTCTTAAGATGGTGGGGGAAGGGGATTACGGTAGTAATATTTACTCATTACCATTGACGGCAACGTTGCCCAGTACGATTGCTCTAAAAGTTGTCATAAAAGTCATAATATTTGTTATACATTATATAGTCAGTTAATAGAAACAAAAATCAACAGATTAATTGAGAATGAAAGTAACTGTTAGTAGCAGACTTCCATCCTATAATTGTAACAGTGCATTAGCGCCTGCCATAAGTTCTGTGGTTGAAACTATCCCAGTAACCCTTTGGCTTCTCAGACAGAAATGGTATACCTTCACTGATATCTATTACTAGGACCCATAGCACAAGCTGAATCATGCACAACATCTAAAAAAAATTTAACTATCCCTTTAACTGAAAAAAAATACGTATTTTTGTATATGGTTTGTTTTGTGGTATTATGAGGCCAGAGGTGGTGTGAATCCGGGCCAGAACTAATAAATGGAGCTGGCCCAGTGCCAGTCCAGATGTGGCCCAGAGTATCTTGGAGACTCGGATCCAGTATCTGGCCCACCTTTGGGCCAAATGACTATAAAATAATTCTCATCCGTTCAGGAGCTGGGCCAGTGCCGGCCCAGATGTGAAAACCGGATCCGCGCCGGCATTGGCCCGTTGTGCTAAAGGACACCGGCCCAGGTCCGTTTTACAGATCTGGCCCAGAACTTATGAAGGATCTGGGCCAGATCTGGGCCGCATGATTTTTGTTATCTGGGTACTCTTTGCATTAAGATTTTTTTTTTAATACAGGCCCTGGGCCCGTATCCCTAAAGAATTTTTGTGCAAAAAGTGACTCCTAGCGGCCAAATTCTAAGAAAATTCTCAGAGTCATGACGTTTTCTTAGAATTTCCCCTAAAAGTGACACGAAAATCCCAGTTAATATAAAAGCTATTCCTCAAGATTCCTAGCACTTAAAAGGGCTCCTAAGGCGAGATCTGCTAAGAGCAGGGAAGAGGACTTTTAGTGGCTTAGGAGTTCCCCTAAGCAGCTGCACAAAACCTTTTTTTTCTCCATTTTCTGTGTTTGTAGGATATTTGTTAACAAGCGTTCATAAATAGACCAGCCAGCAATCACAGACATTGATAAAAGCTGAGCCGTGTTACCCTCATTAAGACCACACTGAGTTATAACGTTGCAATTTCTACTTCATTAAGGACAGCCCCTTGAGATAGGCCATCTTGTTTTCAATGGGGTCCATATGGGAGTGAAAGTACAAAATATGCCAGCTAGGATATTAATATGAGCAAATAAGACATGAATCATTATTTGAACAGGGTGTAATGAGCTTAAGTTTTCACATATTTTAGATTCTAATGTTAGGCTATAACCCCTACAGCTTACTATTCATTTTCCAGATATTTTCTTGAATGTGAAATATTATTTACAATTACAGTCTGCATAAGATTAGAGTGTATAATTATGTTTATTGATTTGAGGGTACATCCTTTGCTCATTATCACCAAAAGTTCATTTTCATCAAACTTGTAGGATCAACCAATCACGGCTTTTGAAATGATGACTCATACCTAGCAACGGGGTCAACCACACCTAGATAGGATTTTCCATCCATTCCTTGCTCAGAGTTCACTGAAAATGTTCTGGAATCACTTCTAAGCTAAAACTCCTGGCAAGGAATTTTTAGGTTAAGTTAGGAGCTATCTGAGAGGACTCTCAGAATCTTTAGGGATACGTGCCCTGGCAAGGAATGTTTAGGTTAAGTTAGGAGCTCTCTGAGAGGATTCTCAGAATCTTTAGGGATACGGGCCCTGGACTATTTTGCAGCTTTTCTTGGCCAAGGACCGCCCAAGCGGACGTTTGACTGACATGTAACGCAACCAGTTCACAGTTCGTTTTGTTCCGCATCATGTTTAGAGACGTGAAAATACAATGTTGATGTCCCTACAATAACAGACCAGCGTGCATCTAATAAATTATTCATTCAAGAACTGTGTGCAAGTTTACTGCAACAATAAAGCCGCGAACTTCACATACTTTTGAAAATCCAGCGTTTAGTTGATCCTGGTAAGCGCTCATTGTCATAGTTGTAAACACAACGTCTTTCTTCTTTCACGAGGGAGTTTAGCGTCATGGCATTTGTTTCCAGGAGGACCATTAAAGAATGTGACACACACGTCTCCCGGACATCCTGTAGAATTCAACAAATCAGATCGCGACTTCAAAACTCTTGGGCCCTTATTCATAAAGATTCTAAGAATCCTCTAAGAAAACTCTTAATTTAGCTTAAAAACTTTTACGTAGGAGTCTTAGCTTAAAAGCGATTCGGGACCGATCTGAGAGCAACTCTGAGTAAGGAAAAGACTAAAACTTTCATCTTAGTAAGGAGGCGGGGTTGACCCCGTTGCTATGTATGACACAATCTTTTGAAGACTGTGATTGGTTGGTTGTCCAAGAAAAAAAAAAAAAAAAAGTGATTTTAAGTATAGGGTCTATTCTAAGCCTTCACTTTGAAATTACATGCGTAATTTTTCCTATTTGACCGTTCTCACACACACACACACACATTATATATGTGTATATAAATCCTTTTTTTTTAATTTACCATGCTGTTAATTTCCTATAAGGTATTTGATTGGCTTAGAATGATAAAAATGTATACGCTGATTTCACGCAGCCGTTATTTTGAAATCGAAAGCGAGGCTCCGGTGGGAAGAAAACCGGAAGTGTCGCCTTTAATCACAGGAGAGTCGTGAATGCGATGGCGTATTGTTGTGTTTAATGATGTTGTGTCAATTCTAAAAATGTACATACATTTCTTTCATACTTTAGACTATATACAGTGAAATTCATTTATAAATAAAATATTTGTTTAATATATAATTCAGAATGTAAAAAAAGAAGCAGGAATGAACTACATACATATCCTATATTGAATATTAACATCCAATAGTGTAAATCGCGGCAGCAGCTTCAGGTTGGTAATCCAAGGCATTGTTGTTTATCTTTACTTCCGGGGTTCTTCATTGCTGGCATGTCTATTTAAGTGGTGGTTTGAATGTTGGTTTTAATGTATCAAACCTGGAATTTTCCCAGTTGCCAAATATCGTAATGTAGTGATTACTTTCATTTCTGGCGCTATGGCATTTCTGTGCTGTTTCGGAGATGTTAGCGCGTCTCTAATAAGATCAGTCACAAACATGATCCCTGCACGATCTAATCTATAGCGTCTTATTAACTCACTGTCATCCATTGTCTGCAACACATTTCTTCTCCCTCTTCGTCTTTCTGCCATTTTCTCCTCTGATAAAGAAACTCTTAAGCCTCTTAAAAGTCCTCGTCCGTGCTCCTAACAATTTTGACCTTAAGGACCTCTTTTAAGGGTTAAGATGCTTTCTGAATTACTTTTTTCTTTACTAGGATTTTTTCTTTCATTTTAAGAGTAAACGCCCACATTTCTAAGAATTTTCTTAGAATTTTGTCACTAGGAGCTACTTTTTGCATTAAGATTCTTTATGAATACGGGCCCTGAAGTGTTACCAGAAAAGTGTGCCATATGCATCAGACGTTCAGCCAACGGTCCGTGGGCGTGACATCTGAGGGTGAGACTAGGACAGACCAGGTTCGATGTCATTACAATGCTCTGTGGCTGAATGAATGTAATTCATAATAACACAATCAGGGTTTTCCTGTTCTGTGATTTTTTTAAATAAGTGATATTGCAAGTGAGATGCTGAAGCAAATCGTATGATGTTTATCTCACGTTCCACACTTTAAAAAGCTGTAAATATCAGAGGTGGAGGTCTTGAGTTAGGCTACGTGACTGCACTTGGGAATTTAAAGATTTCTATAAATGAAGAAAGTGACTTGACTTTGACTTGAGAACGAATACGGTCAATTAAATCCGTCTCAAACCGCATGACTCTATAATGACTTTATAAGAATTAAATCAATTAAAAAAAAATTAGCAACATTAGCTAATATACAAACTGCAAGCCACGGAACCAGCGGCACCAGGGCCTCTGATCAGAGTCTACGTGCTGCATGATGCTGTGCAAGCACAAAACAATACAGGAGTAGAGGAGAATCTACGAATATTGTTTGTTTGGATTTAAACACTTCGGAACGGACCATATTTTGGTGTATGCACAATTTGCAACCCAAATATGACCGCCTCAACCTTGAACTTTATGCACCACATGTAAAACAGAATAGGTATGTAACTGTGTCTCTTATGGATAATTTCTCATAATATCTAGAGATTATGAAGATATTTGATGTTGAGTTTTCTTGCTGTCTGAAACATAGATGGTGTTTTTCTTCAAATATCTTGTAGGTTTGCAATGTTGTGTGGCACAATCTGGCTAATTTCTTGAACTTTGTGTCAAGCTAAATTGTGACTGACCTGGTCCAGTCATGTCAATCATCATTACAAGTGTCACAATCACCAGCTGGAGTTCTTGATAGCCACCAGAGGGCACCCCAACCCAGACTATTGTCATTCCCTCATGAACTACATTTCCCACAACCCATTGCCAGGTCTCATCATCCCTGATTGCTTACAGCTGGTTCTCATTACCTTGTCAACCTCTGCCTACATAAGCCTGGTTCATTGTGTCATTGCAAGCTCTTGTATTCATGGGTTTCATCAGGTCCCTTTCCGCAGGTGTATAAAACCAAGCACCTAGGCTGGGTCCCAATTCGCCTACTTATACTACGACCTAAAAGTATGTACTTTTTTTGTGATGAAAAAGTACATACTTTTGAGTGTGTGGCAAAAGAGTATGCACGTTCTGGGACATACTTCGATGACGTCATGCAACGTAAACGAGAACGTGGTTGCCTATAGTTACGCACACCGCGACTGTTAACAAAACATTTTACATTTCATTCATTCTTATATATCCAATATAATTTTATTTACTATTCCCATCTTTTTTTCCACAATACATTTACAATGTGTTTTACCAAATGTAGGAGTGAAGCAGGGCGTCGTCGTAGATCAACCAAACGCAGGTCGTGTGTGAGGCGGCTGGTTCTGACGTTCATGTGCAAATGTGTGTAACGAAAGCTACTTATTTTCTGAGTTAAAATATTTAAAGTTTATCGTGTAACTATAGTTTAATGTATTTTAAACTTAATCTTATACTTATGTATAATACTTAAAAATACCCCGATGAAAATGAACCATGCTTTTACTATAGTAAAAGTGTAGTAACCATGTTTCTTTGGTTGGACTGATAAAAGTTAACATTTGTACAGCCACAGTATTACTACAAATAAGTCAGACAGAAACATCAAAAGAAATACATAAAAAAGACACTTGCCTTTTTATTTATTGTTTTGTAGCCTGCAATGAGGCGCTCAGTATCTTCATCGGACCCTACAAGATAAACACGGTACTTTTTTGGCACAACATAAACCCATTAATATTACGAGACAATAAAATATAACTTTAATTAGGGTTAAACATTTGAATTCTTACACTTAAAAACTGAGGGCACATCTCCGCTGCTGCATCCGACTGCCATGTTTACATCACCACCATCACCGCAAAGCTCCTCCCTCCCGCACGCAATGGGTTGTGGGCAATATTAGCCGTTAGAGTGTACATTGATCTGCACTTCGAATTCTAACCGGAAATAGTAGACCATCCGGGTATCTTTGGAATACTCATTTCAACATACTACGATTTGGGACGTACTAATTCTAGTTTCGCATACTATTTAGGACGGATAGTATGCGAATTGGGACTCAGCACTAGATTATGAATGCAGACTGCATTGTGCTTGATTACTACACCTGTGGAAAGGGACCGGATGAAATCCATGAATATGTCACTGCTATGTGCTCCATTGATTATCTGTTCCATGGTTTTGACCCCTCCCTGTTTCCTGGATCACCCTGTTTGCCTGAGTTTCCTACCTGGTGTTTGTGTTGGACTGTTTACTCTGTGTTTATGACCTTTGCCCGTTTTATTTGTATTACGTCTTTGTATTACGTCTTTGGATTACCCTTTAAAGGGGTCATATGATAGTGATGGTGAAATGAAGCTTTGTGAAGCACTGGGGCTTTCCCCCTCGACTGTATCGTAAAATGGTTCATTACTCGAAGCTTTTCAACACGTTGCACACTAACGACCATCTTGTGGTCAAAAGGTGGAAAAGCTGCATTTCTGTCCCAGAAGAACGTTTTTTTGTTGTTGTCATTTAATAAATCACTTTGTGCTCTGTAAACCACAAAGCAATACAATTAATCCTCATAATTCATGTGTTAGTGTTGATGTAGTTCTTATACAATGTATGAACAAACAACTGTATGTTAATAAATAAATAAATGGGACTAACACAATTCTTATGAATCTGCTTTGATCTACAAATGCAGCCTTATTCACATAAACTTTAACCTCAGTCCTAATCCTACAAGTTCATAGGCAAGGCTCATGTATGCATAAATAATCAAAATAAAAGAAAACTGTTGTAGAATGGTGAAGTGCTTGTTAACTGGGGAGCTGACATTTTATTTTGTGGGTAATTTAATACATTTAAAGAAACTTGTTCAGCAGTGTGAGGGCTAAGTCTATTTCTTTTTTTATTTACTACTGCCGAAGGGCATGACACTCGAAACCTGCTCAAGGGGTTCGCGCTATTTTTGAATCTGAATACGAAGCAGTCACATGACTGTGTGTGGAAACGAAGCTTCGGACGTCACAGATCACGTGATTATGGCAAAACGAATCAAGCTCCGATACACTGCTTCAGTGTGTGATGTTTTGTTTTTTTGATACAAGCTTCGAAGCCTCGGTGCCGAACGTCACATCACTATCATATGATGTGATTTCATGTTTTCCTTTTTCTTTAGTGTGTTATGTAGCTGTTGGTGCAAGTATAAGATCTACAGAGTTACAAAGTTCAAAGCATCTACGTCAGTATGTAGTGGCAGAGTTTCATAACAGCGCAAATGTCTAGGCAGAGAAAGAAGGCGTAGCTTTTATTCTCGCTGTATTATTGTTGCCGCCGGCCATGTCATGGAGACGATGTGCTTTTCATTGCGAAAGCCAAACTAGTTTGTTTGGCCTTCCAAAAGAGGACATAATTAGAAAACCATGCTTAATCTTTATTTACAACACTGTTCCAGAACAGTACAACTACAATTTTCGACTGTGTGCTGCACATTTTTCGGAGGATTGTTTCCAGAACCTGCGAGAGCACAAAGGCCAATTCTAAATACATTCTGTTGCTTCTGACTCAGACACAGCCTGTAAGTATGTTTTCATATTTTAAGACTTTCCTACTGACTATTCAAAGTGAGTTTTGAGCAGTATAGAGTAACGCTTGCTTGTCGTTTCTATGATCACAAATGCAGATAAGGTTCTCACACCTGTAGCATGGCACAACGCGTGAAAAGACAGTATAAGTCATTACACTCAGTAATTATTTCCCTAATGGAATAAAACCTTACCAATCTGATTCGAACTGGTCCAGTCGTGCTGGCAAAGTTGATCGATCAGCTTGGTCATCAGATTTTTTCGGATTTTTTGCAGATTATGGCTCGAATTGATCACCTGTCATTATTGCTTTTAGGGAGCTGATGTTCCAAATACGGTAAGGGGCGTGACATTTCCGTCACACGCTTAAGGTTTTTGGACCAATCACGATGCTGGATCAAGCCAATCAGAGCACACCGCGCTTTTCAGAACGATGAGCTTCGTAAAAAACGACGTGTTTCAGAAAGGCGGGGCATAGAGGATCAACAATAATGTATAGTATGTGTAAAATAATGACTTTTTAAAACCTAAAACAGCCTAAACACATTGCATTAAACCAAATATATTAAACCATCGTATGACCCCTTTAATAAACTACTCCATTTGGATCCTCAACATTTGCATCTCCACACAGTACATGAACAGTACTTTTTCTATTATTTTTCCAATATTATGTAAACACACGCTAGATGGGCATCCTGTGTTTTCAACAGCAAAAACGTGTCCTGTGTGAACCTGCCCTAAATGAGATTATAATAGGACTTATAATGGGACTTATTTAAGTTCATACCTGTTTCACTGTCCTCTGTGCTGCCGCTGGTACAGTGTTGTGGTTTTTATGTTCATCCATCATACACAGCACACATATACACTTCTGATCAGTCCGGCAGAAAACTTCGAGGACCTTGTCGTGTTTCTGGCAGATCATCTCCTGCAGTCGTCCAGTGGCATCAGTCAGATTGTGTCTCTTTCCTTTAAAGAAACTCTCATGTTGTTCAAGGTGATTCTGACAGTAAGAGTTCAGACACACCAGACAGGACTTCACAGCTTTGTGTTTTATTCCAGTACAGACGTCACACTGCACATCTCCAGCTCCGGCGTAACAGTCAGCAGGAAGTTTAGTCTTCTTCAGTTTCTCCACCAGTTCAGCCAGAATGGTGTTTTTAGCTAAAGCAGGTCTTGGCCTGAAGGTCTGTCTGCACTGAGGACAGCTGTAGACTCTCTTCTCGTCCTCCTGATCCCAGCAGTCTGTAATACAGATCTTACAGTAACTGTGTCCACAGGAAGTGGTCACTGGATCCTTCAGGAGATCCAGACACACTGAACACATGAACTCATCCTGAGATATTCTGGCTTCTGCCATTTTACTGCATGAATACAGAGACACAACCTGTGTTTCCTGGTTCTGTGTTTGAGTGACGTGTGTAAAACAGGTGTGTCTGTAAAGCAGTGTGATAAGCAGAGATGTATAAAGTACTTGAGTAATTACTTGAGCAGACCCAGACTTGAGTAAAAGTACAAGTGCTCTATCAAAAAAGTGGAAGTTGAAGTGCTCTTTAAAGGGGTCATATAATGGCATTTTTGTGCAAGCTAATATGATTCTTTTGGGTCTAAATTGAAAGTTTGTAATATACTTTAATTAAAAATTCTCATTTGTATTGTAAGAAAACACTCATTTTACCTGGTCAAAAACAGCTCTGTTTTCAGCACGCCGTTTAAGTGCATGTGTCTTTAAATGATAATGAGCTTTGCTCACCCCGCCCCTCTGTTCTGTGCGTACACCGTTTGTAACACAATAACACATTAACCATAACACGTTGTTCATTATAAACGTGGGATTATGAATTATATTGAGAACGTCGTACATAGAAAACATGCCGAAATGTACCCTGAGTGTAAACCTTAGCCGCATTCATCGTGAAGCGTGCTAGCGATTTGCAAAGATTAATATAAAGATTAATATAAAGGTTAATAAAACGTTACACACTTCTTCTGGAGGTGCAGCAGGAACACGAATAGTTGGTACCGATCCTTTTTTCAGGAGCAGCTTCTTAGCAAAACCAGCTTTATTCTGACCCTTGTTTATAAAGCAGTCTGGTGTGTGAAATGATTCGCGCAAACATGAAAGCATTGCTGTTGATCGTGGGGAATATTCCCTTCGAAAACAAAACTCAGCCACTGCGTCTTCAGCTGTACGGATTTAGGAACATCAAAATGATGCTGTGTTCCTTATTACACCCAAGAACAGAACACCACAATCGCTTAGACGCCATTCTGCTCCAGCGTATCAACAATGCGGACTATGATGACAGCTCGCTCATGAGCGAGGGCGGGTCTATGTTGAAACGCTGCTGTCAATCAACAATCGTGGGAGGGGCGTCCGACTGTGTGACGTCACAAGATCGAACGGCTTGATTTGAGACGGGAAAACATAAAAGGAGATTTAAAAAAAAAACACTGGATGGATTTTTAGCATTTTATGATGGTTGTGTACAAGCACTACCAACACACATTTCAGTACAATCAACTTGTAAAAGTGCATGTACCATTATATGACCCCTTTAAAGGAGAACTTGGTAACTTTTTTCACTTAATAAAACTGTTTAGAAATCATTTGGATGGTTAAACAACCTGTTCTGGTGATATTGGTGACTTTCCCCGCTCCCCCCAGCGTTCCCAGGCGGAAAACCAACCTTGCAACTTGCAACACTACCGTCCCGGCAAATTAAAAATTGGAAGTCTCGTGATAACGAGAACTAGAACGAGAACGAGCGCGAAACACGAATTGCTTTACGGCAATTCGACATAAACACACACGCATGTATGATGTATTACCAGATTACCCACCTCGGTAGACATAGCTCCACGCGATAGTTGGCTTGCTCCGATCAAAACAAACGCACATGAGCAGCGGTAGCGAGGGGGAGGAGGCCGCCGCAAGTGAGTTTTTTACGACTGTGTTGTGAAATATACGCCCCCCCACAGCTGTAGGGGGAGCTCGTGGGGAAAACATGCGACAACAAAAGGGAAAATCAGCGAAGAAGTGACTAGAGTTCGCTAGAGTTACCGAGTTGTCCTTTAAGCACCACACTTAAGTAGAAGTACTAAAGTATTCAATATTTTTTGTACTTAAGTATTGCAAGTAGTTTATTTTAAAATGTACTACTCAAGTACTGAAAGTAAAAGTACAAGTATTGTGTTATGAAGTTATTAAAAACAGTCAAAAGTTTGAACATCATATTGTTTATATTATTTCAAATGTTTAGGACACTCACAATTAATTTGGCTGAAGCAGCAGTACAAGGACAGGAATGTACAAGAGCACCTTAAAACACTGAGCTTATCTCTTTGTAAACAAAAACAGATCAAATATGTCCCTTCCCCCTTTAAAGCATCCCTCTCTTCTCTTCCCTTCCCTGCTTGTGCCTTTTTTCTCCACAGCTTATTGGGTATTTATCAGCATGTAACAGCGATCTCTGGAAGCTTTGTTTATGTCAGGGAGTTCCTGGAATGGCTCTTCTTCATGTGTTCCATTTATGAACTAAATGCACATAGGGCGCCCTCAGGCTGCCAGTATGGACTGAAAACACAGTACATTAGAGTATCCAGCGCTCAAAGATTACACCGGCCCATTTTGGTTATAATTTCAATAAATACTATTCCTCTCTATAGAAATCTGACATAAACCTATGAAATCTATCAATATTTGTCAAAATCTGCACAATTTTGAGCTAAAAGCCCTGAGGGATGTTGTTTTGTCAAGCGCTTTCATGAGGACAGCACAGGAGTTTTTTCTGAATGGGAGCGGCTGACGCTCATAATTCATATTAAAGGTATCGACAATTTTTTCCTGATATACTGTATAACTCTTGACACAAATTAAGACATAACTGTCACTATAAGTTTCTCAGAATAAAATAGTGCTCAAATACTGAAACTTGAGCCTTATATCATTTTAATGTTGTATAGTTTGTCAAGGTAATAACATTACATCTAATAGTAACTTTAAACTATTTAAACAAAGAATGAACGATTCAGTGTGTCGGCGTCCTCATGAAGGCTAACAGTTACGCACTTCAATCTATATGAATTGTCTTCGACTCCGACAAATGAAAACATGGACTCTAAGTAGGGCCAGGGGTGGTCTCCTTCCTCACCCTCACAGCCACGATCACTCGAAGTTGAAGGTGGTGTTTCTGGTTCTTCCATCTCGAAACAAATGAACAAAGCTCAAGTGTTCTCAATGGAGGCAGGCAGCAGAACGGGAGCATGCGTGGTCTTCTTGATTCGCTGGGCCAGCTTCATCAAACCTGGTGACAGAGCCATCTACCGCTCTGGCAGTGATAATGTGGGTTTGGAATGATTCGTAATATTTTTTATAATTGTAACAAGTAACGATGCAGCACATAAAAAATGTATCGGAGTAAAAGTATTAAACTCATCGAAAATATGTACTGAAGTAAAAGTGGAAGTAGGAGAAAAAAATAATACTCTAGTAAAGTACAGATACAGCCTTTTAGTCCTTAAGTACAGTAGTGAAGTAGTTCTACTTCGTTACTATACATCTCTGGTGATAAGGCGTTATGAGCAAAACAACTGAGTGCCTGTGACGGTGGAATTTTTAGTTTTAAAGATTATCCACACATGTATCAGATTCAGTACATTTGAAGTCACAGAGAAAAATGTTTTAAGATTCGCAAACTTGTAGATTTTTTTTTCTCTACCACAAACACAAGTTACACAGGGCTCTCAAGTTTTGAACTGAGTTCAGAGTGAGATTTTGCCGGCGAACGGGTGTCTGATCTCATAAATGACACATATTCTTACAAATAAAATAAAATGTATTTAATTTAGCATTTATTTGTGTGTGTGTGTGTAATACTTATTATATATTATATATATATATTATTATAGAGAATACTTTTTGTGCGCAAAAAACCCCCCCGACTTTATTCTACTATTCAGATTTCCTTGTGGGCCTCGAGTGAATTCACGTAGTGTTTTAGCGCAACGCTTCTGTGTTGTTGTACGTAAACTTAAGATTGAGCCTCTGAAGTCACTTGGACTATATTAACGATCTCTTTAATAACTTTTCTGGGCCAGCAAGTTCAAATCACATAGAAGCCTATGGAGGAGTGATCCAGCTCTCAGATTTAATAAAAAATATCTTAATTTGTGTTCCGAAGATGAACGAAGGGCTTACGGGGTTGGAACAAAATGAGGGTGAGTAATTACTGACATAATTTTAATTTTTGGGTGAACTAACCCTTTAAGTTGGTAATGTCCTTCCTAGAAGTTGGTCTCAACTGCTTTGTGAACTAAGTTACTTAAGGCGAGACACTACAGGTGAATAGGGTAAAATTTTTAAATAATAGATATCACCATGAAACTTCCTCAGTTCATTACTTACACAAGTTCATACAAAAAATGTTTTACAAGTTTTTGAAATTTTTATGTTTAATTATGCAAATTAGGTATTATCTCATTAAATATGTGCAATTTTACATATTTTTTCAGTAGATATATCTGAAAATATGATAAAGCCAGACGCAAAATTATTTTTTCATTTTGATTACACACAAGATGACAAAAGATGTTCAGAGGGATTTCAGGATATATGCTTTCATTACCTAGGAAATCAAAATTTACTGTCCATAGCCTTAAAATATCGATTTTTCAAGTTTTTTTTAAATTAAAATGTCACATAAATCAGGCCAGGAATGATTTATTAACAAATCCCTCTGAACAGATCTTCAGAATACTGCTAAGTGTATAACTGGAAAGTTTGGTGTACATAGGTGCTACATAGGCTGAGATGTTTCTACTGGAGAATGACAAAAAAACGCAAAAAAATTATTTTGAGAAAACGGCAGTTAAAGATTTAAATAGCTCTAAATGAGATTTCGTCGTTAGCTTTAAATCCCCCTTTGGACATTCACGATTGGTTACTGATAGAAAGGAAATGCCCATATTTGGTTTACATAGCGTTGTGCATGAGACTCAGAGCTTTACAACGATCCCGGACATGACAGACTTCAGTGAACAGACGGAGCTCGGCATGTCGCGATGGAATACTAACTTCCTGGTAAATTCGGGAGAAACTTACTGCCGCAAGTAAACAAAATGTAATAAAATAAACATTGTAATGTATATTTTCAGCGTTTTCTTTATAGCAGCTTGAAATAATACATATTGAAGGAGTAAACTCGGCCAAAATCTCAAAACTGACCACTGCATGAAAAATCGATGTTTTTGCCTGCCGTGTCTCGCCTTAAAGGGATAGTTCACTTTGAAATAAAATTTTGGTATGTTTTAGCTTACCTCAAGGGCATCCAAGATGTAGGTGTCTTTTTTTCCGCAGTAGTTTAAATTTTGATATTTTTAGGTCAAACCGTTCTTGCCTGTCGGTCATATAATGCAGGTCGATGGTCACTTGTCTCAAACAGCATGCACAGAGTCCAAATTAAAACAATTCCCCGTCGTCCAAATTAAACAATTCCCCATTGTAAGTACACATTGATGGCCTAAGACACGAAACGAGCGGTTTGTGTGAGAAAACGAACAGTTTTTATATCGTTTTTACCTCTTGAACTCAGCCACGTCCAAGTGATCTGAGAGCGCGGGCGGGTATAGATATATACAATAGATGTCGCCTTGGCTACGGTTTCGCAGTAGCCAAGGCGACATCTATTGTATATATCTATACCCGCCCGCGCTCTCAGATCACTTGGACGTGGCTGTGTATAAGAGCTAAAAACGATATAAAAACTGTTCGTTTTCTCACACAAACCGCTCGTTTCGTGTCTTAGGCCATCAATGTGTACTTACGATGGGGAATTGTTTAATGACCAGATATGATTAATTAAGACCAGGAGTTAGAAGTGCAGTCAATTTAAGACATGAGTCAGAATTCTAATAAATTGAAGACTTTTTTTTACTAAAGATAGTTTGCAGTTTCATCAGGCAGAAGTCAGCTTCAAGACTCACACAGGAGTTTGTAGGCCGCCCCGCTTACAGTTACAAAGATCACAGCAATTATACCCGTCACCAAGGTCTAAGCTACTTCATTACTTCAGGTTGAATGATTCTGAATGGCTAAGAAATAGATAAACACACATTTTCCTGAAGCATATCTCCATCGATTATGTAGCTGACACTCTGACCCTGAATTTAGGCAAGTTGTGACATTGCTGGATGCCAACGTGTCGAAGAAAACAAGTCAGTCCATCTCCAATAATGCCAGTTGTTACTTAACACGCACACCGACACAAAGCTTTTTCAAGGTTGGATTTGGCCAGGCTCTACATATAAACAGGAGAGTCGTCTCAAAACATCAAGGTAACGTTATTTTTCTCAAGGAGAGGACACTTTAATCTAACACAGTAAAATAAAGACTTTAACTGAGAAATGGTCACTCAACTATAGGTTTCAATGACCCCTGTGACCATTGGTGTCAGGGTACCCTAGAAAAGCAGATGGATGTATTGACACGTTAAACAAGTCCATATTTCATTTCTGGAAGCTGGGCTAAACGAGCAAGCACTGTTTTACGGCATTCCTGGCATTGATTCAGACCCTCAGTCACCTCTCAGATATTTCATACAGACGTTTAAAGAATACATGAAAGTTCATTTTTGATAATCACACTGGCAATTTCTATAACAAAGTAAAATCATATTTAGAAGGAAAAATATTGATTAATACCTTGGTTATAATCACTCATTAGATATACACTGAAGCAGCAGTGGATTCCAGGATCCACCGCTTAAATACAAGGCCCCATTTATTTTGTCTGATTTATCCACCGCTCTGGCCTTCACTGCTGTCTTGAGATTTTGTACAGTGATATATGGTCAAATTGTCTTTACTAGTACTGTATTAGAGGCAGTTTAGCCATAATTATTGTCTTATTCTGGTCAATAAACTTAAATATCACTCAATAAGTGCCATAATTAATGTTGATATAACTTTCACTTAGAACAGGGGGTCAAATTGTCTTTATTACACAATTTTAGCAATTTATAACTGTAAAACCAGCTCTAATTAAACATAGTTACATATTGTTCAGTTAACTTAATAGATGAAGTACATTCCTACACAAAAATAATGAATGGTTTGCTAAGTTGTATAAAATGGCTAAAAGGTGCTTACTGTACATTCAGTTAATCATTTATTACTAGCTTATTTTTGCTTATTTATTGCATGAATAATGATCTTATTCCAATGTTTAATCATTTTAAAATAAAGGCTAATATCGCCTTACAATATGTTAGGTTAATCATTAATTAGTAGTGTGTTGTGCTTAACTAATGCATAATTGTGAACAAGTTAATCATTGATTACTAGTGTATTTATGCTTAACTAATGCATAATTCTGGACCATTAAAATAAAGTGTTACCGGAGCTCTTAATGAATGCCATGCACATTTTGGACATAGGTGCAAAAACAAGCAGGTTACTTTGTTGCCTTGTTCACTTCCCTTGCAGAGCCTTTTTGTCATTGTCGGTTTTACAGTTCTAAATAAAAATACCAGAGATATTTTTTTTTTAAGTCTGCAAATAATTCAAAAGTATTATGATGTCACTCGGTACTTAAGTAAATGGTGTGTGATTATATGTATGAAATTCATTCAGTGACAGTGGAAACACAAACAGTCTTAGCGATGTATTCTCAACATCAGTTTCATCTGAATCTGTATATCTTTAATATGGCGAGACTGAGGCCCTTTTCTTAGGCAGTAGTTAATACCTTTATCTTAGCATTAGTATGATATCGATTGTCTGAAAAATAGATTTAAGTGGGAGGAGAGATCAGATTGAGGCACTTTACAGTATAGAAAATATTTAAAATTAAGTTTATTAAATTTAGATTAAATGTATTACTCAATAATTCTTGTGCATATTGTGCATTGGTAGTTACACAACTGCCATAACAACTACACACATCACAAGAGATTCACATTATTTACTGGACCTGACACTGTAAAAACAAAATGCATGTCCTCTGAACATGAATTTAAATCTAAGTTAAAGTTTTATCTTCTTGCATGGGCATTTAATTAATCTAAATTATGTTTTATTTTGCTCAGTATTTGCAGTTTATCTTTCTCTCTTTCACATCTTAGACTTTTACTCTGTAAAACACAGTGGTCAACTGTTGAGTTTATTTGTGCTATATACATACATACATACATACATAAATAAATAAAGCAATAGCTTTTGAATATGGAAAATATGATCCATATTCAATTTGGTCATTGCATTCACCAACACTTTTAGATTTGAAACTGTGGGGAATAGCCTAATAACTTCTTTTTCAAGATATTTCCTATTGCTATCTCGAGCTCTCTTGAGGTGGGAAGTATAAGAAATAAGATGACGTAACGTGGCTTTAGCTGCATCCCATATCATAGCTGAAGACACTGGGGAGTCTCTGATATCGAGCCAAAATTGTGACAAACTATCCATAAAGAAATAGCAAAAAGGATCACTATTTAGAAGAGATGTATTTGTATATAGATATCACATATAGATCCGGTAGAAGAGTGGAAGATACTACCTGGACCTTACTAAATATGATTTTTAAGAAATTTGGCAGGTACAAAACATCATGTACATTTGCTTTTCCTCTGCTTTAAATTGTGTTCAGCCAAATATTTTGCCAAGAAAACTTTGCCAAGTCAGAGCGTCTTTGGAGACACATTATATTTGTTGATTACATGAACGTCAGGAAACACGATTCCTGGCTCCATGTCAATATCCATGGACCACTGGATCTTTTGTAAATTGTAAGGAACACTATATTGAGTCCAACCTTTAGTTTAAACTGGTAATCATTTGTTTTCCTCGCGTTTTCACTGTTTCCTCTATTAAATCCAGTCATGCAGCAGCTCTTTTGCAACTCAGTCCGGCTGAACTAACAATGAGCAATACATTTGTTACGGTATTTATTAATCTTTATTTATTTTATTTAACCTTTATTTAACCAGGTTAGTCTCATTGAGATATAAAATCTCTTTTTCAAGAGAGACCTGGCCAAGATAGCAGAACAAATTTGATCACACAATCACAAAACAAATACAAAAGAGGCAAAGACAACTCAAGTGCATTTCAATTAAATTAAAAGTGCCATTAATTAAAACATTTGCACTTGTGGATGGACTCACGTTCTATAGTTTTAACATAACCTTTAAAATCATTTAAGGAAATTAGACACTGTAGTTTAAGTGTTTTTTGTAGGTCATTCCAAGTTGAAGGTGCAACAAACATGAAAGCCTTTTTGAACAACTCTGTCCGGGCTTGAGGTACATTCAATGAAATAGTTTTCTGGGACTGTAAACCATAAGAACTCTGAATAAAATAAAGAAATTTGGATATGTAACAGAGGAGCCTGCCTATAATGCCCATATATATAAAGATATAAAGGTGAGTAAGCCGGCGATTTGACAGAGAGGGCAAATTCACTGTGGAGTAAAGTGTACAGTGATGAGTGAGGGGTCTGCAATTTGAAATAAACCTTAAAGCTCCATGAAACACAGCATCTAACATCTGAAGACACTTTGATGGGGCATTCATATACAACAGATCACCATAATCAATAATAGAGAGAAATGTGGTATCAACTAGCCTTTTTCTGGCAGAAAAAGTAAAACAAGATTTGTTCCTAAAGAAAAAACCTAGCTTCAATTTCAACTTTTTTTTACTAGATTCTGTATGAAGCTTAAAAGAAAGGTGATCATCAATTAAAAATACCTCAATTGTTTTACCCTGATCAGTAACAATATTCAGGTCTAACTCATTTTTCTTTGAGTTTGAAAAAAACATTACTTTGGTCTCCTCCGTATCATCTAGATAAAAATGGAAAAATGTATGTTGGACATTTTCCCCCAGACAGTTTATATAAATAGCGAATAAAAGTGGCCCCAGAATGGAGCCCTGTGGGACCCCTTTACAGATTGATACATATTTTGACGTTAGGCCATCAACTTGCGTAGCTTGAGTCCTATCAGCAAGGTAGTTGATAAACCAGCCTACAGAGTGCTGAGACATACCTATACTGATCTCTGGTCTCTGAACTAGTATGCTATGGTCAACAGTGCCAAATGCTTTGGACAGATCAATGAACAGAGACACACAGTGTTTCTTATCATCAAGTGCTTTGACTATATCATTAATTACTTTTATAGCAGCAGTGGTAGTGCTGTGTTTTTTTTTCCTGAAACCAGATTGATGCTTAGATAAAATTGACTGAGCATTTAAATACTCTTTCACTTGTTCACTAACCAAAGATTCCAACACTTTGGCCAATGCTGAAAATTTGGAAATGGGTCTGTAATTATTAGGCAAGGTGGGCAAGGTCACCTCCTTTCAAAAGTGTTTATCTTTAACTTTATAAAGTTAAAGTCTTTGATAATGTTAGTTAATAAAAAATACAGCTGTTCATTGTTTGTTCATGTTAGTTCAGAGTGCATTAACTAATGTTAACAAATACAACCTTTGATTTTAATAATGTATTAGTAAATGATGAAATTAACATTAAATAAGATTAGTTATTGCTGTAAAAGCATTGTTCATTCTTAGTTCATGTTAACTAAGGTAGTTAACTAATGTTTACTAATTAACCTTATTGTAAAGTGTTACCCACATATATTTTTTAATACGACTGAATTTGTATTTAACATGATCACAATTTATTAAAAGCATTGTAAGTTAGTAATTAAAACAATATATTGATTTTAATTTTGTAAGACACTTTTTGTGTGTGTGTGTGTGTGTGTGTGTGTGTGTGTGTGTGTGTGTGTGTGTGTGTGTGTGTGTGTGTGTGTGTGTGTGTGTGTGTGTGAGTTGGTAATCATCACGTTGTGGGGACAAAATGTCCCCACAAGGATGGCAATATCCGAAATCCTTGTTCGTGTGGGGACATTTTTTGGTCCCCATGAGGAAAACGTCTTATAAATCAAAAAAGTTATGTTTTTTCGAAAATGTGAAATTGCAGAAAGTTTTCTGTGATGGGTAGGTTTAGGGGTAGGGTTAGTGTAAGGGAATAGAATATACAGTTTGTACAGTATAAAAATCATTATGTCTATGGAAAGTCCCCATAAAAAATGAAAACACTACATGTGTGTGTGTGTGTGTGTGTGTGTGTGTGTGTGTGTGTGTGTGTGTGTGTGTGTGTGTGTGTGTGTGTGTGTTGGTAAGGCCTCAGCGAGGGCCTAAACTATTGTAAAAATATTTACAAACTTTTAATTTATAGTTAATTAATAAATAAAAAATTCATGAACTGACAATAAACATGGAACGTTGATAACATAGCTAACGCTATTCGCTATGGAAAACGCAAGTAATCTTAGTTAGGTGGACATTGTTGCTAATTTATCATCCAAAGCTGGATTTATTTTTCAAAAGAAGACCTACACTAGAGCTTCATTTGGAGCAGAAAGCCAAATTAGAAGTGTTTTATGTACATTTTAGAGTATGTGATGTCACCAACCCGGGACGAAGCTTGTTGTATTCCCTACTTGCCGTTTGTTGTAGTCCTTATACAGCAATTTCTGTAAAAGAAAATATATCTCTCTTTGCATTGAACATTACACACTAACTAAAGTTAAAAAAGTTAACTCATAATCAAGGACCCCATTAAAATATTTGCTTGTGTTTCATCTAAGGTTGAAAGTCTATGATTATACAGTACTGTATATGACTCTGAATGACTAAGGACAAGGGCATGCGTGAAGTACAGCCTTATACTGATTGGTAAACTGCTCTATGTTTTATACACGTCTTAAGAGATATGGTGGACATTCATATTAAATTAGCATTATTAGTTTTTACATCTTGTGTAAGGCTTTAGTTGTATGTAGGACATATATAATTGAAAATACAATTTCTATGTGGTTTTTGCAGCATATAATTTGTCACTTACAATGTTCATTTGGAGTAGATAGGAATCACATGTTAACAAAACTTTTCCAAGGCTCCCAACCTTGACTGGGCTAGACCATCCCAAGATAAACTACAGGGACTGTAACTTGACAGACAGTAAGCTGTATATATGATGTTCTTACTATTGTTCATGTTACATATTTAAATTACTTGTAAAAGAGCATTGACTGTCTACTCACTGATTTCTTGATTTTTCCCCTTTCTTAAGATCATACAAATAAAAAAATCTAAAATGTAATCAATCTGACAGACTCGGGCAGATATCATATTCATGGATGAGCTAATGTATTAAAGTTTTATTAATGTTATGTCAAATATATACAAATAATTAAAGAAATGGCTTTATGTATTGATGAAATACATATTTAAATACATGTTGTCCAATGATGTGCTGAAAATATTATAGGAAATATAGGAAACTTTTAAAGACTATGAGACTTTGTCTTGCAAATAGTGACCAATGTGATGAAACAAAAACAAAATAAGACTTTATATGTGTGTCAGTATTGAAATGCATATTAATGTCAGTTTCCTTCCTGATATTAAAAATGGCGACAAATCAAGTTCCTTTGAGTCTCAAAATACCTGAAATAGATATAAAATGTCAAAAAAAATATGATTGTCATTATGTCATCAGTAGATTTATTTTCATGAAATCTTCATAATTTTAACAGTGATTGACAGTTTGTGGCACTTTTCCCATTTTAAAGCCATAAACTAATAATTATTATAGCCATAAGCCATAAGAAAAATAGGGGTTAGGGTCTCGAACTGTATTTGCATATATATCTAGACCGCAGCATCTGTTTTTACGTCCCCAAATTCAAGGCCTATTAAAATGATAGTTTAAGTTTGTTATATTATTTAAGACTTTTTATGGTGTGTGTGTATATATATATATATATATATATATATATATATATATATATATATACACACAGTATTATATTTTTTCGAAGTAAATTTCTATGCACTCTTGTGATTTCAGGCGCAGCAGCGTGTGAACAGGACTTTTATTTTGGTCTTGATTTATGACGTCATAAGGTTGCGTCGAGCTCCTGCATCTGCTATAATTCGGCTGGAGAAAGGTTTGTGTTTTAAGCGTTTAAGATGTTTAAAGCGATATAAACTGTTTAAAGCGACGCAGAATGTATTATGTATTATTAAATGTAATATTGCATTGCTTTATCTAACATTTATTGAAGTCGTGTGAGCAAAGTAATGATTAAGAACACACGAGTTCAAAAGTTGCGTCTTATTTCGCACCCTTTATCGTAAAACAGTGTCATAAACACGAATTCAGTCACTGGTAAGTAGTGATGAAAGCTTTTCAAAAGTCCGAGTCAATTGAATCAAATACTTTGCAAAATGATTCTTTATGTTGTTCTCATCTTAAACAGGACAAATACACAGAGAAACTGGTGAAGAACTGAGATCCACGCGACTCACTATTATACAGACAACGTTTATTAAAGAGGAGAGTGAAGACATGAAGGTTGAAGAAACATTCAGAGTAAAACAAGAAGAAACCGAGCAACAAACAAAGATTGCTTTTATTAAAGAGGAGAGTGAAGATGTGAAGATTGAAGAAACATTTGGAGTAAAACAAGAAGAAACTGAGGAACACACAAAGATTGCGTTTATTAAAGAGGAGAGTGAAGACATGAAGATTGAAGAAACATTCAGAGTGAAACATGAAGAAACTGAGGAACAAACAGGTTAGTTTCATTCTCAGAAATGAACTCACTCATTTGATCCTTATTAAAATGTCCAGCTCTACAGAAATGAATGATAATTTTAAAGATTGTCACTAATATATATATATAAAATGTATATATTTTGTATTTTAAGGGGGATTTTATTAAATATCCCCTATACTAAATATTTACTCATAAGTTAAACACCGTTTATCATCTGCAATACCAAGTTGTAACCACTAGATGGCTTTATAGCATAGGCTATAGCCTAAATATAAACAGTTGCTGCTGAATGACAGCATAAGACAAAGTACATTACTTGTATTATGTTATTCATTTGGATACATGTAACCTGTCCTACTCGACCTGCTCCAAACGAGATTCGAACCGGTGTGGTGAAGTGCTGAGTCCCAGCTTAGGACCCCAGTAGTATGCCTGATCTAAAGCTGTTCTTGCGATTCTTAATGTAATTAATCAAACTTTAATTCATGTAATCTTTTATTTTTATCCTGAATATTTATATACTTAAAGTTAAAGAAATTGCATTTTTAAGGTATGTTTTGTGATGTTGTTAAAAAAAAAAAAAAGATCTCTAATCATTTCAGATAGCTGTATGCTATGCTACTATCTAAGCTAACTAAAAAAAAACACAAAGAATGAGATGTTTAATTTCACAATCTATAGCTTTGGTTATATACTAGAATATGAAACAAAAGTTAAAAGATATTAATGGTCGTTATAACATAGTTCAAACGACTTGTATGATAAAGTGATATCTGAACTGTAACCAGGCACTAAAGCAATTACCCATAAATTGTGATTTGAACCAATCGGATTGCTTGGGTCCTAAGGTAAGACTCATCTCTTCACCAGGGAGGCGGGTGCCTATAGACTTCAGGCGCTAGCGTCAGTCACTAGCTAGGGGAAGTGAGGTCTACATGCACAGCTCTTCCTGGCCTACGTCCATTAAATAGGCCTATATAATATTGAGACATTCTTAAAGACTACCTTTCATACTTTGTAATTTTAACATCTAGCGTTGAGGTTGCGAATTGCGAATTACGGTGGCCGACAGGAAAACATGTCGTCGTCTGAGACAGCAGCGAGTAGCCAGTTAAGCAATGAGGTTTCTTTACAAAGATAAATTATTCAGCAAAACGATATGTTTAGAGGTCGACCGATAGTGGATTTTACCGATAACGATAGTTAGGTTGGGCCATGCTTGCCGATAACCGATTAATCAACCGATAGTTTTTAAAATTGATACTGGATAAAAACAAACATAACACTCCAAGTAAAACAGTGCTGAACTTTATTATAAAAATAATAAAACTGTATTGAACCATGAAAACATGCTAAATGAAATAAATATATAATATGAATAAATATTGAAGTCAATAAAAGACATTCATTCAAACTGAAACAAAAAGTAATACTCTAAATAACAAATAAAACCAGTAACATTCAAAATGTAACTATTAAACTGTTATTTTTCAAGCCAACTTAATGAATAAAAAAGTAACAAAATTTGATTGGTATAATATTTGAGCAATACAATTGCACCTTGATCATTCATGTTAGTTTGATAGTGCATTAACTATGGTTAACAAATAAAAACCTTAATTTAAAAATGTATTAGTACATGTTAATGAACAAATAATGAACAATCCTTATACAGAAGTTATTAACCTTAGTTAATGTTACATATGGAATTTTATTGTAAGTGTTATCATTTCATATAAATCCAAACAGTCATGCTTAAATATCTACAATGCCAGAGCATTGAGATGACATAAATATTAAATGTATAATCTCACACTTTTGCTTCTATTTTATAAACACTTGATGATTATCTAATCAAAATAACAAAACATGTATTAAAGTGATGACGAAAAAATAACTGAAATCTAATGCTTTTCTGATTTGTTTATGTTTCTGTCGGCTGTCTGAACATATCAGTTTGCTATCTTACGTCTCTAGCTTTAAATATGCAACTTCTCTGCATATTAAATGCATAAAAGTGACCAGCTGGATATAAACTAATGCAAATAGAGGTAACAATTGTGACATTAAACATTCGGGTCGGACTTACGTTTATTTTTGTCAGTGTTTTAACCGCTTGAGGTACTACTAATGTTAGCGTCCTCTCAGCCTCGAAGGCAAACAAACATACTGTTGTGCTGTTCTTTCTCTACTAATGCAGCATTTAGTCAACAAATTAATCACTTTATAATGATATGACAAAATGTACTGTATACATAGGCTACCTTTTAGCTGTCGGTGCTTTAAACGCGCATCTGATGTCAGCGCTCTCCACGCAGCGTGTGCTCTCAGTGCAGCACGCAGCATCACGTGTCGAAATAAACAACACGAGGCATCAGCGATAGTTTTTATTACACCTCTAGAGGCCGCTCTTGTACTGCATGATGCCAGCAGACCCTTCTCAGCTCTCTCTTACTGTGTAATGAATGACAGCAGCGCGCGCTTCTCAGCCGCTCCAGCAACGGACGCAACCAGGAAAAACTATCGGTATGTATTTTTGCCAATAACGATTGTTCCACCAATCAACTATCGGTGCCGATTAATCGGCAAAACCGATGAATCGGTCGACCTCTAGATATGTTATTGCGAATATTATTGTTACTTGTTCATTGTGTCAGTGTTTTATTCACTGAGTTTAGCTATCTTCTTTGCACGAAGAACAACATAGTGACGAAACACGCAGAGATGGGGCTGTCGCGATAACCGCAATATTGTAGTACCGCGCTACTGACAAGCCAACCGCGATTTTCGTGTCTTAAGGCAATGCCCTTCTTGTTTTGAACTTCGCGCATGTGTATTGAATGTTAAATAAGTTAATGATAACAGGGCTGTTTATCATGGTGATTTGTACAGAGGCTTCGTGGATTTGCACACAAGCCTAAATAGACAGTGAATGAGAGAGATCGACTGAGCGCGTGCGATTGGGTCTTGATGTCTTTGAGGTCAAGTCATATATATTCGTGATAAGGTTGCCGTGCCCATGGAAAGCAACATATTTGTCTTATCCTTTTAACGTTTAAGGGTATTTTCCATGAATGGCGTCAGTGGTCAGCATCCACAGCGCGAGGAAGCCACGGGAAAAAAATCTGCGAGTCACGCATTGAATCAATGCCATTGGTCTCTATTGAGTGAGCATCAGCATCAGCGTTACCCCTTGCTGGTCAGCTGAGCCTTGAAAAGTGGAGCTCAAAGTTAAAAATAATTAACACCTTGTTTCATTACATCTATCTTTTAATGAATCAGCGTTTTTGAACGTGTTCATTGAATGAACGGTTTAACGACTCTAGGGCTGCAACAAACGATTATTTTGATAATCGATTAATCTAATTATTATTAGAGCGATTAATCAACTAATCGTCGATTATTTCGCCGACTAATCATTAAGTTTGGAACGATTATTCAGCTTTTTCAATTAGTTAAAACACTGAGTTATACATATTCTAACTATAATATAAAAAAAGAAAATCACTTCAGCTTTCGAAATGGTTGTTTTAATGAACTTTGAGACAACTAAACAGGGTTGTGTTTCCCAAAAGGATCGTAAGCCTAAGTAGATCGTAGAACCATTGCCACCAATGGTATCTACAATCAACTTAGCTCAAGATGTTTTTGAGAAACGCAGCCCAGGTCATTCTCTTTAAGTGTTCAGATTTCTGTCCAACTCAAATCACACACAAATGCTCCAAGCATTAGTTAAATATTCTGTTCTCTTTCAATAGAAAAAAATAATTAGCTGCATTACAGACAAACTTAAACTGCAAACAATTATTATAAGAATAAAAAAATAAAATAAAAAAATTGACATGACAATTGAGCTGAGCTGACAGAGACACTCATTCACCTTTTAATTTACAGAATAAAAAAGTAACTGACATGATATTCTTCATAACATCTCCTTTTGTAAGTCTTCATGAATATGGAACAAAATACAGGGAAGTGATAAGACTGTAATACCTAATAGTGTTACAATAATAAAAACAGCCCCGACTCCTAAGCTCGATCAAGCTTTATTCTATGCAAAAATAAATCATCACATTACTGTAATTATATTATTATTGTTAATATTATTGCTATTATTAGTAGTATTGCATTCTCTAAAAAGAGATTTACTGCTAGTTATTTAGCTCCAGCTGGAGAACATTCACCTCTCACCGGCTCGTCTCGTGCCGGGTTTTTCCTCTTTAAGTGCTTTAAACATGCATGTTGTGCTCCCGTGAAAAGCAAGTTCCGCCTTGCATGTATTGCACACGACAGCATTCTTGGTTTGAAGTTTTGTGAAACTTTCACACACCTTGCTAGTTCGGATTCGTTTGCACTCCGTCATAATTCGCGCTGTGTTTTCTTCTACCGCAATAGCATTTGTAACGGCTGCATTTCACTCTAGCGCTACAGCACCGTAGCGGTCAAATCGCGATATTGCAGGCCCTTACATTAGGTCATGTGGGATCACACGACTACTCGACAACAAAGATATTTGTCGACAATTTTTTATTGTCGACTAATCGTTTCAGCCCTAAATGACTCACTCAAAAACAGTCCGTTGCCATAATGTAACTGCGCGCTGAGTGACAGCCTTTCAATGCGCAGAGATGCTGTTTAGTTTCGGCTACATTGGTTACTGAAAATGTCCTCGTTTTTGTGCCTGCTGACCACATCGTAACACTTATTTATATAGCAATAAATATAAATAAATGAAATTAAATAAATGTGATAATACCGCATATCGCGCTATTAAGCCACTCAAAATTACCGCAAGGTAAATTCCTTCACCGCGACAGCTCTACACAGAGAAGTTTGTCCGTTTAGGGCCACTGTAGAAACATGTCAGCGCAAAATGTACAATTTCAATGTAAGGGGAACCGTGGTGTATGTAGATAGAAATGGCTTATTCTAAGGTAATAAAAACATAACGGTTCATTATGTAAGGTCTTTGTACACCACTGAAAACATAGTTATGTATATGATATTGCATTTCTGTCAACAGATCCTCCTAAATATTACACAATGCACCTTAAAATGTTGATTTGATGATTTGTCAGTTGTTGCATTATTATTGCAGTCAAATCTGGCTCAGAATCTTGTTACTCATACTAGCTCCTAATAGTATGATCAGTCACACGAACATAATCAGAAATATAGCTGCAAGCAGCAGTTATCGGGGCCAAGCACAAATAAAGCCCGGGACACACCAAGCTGACGGTTTGCCGGGTGTTTTTTGAGCGTCGGTCAGCTTAAGTTTTCTCGGACGCCTTCAGCTGTTTTTCAGCCGATTCTGCATGTCCAATCGTGGCGGAGCTCGTCGGAGAGAAAGAGAATGAGCGCGCGAGAGAAGAACTGAGCTGAAGAAAGCAAACAAACAACGAAGTAAAGAGGGAACTCACTCACTTGTCACTCTTGTCATCTCATTTGACCAGAGGATTATTTTAATAACATGGCTTTGTGGAATCAAGACGTCGAAGACCAGCTAGTCACCATGATCCAGGAAAGGCCGCCTCTGTATGACATTACAGAGAAACTGTATGCCAACAGAGTGGTGAAAACTGAACTCTGGCGTGAGATCGAAGAAAAACTTGTTATATCAGGTAAGTTTTTCTTTTTGGCTATTGAAGTCGTTAGCAAAAACTGCTCGTTATTGTTCACCAGTCATGAACAGTTGTATTGTTTTGTGCTTGCTTGTTTAATCCGTACTGTAGCAACCAGAAGAGCAAAAATTACCCTTGCTGGCACCAGTGTTGGGTGTAATGCATTACTTAATCCTTCCCTCGCGTTTTGTAATAAATCCTTCCCTCGTGGGTCAAAATTACCCGAAGCCATAAAATTATACCAACATTTTTTTTTGTCCAGAAACTTTGTATATAATATAATATTATATCTTATTTTAGATTTAGATAAAAAAAATTATGCTTTTTTTGGGGGGAGATTTTTATTTTTTCCCCTTTAAATTAATAATTGAATCAATTAATAATAAATAGTAATTTAAGCACATTCCTCACATTCTTTCAAATTAAAAGGTTTATTCATGAACTTGTGAGTTATTTTGAATTTGATTCAGCTCAAAATATCTTGGATTGGGTCTCTTTCCTGATCTTTTGTGGAAAAATAATAATATAACATGTTTCGTGACTCTTGCCATTAGATGGCCTTATAGCACTATATGGAGCAAATGAGCTGTTTCACCTGTGTCCTAAAGTCTAAAGCCTAATTTTTGGTAAAGTTTTAGCATTTTTAGTTTGAATTGAGCATATTTAAGTTTTTTTATGTGTACTAGGGCTTTGACTTTTGCCCAAAAATCATATTCGAAATTCGTTTGTATATTAATATTTAAATATATTTGAATATTTATTAATAATATTTTGACCATTAAAATGCCTTCAAGTAAGACCTATATTGGTATCAAACTTAAGTTGTATATGTTCTGTCCACCATAGGGTAGTGTGTCAGTCAATGTCAATGGGCAGGCAATGATGTTTTCAGAAGAAAAATACTCACATTTTTTTTTTTTTTTCTGTTTGTTTGGTAACCCAAAGTAGCGCCACACGTTGCTTTTTAATTTGTCAGGAGTGTAGATTTCGTTGGGGCAGCCATTGTTTTGGTATACAAAATAGGCGCTAACCAGGACGCTAACGTCACCTACTGGAGCCCAGATGACCAATAATAGCCTTGCTAATGAGCTCACGATTCACAACTTCACCAGGCGTCAAAAAGCCTTGGAATCTGAATTGAAAACAACGTTTACAAGCAAACACATTTACAAAAAATAATGCCAATAACTGGTTCGAATATTAAAGGGTGCCTAATATTCGTTCGAATATCATAATTTTTGTAAAATATTCGAATTATATAAGAATAACGAAGTTCGGAGTCAAAGCCCTAATGTGTACTGAAGAATTCCTCGCATTCCATTCATTCCTTGGGGGTCAAATTGACCCCTGAGGGAAGGATTTGTTACTTTTAAAAATTTCAACCACAAAACACCTCAAATCCATGAAAATTGTGTATTCGTGGTTCAAGTGCGACAAAAGTCATTGGGTCTTGGACCCCTCTGATGAACACTCAATTTTTAAATTTTAAAAAATAAATACGTTTCCAGGTCAAAATGACCCGAGGGAAGGATAAGATGTAATTACTTACTTCTTGAAAAAGTAGTAAGGGATTGCTCTTAATTCTGTAAGTGAATTACAGTTACTTGTGATGTAAATGCATTACATTACATAGACCATTCTACATAAAACAATAGTGAATTTAACATAAAAATTGAACGTGTAATGTTAAAATGTATGTTCTCGATGTGAACCTGCTCCCTTCAAATACTTTGGCCAGTTCAAGAACAATTTATGCAATGTTGTTTGAAAGAATACCAACACTGGTTGGCACTGCATTTATCCTTTAATTAGTCATGTTAAGTATGCATTTGCTTACAAAACTGAACTTTGTCTTTCAGCAATACAGCTTAAGAAGCGGTGGGAATCTCTGAGAACACAATACACACGCTACAAGAAGCGTGAAGCCTCAGCGAGTTCAGGTGCACAGAGGACGGGCAGGCAACACTGGATCCTGACACGGCTACAGTTTTTGGAACCCCACACCAAAAGAAAGGAAACCATGTCCAAGCTAGCTATCAGGGTAATATATATATATATATATATTTATTAATTTGGGTTAAAGGGAAATACACATCACATCTAGCTTATTTCATTTACTTCCTGTAATTAGCTTCGGAACAAAGCATCAACAAAATGTCAACAATGTAAATACAAATTGGCAAAATATGGCCACTGATTATCCAGGTGATGGTTAATAGCACTTTATTGACATGCAGCCTTTCATGTTAACTTGGTTTAGTTCTTGGTTTAGTTCCAGTTTGTCATCCACAATGTTCCATTAAGTGCATCTGAATAAAGCCATAATAATCACATTGACCAAGTGGCGTAGCGGACGGGCACGCTTTGTTGGAGGGATTAGTTAGATTAGCCTCCTCATTTCAAAAACAACTTGTTTTACACTAAATACTTCTCTTCTTATTTTTCACTACTTATGGACCACAAGAAAAATATTAAGAAAATAAATTAAAGCAATTATATACCGTTATCAGCCCGTTGAAGTAGATTCAGCTCAGATTTCATTGTCTCTGAGAGAATATGTAGCCTACCGTTAATGTAGCGTCAGATGTTTTTACTTTCACTTTCTGTAGTGAATAATTGACGGGTTTGAGACTTCTTCACTGGCACAACTCTAGAGCAAATTTTGCACTTAGCAGTGTGATATCGACTGGCTCACCTTCATGGTTTAGAATGTAAAAAAAAAATGAAAATTTCATTTTAAAATGATGGGCAGAGATTTAGATTCTGCACGAGCAATTCCCTGTGATAAAATCAAGTAAATTATTAAATAAATGACTAAGTAAACAAGTACGCAAGTCACCCCCCGCCGCCAAGGGGGGCCTCGGACTTGCAGTTCGCAGGAGGGCCCCCATGGATTTGCGCTAATGGTAGCTATTCAAAACCAGCATTTCACACCTGACCTCACCCCAACCAAATATAGGCTAATTTACAGGGTTTTGTTTTTACAGTGCCCTGCAAAATGCCCCATTATTGTTATGATTGCTTGAGTGTTTAGTTCTATAGTGTAACACCCCTCTCATTGTGGATATTTTTTTTGTGGTGGTGTTTTTTTTTATAGGAAACTTTATGTGCTAGTGATTCCAGTTCACCCTCAGATCATGGCCCACACACTGACACCCAGACTAGCACACCTGAAGAGCCCTACCAAAGGCCCTGCAGTCCTCTGGCAGAATGCAGCATCTTTGGAGCTAAATCCACGTCGATTATAGATGACCCTTCGCAAAGCACATTCAGCCGGGGAAGCACTCCGAGGCCTCGTAAGAAGCGTAGCAGGCGGCCCCTAGACGACTCTGCCAGTGACGAGTCATCAGAATTGCTTTGCACCATAGGCAAAATTCTGAAAAGGATAGCGCATCAGGAGGACCACAATGACGCCATTGCAGCATATTGCAAAAACTTTGAGCACAGAATGCGTAGTCTACCACCACATTTACTGCCACACTTTCAACATGAGGTGGACAACTGTCTCTTTAAGTATTCTGTGGCACCAGAACTATCTGCCAGCAATCATACACATCTGTAATGTTTGTGGCAACGAAGATGTGTAACATATTTAACATGTACACAAGTAATTCCTGCCGACTTACATTTTGCATTATTTTGTACCTAATTGTACTTATATGTATGTATATTTCATATTTAAGCTTTTGTCATTCTGTCCATTACACTGCAGATTTTATAATAAAACACTTGACTTGCACACTCACTTGTTAATCAAGATTGAATTGATCGAGATTATGTAATGCAAAAGGTTTTACAAGTTTAGGATCACTTAGGGCTGACACGATATCAGATTTTCACCACACAATTATCATGGCCAGAACAATTCATCATAACAATATTATTGTTTTCTACATTTATTTCCATTATAATTTTTTTTTTTTTACTTATATTGTTTTCAGTCAAAATCATTTGTTTAGAATCTAGAATTTGTCTTAATGTTTTCTATTTTGTGGCCAATGAATCAAAATACAAGTGTAGGGAGACCAAGGTTGCCAAGAAGTGCAGGGTAATCAAACGTTCCCCAAGGGAGATACAATCTTGATAGTTTGTATTTTGCCTCTGTATGAGTGGAGTGAGAAGTTCCTTCAACATGTGGAACTGAACAGGAAAACGCCAAGCAAAAGTTTTAAAGTCTGAGGTTTCGGTTGTCTCCAGCTCTCGACACAGGTTCGGAAAAGCGCCTTGTGCCTGTAGCTGCAGTATCCATGATTTCACCCATTTAGTGTAGTTTCTTTCTTTCTCCAGGGGGGCATCAAGGGCTGACAATGCTAGTGTCATTTAGCAAACATAATTGAAAAAGCTACACGAATCCGTCTGTAATGAGTGCGGCTGATGTATACAAAGGTAAGCAAGCGCTGCTTGCTTTGTAAATACACAGTTCTAGCTCTTCCGGTTTCCCTTTTGATTGCCAAATACAGACTACTGCCACCTGCTGGTATGGGAGAGTTATGTCCTCTCACGCAAGTGCAGAACAGAACGTACATGCTAGTTGGCTGTCGGCTGTAGTCTGTCCGGTGTGTTCAAGTGCAACTTCCGACTACAGTCGGCTTTTAACGCTAGAACTTTGGCGTCGGTTTGGTGTGTCCCTTCAGTTTAACTGCTTCTATTGCTCTTCTCATTTGTTGATGCAGTACATGCTTTTCTTGGCTGGATCATAGCATTCTTGACCTGACTTCCACTTTTCGTTTAACTGTTTTTTAATTATTCTTTGTTTCCCTATGCGGAGGTTGAACCAACTCTAGAGAAAGGCTAATATACTGTAAGTAGCCTAATGTAAGTGTAATTAATCAACTAAGCACTTATTTTAAATACGACTGAATTTGTATTTACATGCTCACAATTTACTAAAAACATTGTAAGGTAGTAATTAAAACAATATATTGATTTGACTTTTGTAAGACACTTTTTATAAAAATTGTTATCCTCAGCCAGGGCCTGAACTATATATATATACAGTACTGTGCAATAGTCTTAGGCCCCCCACCCCCCCAAAAAATGGTTTTAAGTCAGTTATTTATATATTTTGCTGTAGTGTGTCAGTAGGAAATATCAGTTTACATTTCCAAACATTCTTTTTGCCATTAATTGTAATAATCCAGTGAGATTTGTGTATGCACAAGGAGTCTGACAACAGCCGGTATGATCTGATATCACCATCATCGAGTCCGTCTGTGACACAAACTTTTAATTATTACTTTAATAATAATTTTTCAATTAAAAGGCCATCAGTTCTAATGTCATTTTTGGAAATCCTTAAATGGCTATAACCATCTAAATCTTGAGGAAATAAACCCTTTAAATCTGCTAAATATTAGCACCGAAACACATTCAGTGTTTTCCACCAGTGTTTTCCTTTTCCACCAAACACATTCAGCACTGTGATTGGTTGTCCAGCTATTATATTACAGAGGGCCAAGCCATAGCAAGTCAACGAAAGACTAATTTCAAATTACATCCTATCGTCCCCCTAAGTTGGTGGGGATTGTTATCACTAACTTTGACAAGTTTCACCCACTGTGGGGAACAGGATTGGGGGCAAAAACGTTGATGACATAGCCAGGGCTATTCGCTATGGAAAACGCATGTCATCTTAGTTAGGAGGACATTGTTGGTAATTTATCATACATACTGTTTTCGAGATTAACTTTTAATGAAAATCTGGATTTATTTTGTCAAAAGAAGACCTACACTAGAGCTTAATTTGGAGCAGAAAGCCAAATCTTTTGAAAGCATTTCAGCCTGACCAATTACAAGCGATACCCCTGGACGACAACATCAATCAAGAAACTAAAGCTTTACTGCTGGAATTGTTTGCTGTTTGGGTAAGTTATTTAAAATCTAATAGGTCATGTGCCAACTTATTTTATTCAGACTGCCAGTTTAATATATGTTAAGCTTGAGAAAAAAGTCATTTTTCAGACTTATTGATCAATCTGTAAATGTAACACTCATCATGCTACGGTGTAAACTTTCATAGAACTTTTGTATCATATTATAGAACGTAAAATTCACACCCTTGTTTTGTATGGCATTTGAATGTGATTAAAAGCTGTCTGAATTGCCTGTGTATCAGAGTCCTGCACGGGTCCGGGTACCCGACTCGCAAATTTTGCTCAAACGGGTGAAAAATATCCAACTGTGTCGGATACGGACTAAACACGGGTCTGAACACAGATTTAAAACAATCACGTGCAAACGCAAAAATATATGCATATTTTTAGGAACACTTATATGCCTGTATTTGCCTGTATTTCAAGTTGATAAAATAATTTAAGATCCACATCAGTTTATTTGTGCCCACGCCCTCCCAGGAGTCTCTATACCTACTTTCACTTAAAAAAAATGTGTTATAACTGCACTGCGCGTTATCTGCTTGCAGTCGTCGAGATGGATGCTGAGGAGTTGAAGAAAAGAATAGCTAGTGGAGATTGTAAAGTTGTGGACAATACGTCATCAAAAATCAAGTCCAGTGTGTGGGAGAAATTTGGAGTTATCTGGAGAAATTTGGAGTTATCTGAAGAAAACAATATTGTGAAAGGCTTTGCTGCATGCATTTTCGTGTTGGATAGCCGCAAATGTGGAACTTAGTCGCTGAGGAAGCATGCAGATAACTGTTACTGTGGTAACAAACCAAGCAGTTCTATCGAACAGTATCTTTAAATTTAAGTATGTGTGGTGTGCAGGGTGTGTTTGAACCCAAAATTGTCAGATGTAGGCTAGACGAAATTGCGTGGCAAATATAGTGTTGTTGTACAATGGTCTGTTCGATTGGTAAAATGTTGGTTACTCAGTTTTTTGGTAACGTTAGCCATGTTCTTCATGTACCGGCCTTTTGACAGCTTCGGCTGAAGTTGTCCTTGTGTTAATGGTCCTGTAATAACTTATGTATGACCTGGCAATAAACATTTTTGTAAGTGTGTCTATATTGTGATAGTCTAAACTAATTTTATTTCGGTCGGGTGGTCGGTTCAATTTTAAGGATTTTAATTAGTGCTGCTGTCGGAAAACGGGTCGGATGTGGCTTTAAGCACTGCGGGTACGGGCGGGTGCGGATTTATAAAATCGGACCCGTGCAGGACTCTACTGTGTATGTCATACATCGTACTATGTAAATCATATTCAAACGTGTCCCTCGATTTCACACAATTCAGTTTGGCAATATAGTTTATGAAAAGCCCAATTAGTAAAATGTGTATAAGTTTATAAAGCAATAACACGTTAACTAATGTAAGTAATACTTAGTAAAAGTAAAACTTATTCGTCAGAAATTAAACCCTCCGTCAGAAATTAAACCCTCCTTGAATAAAGCCACATCAGTCATTTCTACTTCTGAGGTAAGTTTAAGGCTTATTCCTCACAGCGCGTCTTCCAAAAACAATAAAAAGCAGAGGAGTCTGATTAAGATTGATGCTTTGTTTGAGGTGATGGAGGCGTTTACATGATTACCGTATGAATAGCCTACGCTGCAAATGTCAGGGTTGTCTGAACAAGGGAACATATCAAACACAAAAACGGTTTCACGCCACTCCTTTGTTTCCATGGTCATTGTCAATATGAGTTCATTTGTTTCAGCTGTGTTTGAATAATTATCTCTTTTCAGTTTATTTAAGTTTGTCACTGTTGTGTTAAGATGTGTTTGCACCGCAAGTTTGCCTGCTTTTTGAATTGGAATTAAACCTTTTGAGTCTTTGGAACTGGGTTCTTCTGTCTTCTTCAGATTACCTGCATACATTGTTACAGATGACCGGACCACATAACATGAAATCTGTGGGGGCTTTAACTTAAGTATGGACCACCGGTTGGCTGAGATGGAATCTTGGAAAGAAATTCTGTGCTCCATAAATCAGAACGGCCACAGTATGTAAGCGTATGTGGCCGAATTTGTCCAGTACTGCCATTTAGCATCCTGGGACGACCAATCTCTCATGGATTTGTTTGATATGTTCCTTTGTTCAGTGTCCTGCCACTCATTTGTTTCCATGGTCACTGTCATTATGAGTTCATTTGTTTCAGCGGTGTTTGATTAATTATCTCGTTTCATTTTATTTAAGCTGCACCCTTGCCTGCACGCATTTTTTTTTTTTGCGTGTATATGATACGAAATATACATACATAGCCAATGCTACCCAACAGGTATATTTTGCGTACCAGATGCACATTTTGCGTATTAAGAGCAGCCCAAATAAAAGCAATCGTGCTATAGTCGCACAGTGCCAGAGCGATCGTGAAGCTGTCCATAACTCGAGTCTAGCGCGAGGTTAAGCACTCACAAAACTCCCGTTAAACGGACTACAATGTGACATGAATCTCATACATTGAATCTGCACTTTGTTGTTTATGATGGATGGGAGAATTCACGAGTTTCAAGTCAGAATTCAATCAAGAGAGCGGGCGCGCACTGAACAAAACTCTTCGTTTCAGCAATGATTAATTTGAACTTCTCTGATTGGCCATCACACTCATAAACTAAACGGAAACATGTGCGATTGGTTATAATTCACAACGCTGCAAAACGAAATCTGATGGAAATGTTTATTGTAATTTGTTTAACTGATATTATCACTTAAACATTCTATTATATAAATATTTTGAAACAAATTACAATGACTTTCCCAAAACTTACAAACACCCCCAATTTTATTTTGTATTACTGATCTGCATGATTCACATGGGTCATTATTTTAGGCTGAAATAACTGGAAACTCCGGATTAATCCACAAGAATCACATCCCTGAAGTTTGCCTGCTTTTTGAATCGGAATTAAACCCTTTGAGTTTTTGGAACCTGGTTCTTCTTTCTTCTTCAGATTATCTGCATCCTGCATCATGCATCATTACAGCAAGTGGGTGTGACAACATTAGATGATGAGCTCAGATGGTTTACTACTTGGTTTAAAAAATTACATAATCAGAGAATATTTGTTTTTTGATTTGACTTGCATCATTCAAAATTAGACACCATGCTTTCTAAAGACATATATCTCATGTCTGCATGGCAAGTATACACTGAGTTTCGGTTCATTTTTGTGATGTGTTCCAGAAACTTGTTCACAGAAAAAAAGCATGGTGATTTGTTGTTGTGAATGTACACAAAGAAAAGTAGACCATTTACAGTATCGAATGATGCATTACTCTTATCTGTTCGTCGAAAAATTATTTAAGTATTAATTATCTTAAAAGTATTTTAAGTTCTTTAAGTATTTTAAGTTGCCTTTGGCTTGCTCAGTTGGGGATATTTTGGGGATATTTAATTTAATTTTATCAATCAATAAATTCCTCTTGAAACAAACTTTGTTGTATTATTTTAATTTAATACTGTGAAGCTGCTTTGATACAATCTGTATTGTGAAAAGCGCTATACAAATAAACTTGTCTTGACTTGACTTGACTTGACTTCTTTCTGCTCTTAAAAAATGCAAGTGATCCCCCTGGTTCCTCCACTGACCTCAGAGAGTTAATAACTGCCAGCTTGACAGTTTTGGAGATGTGTCCTAAAGAAAGAGAAGATTTTTGAACAATATTGAGAAGTTCTGAGATTATGCAGCACCTCTTTAAGTAGCTTAGTAAGTACAGCAGGGCTGAAAAACTCAGTTCCTGGAGGGCCACAGTCCTGCAGAGTTTAGTTCCAACTCGGCTCTGACAAAATAAATGAGGGTCTTTCACACCAGAGGAACGTTTTCAGGCACCCGCCATTTTTAAAAAGCCATGTAAATACAGTTGATTGCGTATAGGAACTAGCATACAAGTTATCAATTTTGATGTCTGTTGCTTTGTGGCATTAAACTGGGATTCATTTTTGTCTTTTTTCACCTTAGACCTGATGCCATTGAAAGAGGAGAGTCAAGATCTGAATGAAATGGATGAGAAAGACCAGTACAAGACACATCATGATTTCATAACTGAAGACAAGTCTTTTAGATGCTCAAAGGCTAAAAAAACGTCCTCACAAAAAATGGCTCAAAAGACAGGTACTAAATGTAATTTCACCTGCAGACAGTGTGGAATAAGTTTCAATCAACAAGGAAACCTTAGAGTCCATATGAGAATTCACACTGGAGAGAAGACTTTCACCTGCCAACAGTGTGGAATAAGGTTCAATCAACAAGGAAACCTTAGAGTCCATATGAGAATTCACACTGGAGAAAAGCCTTACACCTGCTCTCAGTGTGGAAAGAGTTTCAGTGTACATGGAAACCTTAAAGTCCACATGAGAGTTCACACTGGAGAGAACCCTTTCACCTGCCAACAGTGTGGAATAAGTTTCAATCAAAAAGAAAGCCTTATAGTCCACATGAGAACACACACTGGAGAAAAGCCTTTCACATGCCAACAATGTGGCATAAGTTTCACTCAAAAAGGAAGCCTTAACAACCACATGAGAATTCACACTGGAGAGAAACCTTATACCTGTCAACTGTGTGGAAAAAATTTCAGCCGAAAAGGAATTCTTGACAGGCACTTGAAAATTCACACTGGAGAAGACCCATAAGGCCCCGATACTTCATTTGGACATGAACTTCATTTGGACCTGATTTTGTTTTATATGACGTCACATCAGTTCGTTCTTCGATTTTGCTTGAAGTATAACGGAACCTTTATACATGCCAAAAGTGTGGATAGAGTTTCAAAAACTCTGAAACAAATCTGATATGTGGCCATTGTCACGACCGGCTTAAAGCTGTGAAACAGTGAACATAGTGAAATCTGTATGGTTGCATAAACGATGACTGATTAACATAAACGAATCTGTAAAACCAAAAACAACATGGTTATCTGTGTCTATAATGACGCTTTTCCACTGCATGGTACGGCTCGGATCACTTTAAATGGTACCACCTCTGCTGAGGTTCCAAGCGTACCGTACCGATACTAAAATGTGACGTGGAAACACTACAGATCACTGATTGGTCAGAGAGAATCGTCATTACAAGCATCATTATATTTACAACATGAGACACCAAACCTGCTAGATTTAAATAGTCAGCAACAGCCACCGCAGTTTTATTTGTTTGCACAAATACATTTTTATTAAACAACTTGCTTGTAATAATAAAAAATAAACTTGAAAAAAGAAATGGCTGGTCAGTAGACGAGGTGCAGCAGACGTTCCTCAAGTTGGTTGCTGAGGAGCGGATCCAGCGAGAGCTTTTCAGCAAATTTAACGATCAGTCTATAATCCCACCCACTTTGAAGCGGTACTAAACTGCAGTGGAAAAGCGCCATAAGTTGCATGAGTGTTAATGTCAAGAGCAATTAACAAGAACTTAACCTGTTTGTGACGTATTCCAGAAAGTTGTTGACGGAAACAGACGGCAGAAAGTGCCTCGTTTGTTTCCTTTATTTTACAAAAGTGCAATGTTTTGTTGGTATTGTGAATGTACACAAATAAAAGTTTCGAATGATGTATTACCCTTATCTGCATGGCCAAAAATTATATTTTAAGTTCTTTCTGTTATCAGGAAAAAGAATCACCCCAGTGCCTCCACTGACCTCAGAGGGTTAATAAGAAATAGAAGATTTTTGAACAATATTGAGAAGAGGTTCTGAGATTACCCAACACCCCTTTATGTAGCTTAGAACATATGGTAGGGCTGAAAAACTCAGTTTAGTTTAGAGGCCTGCACTCCTGCGGGACCCAACGCAACAGAGTGTGGCGTGGGACTAGATATGATGGCCGAATGTTGGTGGTAAGCCACTTGTATACGGGTTGCGGGAGAGTAAAACGATTCGTGGGACTCCCATAAAATAGAAATATCTAAAAAAAGTAAACCTATAAAAACACATAAATTGATATTTATCTATTGCACAAAAGCAAAAAGAACAACTAAAACAAAACAAAAAAAGGTGCCAAGCATAGGCAGTTTCTATGTATAACATGTTTTTTCAGCATTGTGCAATGTAGCCAATCACAGACATTTGTGTTGATTTATTGAATCCAATCCAATCAGATGCATTTAAGATAGATTTTAAAAGTTTTTGTTCAGTGCTGAATTCTTTATGTTGGCAAATCCTCTGATTATAACAAAGTGTAGACTTCGTTCAGCTTCGTTGAAAATAATAGCTTTGTGAGATCACAATGTCAGCTTTTTAGGAATTACTAAAGGAGCACACTTTTAATGTTTTTCGTGTCTGTTTTGATGTCTTTTGCTTTGTGGCATTCAACCCGGGATTTACTTCTGTCTTTTTTCGCCTCAGACCTGATGCTGTTGAAAGAAGAGAGGCAAGATCTGAAAGAAATGGAAGAGAAAGATCAGTACAAGACACATCATGATTTCATAACTGAAGAAAAATCTTTTAGTTGCTCAGAGACTGAAAATCCTACCTCACGAAAAACGGCTCAAAAGACACCAAAGACAGGGACTATAGGTAATTTCACCTGCCATCTGTGTGGACTAAGTTTCAAGAAGCATGGAAATCTTGAAGTCCACATGAGAGTTCACACTAGAAGGAAGCTTTACCCCTGCCAAGAGTGTGGAGTAATTTTCAATCAACAAGGAAACCTTAAACTTCATTCGAGAATTCACACAGGAGAGAAGCCTTTCACCTGCTCTCAGTGTGGAAAGAGTTTCAGGCAAAAAGAAACCCTTAAAAGACACATGAGAATTCACACTGGAGAAAAGCCTTTCACATGCCAACAGTGTGGAATGAGTTTCAATCAACAAGGAAGCCTTAAAGTCCACATGAGAATTCACACCGGAGAAAAGCCTTTCACATGCCAACGGTGTGGAAAGAGTTTCAATCAATACGGAAACCTTAAAGTCCACATTAGAGTTCATTCTGGGGAGAAGTAGAATAAAGAAAAGTAAAGTTAACATTTTTACATTTTTTAAATTGTTCATGTGTAAAACTGATTTAGAAGTTGTAAATGCCCTTAATACAGTATATGTTACCGACACTTTACCAGACCGACACTTTACCAACACTGTCGCTCATGAGATCGCGTTACACAGATTGTTTGTAACAGCAAGATTTATAAATGATTTGAAACATGTTTATGCATGATGAATAGTTTAGACTTTAGATTAAGGGATGCAGAAAAGTTTGTATAATGATTTATTAATGCGTTTACACATCATGTATAACAGGTGTTAAACTATGGAAGCTTATGGATAGCATTCAGTTGAAATGCAATAAGTAAAATGGCAATGCATTTCTGTATTTAAATTTACATTTTACAAATCATACGTGCAACATTTGGAGCATAATGATAATTGAAATTCAATTATATAATTTACATTTGCTATTTCCTACTCTAGTTTTAACATATAATTTAATGTTTTATAAGTTGTAAAATTAAAATGAATATGTATTACAGAAATTATTAGATATGTTTAACATGTTCAAGCAAAAATTGTAGCAAAATGATCATTATTATGAAATTTAAATGAAATGTTATTTTTTAAATTGCATTTACAGTCACAGTTAAGACACTTGCGATTGCATTAAAAGTCCTGCAATGAATGTAGCAAAATTTAATTTGGAATTGAAAATGCATTCCGAGCCGATCACGTCCCCGCCCCGCCCCGCCCCGTCAATCTGTAAGGCATTTATATACGTTTATTCAGTTGAAAATGAATAAATTACTCTTCTTTAAAACACTGCCTTCATTTGTGATTCAAAGGTGAAATGGTCACTGTGTGAATATCGCATGGCTGGAAAAGGCTCTCAGCCAATCAGATTCGAAAACCAGAAAGAACTGTTGTATAAAGTCATTCAACATCCCGTGAAATACCATTGGTGTCAAGGTTATGGAATTGAACTGTAATGTTGATATGACTGAATATTTCAATACGTTTACAGTCTTTTGCAGTTGTAATTAGTATATAGAGTGTATCATTTTTAAAGTGCAATTTCAGCAGTGAATAGCTGTGGTTCAGATAACCCAATAACATAATATTACACTACTTGGGTTTTAATATGAAAAGATCTTGAATATTTGTTTTTTTATTTTAAATTGTTAATAGAGTATGTTGCCTAACTTATAATAAGGCTCTTATACAAAGTGTTTGTAAGCGTTGTGTGTTCCTTGGGGTCAAAGTGACCATGTTGTATCTTTTACATGGAGAGTGACTAAAATAAGTTTTTTACCACAGCAAAGTGAATTTTACATGTGATACTTGACTGTTGTACTTTTATTGTCTCTCTTTATCCCCTTAACTATCCCCCCTCCCCCCTTTTGAGAATATACGTGAAAATCCACTTAAAACTTAAATGATTGTAATTCAAGAATGCTTTGGAATATAGACCTAAGTTTGGTCTTGTTTTAATGAAGACACTCATCTGATTATTATTAAGTGCAAGCACTTCAAAAAATGAAAAGTATGAAACAGTTATGGAAGTTTGAATTTACTGTAAATCAAATGTACTGTACTAAATATGTATTTTATAAAAAAAAAATATATTTTACTAATTTATTGTTTACCCTAAAATTAATTTAAAGTCAGACACAAAATAATGAAGTGACTTTATTGTGTTATTGCTTTAAACTTTATTTACGCTAAGGAGAAAATCCAACGCAACTTTGAAGCCAAACTTGGTTTTCTGCTCAGCTAGCAACATTGGGCATCAATTAAACAGCAAACGCTAATGCGATTTCATTTACTGTCAACCTTCTTTGTATAACAGTTATATCTAATGACGTATTAGACAGGCCAGTTAGACCGATCGAAACTAATGAACACGGAAAATGTGTGCTCAGGCTCTGGCGTTCTCAACACTTTACAAAATAAAGGTCACAACAACAAGCGCAGCTTATATCACTTCATACTGATGTTATGAGTAAAAAGGCCCTATGGGAAACATTTAGTTCTCGGGGAACAAGCTGATTGCTTGTTGCATTTTTCATCAAAGGTAACTTACGCAGTTCTAAAAAAGGGGACACATTAAGCTATGCTGCTATTAGGCTGGGTTTACTTTTCCCTGACGAGGGACTGGGGTGAGAGGGCCAAGATTCACGGTTTGCTACTGGATTCTCACCTGGGGAGACAAAAACTCACCCCTAATGGGCCTATCAAGGTGAATGTGACAGTGAGGGAATTTACAACATATGATAATCAAAATATAAATAATGAAGGTCAAAGGCACATTTAACAAACTGATCTAAACATAGAGACTTGAACAGTCACGCACTTTTGTGCCATTTCTGCAAACAGATCCTGTACAACTGAACAGTCAACAATACCTAAACATTGGTCTAAACATTCTTAAACTGTAACATTCATCATGCTATCATATCATAATATAAATTATGTTATTGAACATAAAATTCACACTCTCGTTTCTTACGACATTTGGATGTAATGAAAAGCCTGAATTGCCTGTGTATATGTCATACACATCATACTGTGTATATAATTTTTAATGTGTTCCTCGATTTCACATATTTCAATTATAATTTCAGGCAATATAGTTAATGAAAAGCCCAATTAGTAAAGTGTGTGTAAGTTTATGTAACAATAACACATTAATGTATGAGTTTATGTAACAACACGTTAACTAATGTAAGTATGAATGAATGACTTATTCGTCAGAAATTATATCCTCCTCTGAATAAAGCCACATCAGTCTTCTGAGGTAAGTTTAAGGCTTATTCCTCACAGCGCGTGTTCCAAAAACAATGAAAATCAGAGGAATCTGATTAAGATTGATGCTTTGTTTGAAGTGATGAGGGCGTTTACATGATTACCGTATGAATAGCCAACGCTGCAAGTGGGTGTGACCTCATTAGATGATGAGCTCAGATGGGAAAGTGTACGTTTTGTTGGTTTCATATACATTACCTAATCAGAGAATATTTCGTTTTTTTATTTGACTTGTATTTGACTTGTTTCGTTTAAAATTAGACATTTTGTGCTTTCTAAAGACATATATCTCATGTCTGTATGGCAAGTAAACAGATTTTCATTCATTTTTGTGACGTGTTCCAGAAAGTAGTTCACGGAAACTGAGAAGGCAGGAAGCACACCATGTTTGTTTTCTTTATTTTAGAAAAGCACAATGTTTTGTTGTTATTTTGAAAGTACACAAATAAAAGTAGACCCTTTAAAGTATCGAATGTACATGTATCCAATGAAAAATGTTGTACAGATAAGTTGTTGAAAGTTTTTGAGATGTGTCCTAAAGAAAGAGAAGATTTTTGAACAATATTGAGAAGTTCTGAGATTATGCAACACCTTCAAGTAGCTTAGTAATAAGTATAGCAGGGCTGAAAAACTCAGTTCCTAGAGGGCCACAGTCCTGCAGAGTTTAGTTCCAGCCCTTCTCTGACAAAATAAATAAGGTTCTTTCACACCGGAGAAAAGTTTTCATAGTTCCTAAACTATTGGCGGAAAGTACCCGCTTTATGGTGTGTTGTCACTGCAGAAACTGGGAACGATTGCAGCTATAGGAATGTTTTTTGGGGGACTAAATTAGCTCCTATTTCAGAGTAGGGTGTAACCTAACACAATAGGCACTACCAGTGACGCAAATGTACACTGATTGGCTGAACGAATGCAAAACACAGGCACTCGCCATTTTTAAAAAGCCACATAAACACAGTAGATTGCGTATATTATCTAGCATACATGTTAAGTTTTGATGTGTTTTGATGTCTGTTGCTTTGTGGCATTAAACTGGGATTAACTTTTATGTCTTTTTTCGTCTTAGACCTGATGCCGTTGAAAGAGGAGAGTCAAGATCTGATTGAAATGGAAGAGAAAGATCAGTACAAGACGCATCATGATTTCATAACTGAAGAAAAATCTTTCAGTTGCTCACAGACTGAAAAAACTACCTCACGAAAAACGGCTCAAAAGACAGGGAATATAGGTAATTTCACCTGCCACCTGTGTGGACTAAGTTTCAGAAAACATGGAAACCTTGAAGTCCACATGAGAGTTCACACTATAAGGACGCTTTACCCCTGCCAACAGTGTGGAATAAGTTTCAATCGAAAAGAACGCCTTAAAGTCCACATGAGAATTCACACTGGAGAGAAGCCTTACATCTGCCAACAGTGTGGAAAAAGTTTCACCCAAAGAGGACACCTGAACAGTCACATGAGAATTCACACTGGAGAGAAACCTTTTACCTGCCAACAGTGTGGAAAACGTTTCACTCAAAGAGGACACCTGAACGGTCACTTGAGAATTCACACTAGAGAGAAACCGTAAGGCCCTGATATTCTCACGGCAAAGTTCTTTTTCGTTCTTCGTTTAGGGGGAAAACTAAGTTTGAAATACATGAGCAGTGATATACTGTTAGAGAACATCTGAAGCTGCCCACACTGTTGAGAGCGAAGGTTTGGTGTATAAATATGTTCTGTTTGCTTTCCATTATCAAAAACAAACACAACAAGATTGAAAAAAACAGCAAGCATTTTTCAATAAAGCATAAGAAAAGCATCTGATCATAGCAGCGTGGATATGTTTGCACAAGCTCTGCAATTCGCCATTCTAGTAAAGGCATGTTTATTTATAACGTTTATACAATACATTGCTTAAAATCAAGCAGCTTTACTATTATTAAAACATGAAAAACAATGTCAGTGTCTCGTTTCATCAGATGTACAACTTCATTTTCTACTATTAAGCAGCTCTCAAATGTGTTCATGTATTCACTTGTGGACCTCTGACCTCTACTGACTGAACAGGACAAATGAACCAGAAAAGATTTCCACAAAAATCTGATGACAAATGAAAGGACATAGTGAAATTTGCATGGTTGCATGAAATTGTGATGTGTTTCAAAGAGATGTTAACGGAAACATACGGCAGGATCCGGTATCTTGTATGTTTACAAATAAAAGTATTATCCTTAGAATCTTTACAACAGGGATGGGCAACTTCGATAGTGATGAGGGCCAAAATTTTTTCTCCTTCATACCAAGGGGCCAGATTACTAATCCACACTCACACCTTTTACACCATCTCACTCAATTTACTTTTTATTAAGGGAAATCAATGTATAATTTATGTAATTTGTTTTTAAAGCTTTTTTAAGATTAAGTATTAAACTATTTGCGATTATGCTAATTCAAATGGGAAAACTTTGTTGTCAGTTGACAAGCAATATTACCCCAACAAGCAAATGTAAACATCTCAATTACATTGTCTGTAAATTTTGCAACAAACAAATGTATAGATGTCCTATTTTTTATTACAAGCCTAGAGAACATTCTTAACTCAACCTCAGAGAACAATTAAAAAGTGCTTATTCAAAAATAGTTGTTCCAAATGGCATTACTAATCCACATCTATATATTACCATGAATAAAAATTTAATTAAAAAAAAATGTATAAGAACATAATTAAGTGCATACATTTCTGTCATGCATTTGGCAAAAGGTTTTTGTTGACTATGCATTTTACCGTAGACAAATGTACATAGACAAATATAACTCTGGTGTCACCGGTGTATTTCATAGCCTACTTCTCGTTAGCCACTTTTCCATTGTTGTGCCAAACCGTTTTCTCTTTGTTAAAACGCTCCATTTCGCTCCGATCGGATCCAAGCCGGCTGGTACGGACATGGTTTTGTTTTCCACTGAGGGTCTGATAACAGCTGCTTTTTAGAATATGGGTATGGGTAACGCTCTCGGTTACTAACGTAACCTCGGTTCTCTCTAGATGAGGGAACGAGTGTTGCGCAAGCTAGCTTACGCTACGGGAAAATCACTTTTCTCGAGAATACTGAAGCCAAAAAATTATCCTTAATTTTGCATTAATTTAAAACGAATTGCTGCATAAGCAGACCTAGGCGAGGCAGCTCACGCGCCTATTGGTTGCTCTGCAGCAACTGCTGCAACCTATCGAGGGACTGCCTGTGACGAAGAACCAATGAATGGGCGCCAGAATGGGCGTGGCTTAAGGCTATATAGCAGAGTCCAGATAGGTTGTTTTTTGGTTTTTCATACTGAAGCGAAACCAGAAAGTAGCACAAGCACGGCAGGGTTACGCAACACTCGTTCCCTCATCTAGAGAGAACCGAGGTTACGTTAGTAACCGAGAGCGTTCTCTTACGAGAGTACTCTCGTGTTGCGTAAGCTAGCTTACGCTACGGGAACCCAATGTAAAACGCCGTGCGTGCTAGTAATGTCCACACATATATTCCCAAGGGCATGTGCCCGGGGATACACATAATAGTGGTAATATCTGGGCCGACCGGGGTGGGCCTAAGAATATAATTAACCATTCCTGAGAAGGGGGAATGGGTGCTTAGTACGGTACAACAGCCGGGATAGACATCCGTGGGCTGAACCTCATAAGAATGATTTAATAACTGCTTTGTCAGTCAGAAGACATCTGAACCCAAGGGACAGATGTGAGTGTATAATCACAGTCGGAGGGAACAATCAGCCTGATCTGTCGATCTAGTTTCCGTGCCGGCAGCATGTACATAATATACAGTCTGCGCAGATCTGAGTCGAGCAGAACAGTACGTGTTATGTTAGACTGACAACAGTTTATCCTGTAAGGTGGTAACTTCCAGGTTATAAAACCTTATAAATGTAGACGGAGAGGCCCAGCCTGCCACCATTCAAATATCCTGGAGTGAAACTCCGCTGGACCATGCCCACGAAGAGGCCATGCCTCTGGTGGAATGAGCTCTGATGCCCAGAGGACATCGAAGGCCCTTAGACCCATAAGCTAGAGCGATAGTGTCAACTATCCACCTGGATGGGCTCTGTTTCGACGTGGCTAGCCCTTTTGGTACGGCCACTGAAGAAACAAAGAGCTGTTCTGACTGCCTGAAGCAGCAGACCGTTCAACATAGAAATTACTTGTGGTCTGAACGGAGTGGAAAGCACTTTGGGGACATAACCGTGTCTTGGTTTGAGGATGACTTTGGAGTCATTAAGCCCAAACTCAATGCACGTAGCACTCACAGAGAGCACGTGGAGGTCACCCACTCGCTTAAACTGAGGCGAGAGCCACGAGGAAAACGGTCTTAACGAAAGATACCGCAGATCCACGGACTGAAGTGGTTCGAAGGGTTCACCCTTCATGGCATCCAGGACCATGGAGAGGTCCCAGACCGGAACCAGAGGGGGCCGGGGAGGGTTTAATCTCCTAGCTCCTCTCAAGAAGCAGATAATGAGATAATTCCTTCCCAGTGACTGGCCATGCATAGGTTTTGTAAACGCTGCTATGGCTGCCACGTATACTTTGAGCGTGGAGGGGGACCTGCCCTCATCCAAAAGCTCTCGAAGAAAGGAGAGAATCTCCATAACGCCGCAGCGTTGTGGATCTGTGTTTCGAGCTGACCACCAGCCAGCAAACACTGACCACTTAGAAGCGTAGAGCCGTCTAGTAGAGGGCGCTCTAGCCTGTGTAATTGTGTTCAACACTCTCGCTGGGAGATCAGCGGGTACTTGTTGATGGCCCATGCATGCAGGGCCCATAAGTCGGGGCGCGGGTGCCAAATCTTGCCCCTGGCCTGGGAGAGGAGATCCTTCCTCACCGGAATCGGCCATTGGGTCGTGCTCGCTAGCTGCATCAGCTCCGGAAACCAAACTTGGTTCCTCCAGAACGGTGCCACGAGGAGCACAGAGCATTCGTTCTCCCTGATTCGCTTGATCACCTGTGGTAATAGCGCGATCGGGGGAAACGCATAGAGCGGGCGGCTGGGCCAGTCGCGGGCCAGCGCATCCCTATCTTTCGTGAAAAATATTGGGCAGTGCGCGATCAGAGGTCGATTTCCGCTCTGCCGAAGGTGTCCCATAGTGACTGGACTACCTGAGGGTGCAGGGACCATTCCTCGGGGGGAACTTTGTCCCTGGACAACATGTCCGGAACCACATTCTGGCAGCCTGGCACATGCGCTGCTCTTAGCGAGCCCAGATTGAGTTGGGCCCACACGAGGAGGCATTCTGCCAGCGTGTGGAGGCTCCGTGACCTGAGACCGCCCTGACGGTTTGTGTAAGACACCACCGTCATGTTGTCCGTACGGACTAAGACATTGTGGCCCTTTAGGAAGGGGAGAAAATGTCCCAAGGCGTTCTCGACCGCTTGCATCTCCAGACAGTTTATGTGTAAGCGCCCTTCCTGGGCTGCCCACAGACCAAAAAACTGGCCTGCCCTCGTAGAGGGCGCCCCAACCTGATTTGGAGGCGTCTGTCGAGTTTACTTTTCGTTTCGAGACTGTTCCCAGATCCACGCCTGACTGATACCAGTCAGTCACCTTCCAAGGGTCCAGTGCTGTAACACAGTTCTGAGTCACCCTGAGGTGAACGCGGCCGGAGGTCCATGCTTGAAGCGGAACCCGCGTTTTCAGCCAGTGCTGGAGAGGGCGCGTGAAAAGCAAGCGCAGTTGAAGCACTGCCGAGGCCGAAGCCATAAGACCCAGCATCCTCTGAAAACTGAGAGAGGAAAGATGCTGCCGACCTTGAAAAACTCTGCTGAGCGTTGAATTTGCAGCGCGCGCTGTGACGTCAGCCGCGCTGTCATTGACACGGAGTCTAAATCTGTCCCCAGAAAGGAATTTTCTGGCTGGGAGACAGCGAACTCTTGGTCCAGTTGATTTGGAGACCCAAATCCTGTAAATGGTCGAGTAATAAAGCTTTGTGGGCTATCAGCTCTGCCTCTGACTGCGCTATAATCAGCCAGTCGTCCAGATAGTTCAATAAATGCATCCCCTGACGTCTCAGGGGAGCGAGCGCCGCGTCCATGCACTTCGTGAATGTACGAGGTGCCAAAGATAGACCGAACGGCAGGACGGTGTACTGATAGCTCTGACCCTCGAAGGCGAATCGCAAGAAAGGCCTGTGATGGGGCGCTATTTGAATCTGAAAATAGGCGTCCTTCAGATCCACAGAGATAAACCAGTCTCTCGGGCGAATTTGCGCGAGAATTTGTCTGGTCGTGAGCATTTTGAACGATCTCTGCATGAGGGCTTTGTAAAACTGTCTGAGATCTAGGATGGGTCAGAGACCGCCATCCTTGTTTGGGGCGAGGAAATACCTGCTGTAGAAACCTGACTCGCTCTGTGTCAGAGGGACGTTTTTTTTTTTTTTTCGCAATCTCTCTGCAAAGTAGGTGTGCCACTTCGTCTTTCACCGTGGTTTCGACCCTGGCAATTTTCTTTATTTTTGCTAATTTTAGTCAACTTTCACATTAGCGTGCACATCCTACACTGTATTTAATACCGGGATCAGCTAGAAATAGTGACCTCTCCTGGTTTAATTTAGTGTTAACATCAGAATCTCATGCAGTCTTTACAGTATCAAATGATGTATTATTCTTATCTGTATGACCAAATATAATATTTTCCATTATCAGGAAAAATGCAAGTAATCACCCGGTCCCTCAACTGACCTCAGAGGGTTAATAACTGCCAGCTTGAAAGTTTTTGAGATGTGTCCTAAAGAAAGAGATGTTTGAATAATATTGAGAAGACTTACTGTAATTGTGGCATCTTCTGTCCCCCAGTATGGTCTATATGCAAACTGCAATTGATCTAAAGAATTACTCAAAGAATACATAACATTTTTACTTACAATTCTTTCCATAAATTTTGCCAGGACAGAAGTCAATGCCACTGGGCTAAAATTGCCAGGTAGTGTTTCTATGGATGTTTTATTGTAAATATTTTCCACATATGTGGTACTGTTTGCTCATTAAGTAATCTCTGAAATTACTGTGTAAGGGGTCCCTTGAGTTGATTTCCTTAAGCTTTTAAACCCTTCCCCTTAAGCCATCAGGGCCTGAGCTAAACATGCAGCCACCTCCTGCTTTAACAACAAGGGTGCTGGACCTCTCAGAATTCGCTTAAGAACCACTTATTTTACCAATTTCAATAAGACATTTAAGTGATACCAAACATGAATGGGAATAAACAATAGATTCACAAGATATATGTCACGGTGGGTTGCAGGAACGCAGACGGATTCGAGGATATAATTCCAAAATGAGGGTTTATTGGAAATTAAACACAGAACGGCAGAACAGGTAGCAACACTGCGTGTTGTGTGTACACTGCAATTCAAATGTGTCAATTCAAACACTGCGCCCTTCGAAGTATCCTGGATGTTTAAATCTTTTGAAACCTAAACGTTTTTATCCGCCTGGAAAAAACGTGAGTTTTCACAGATTTCCTATACATAATCCTGAGCGATTGAAGCTGTGGTTGCTCGCGGTGCACCTGGATATCAACACACCCGAACATTCTCTGAAACATATTAGAGTGTGCAGTGCTAATTTTTTTGATGATGATTTCAATCACCAGCAAGTAATTCGTCGTTTCCTGAAATCGTTGGCTGTGCCCGTGACGTTTTTACACCAAGCAGAGGTATATAACGTTATGTTTTTTATATATATATATATTATTAGATGCATTAATTGTATTTTTGGTCACTGCGTTTCATAATGTGTGAATGTTTATTACTAATGTCTTCCTATTATTAAATATGCGTTAAACTGTAATGTTTCTTTTTTAACTCCTAAAAGTATCCGTCTCCTAAAAATCTTGAGTTCCTTGCAACATACAATGATGCAGAGCTAGAGGTCCAGGGAGCAGGAGTGTTTTTGGCTAATGTTCCACAGTCAACACCAATAAAACAACACTCTGGTCCAGGAACTACCACTCAACAGGTTACAGATGCTCAGTCTAAACTTTGTTTAGTGCTCAAAAGTCCAGAAACTCTGATAAAGCGGAAAAATACCTCAACATCTGGGACATATTATGCCCTCCCTCCATTACGCTCCCACCAGTCTGTAAGTACCAATATTTGTGACCAGTTAAACCAATAGAATTATTGCAAGTTATGCTTTTTGTGTTATCCAGCAGAAATGTAATATTCTTTTATGTTGTATTTAAAAAAAAAGAAGTTATATCCATACAAATGCGCAGATATGCACAGAAGTGATTTTATTACTAATTTATATTCAGTTATATTATAAACCAACTTTAATCCATGTCATTTCACAGCCTTCCATCCATAATCAACCAGAACAGACTGAAGAGTAAAATTAAGAAAATTTGGAGCTTGATGTTAGCATGCTTTCCATAGATCCTCCATCGGACAAAAAAGATCTTAGTTTTCAGCCACTAAGTTCAACATCAACTTCAGCCCCAAATAAGTACAAGTACAGAAGATGAAGAATGTGAAATGCATCGGAAACAAAACAAATGGATTGTCAACGAGCCCAATGTCATGAAGCGTTTCAAAAGATAAATAGATATAAAATGTCTAAAAATTATCATTGTCCTAGAATCAGTAGATTTATTTTCATGAAATCTTCATAATCTTTTAACAGTTATTGACATTGTTTGGGTCACTTTTCCCATTTTAAAGCCATAAAATAATAAATGATGATAAAGAAGCCATAAGAAAAAAAAGCTTTTGTTTGAGGGTTGAAGGTAAACTGCTCAGTCGCGCTACACTCTCAAACAACATTTATTTGCATATATCCAGACCGCAGCGCCTGTTTTTCCATCCCCAAATTTAAGGCCAATTAAAATGTTAATTTAAGTTTTGTTGTACGATCAAACCAAATTTAAGGACCCACAGAAACCCTGTTTACTTGCTTGTGAAATAATGGTATTGTTGTGACACATCAGACTCAGTGAGATCCATCTGCAGCTTTTATTTAGAATAGTCAGACAGGCAGGATAATCAACAGCAGGGGCTGGGTATACCGAACTTCTCTGAGGAAAGTAAAATAGAGCACTCCAAATCACTGGCTATCTGGTTACTAGAGGGATTTCACACAGGACAGACTGCAGTTGCATGCGTTTTTGTTAGAAATAGTGATTTAAAGTGTTAGTTTTTGCATTATAATTACAGTCAAACCTAAACATTGTGTTAGAAAGAGAACGCAAGGAAGGACATTTTATACCCATTTTTTTATTCAGAATTAGTAAAAAAAAAGAAAAGAAATGCAATTCATTCAATTATAACAATTTATGTAAAATCATTTTTAATGAACATTTCTATTTTGTGTAAAAGTCAGTGAACAATAAAAAAGGAAACAGCAATAATGAACAAGCTACAGAAAATGAAAAAAGAGAAACTACTATACTAACTATATACAATATTTATGCTATATTCTATAGTATAAAGATAATGAACGTCTATTTTTTGTTAAAGTCAGTGAACCGTAACAAAACAGTGAGCAGTTATAAAGGAAACAGCCACAATGAACAAGCTACAGTGAATGAAATAAGAAAAACTAACTATATACAATATTTATATTTATACTATGCTATATATACTATTTATAATTATATACTATATATAATAACTTCTATAATAACTATATACTAAATACTGTACTAATTCAAGATAACTACCCTATGGATTGAAACAGAGGTGACATATTTGAATATGTGAATACAGTGTCTTTTGCAAATGGGATGCTTGCATTTCTTGCAAACATAAGTTGTCTTGACATCCCTCGGGAGGCAGTCTAGGCATCTTTTCCTCTTGGCAGTGGTGGGGTCGGCCGTGGAGGGGTTGGCCGTGGAGAGGCGAGCAGTGGTGGGACGAGCAGCGGTGGGGCCTGCAGTGGTGGGGTCTGCCGTGGAGGGGCCTGCAGTGGTGGGGTCGGCCGTGGAGGGGCCTGCAGTGGTGGGGTCTGCCGTGGAGGGGCCTGCAGTGGTGGGACGAGCAGCGGTGGGGTCTGCCGTGGAGGGGCCTGCAGTGGTGGGGTTGGCCGTGGAGAGGCGAGCAGTGGTGGGACGAGCAGCGATGGGGCCTGCAGTGGTGGGGTCTGCCGTGGAGGGGCCTGCAGTGGAGGGGCCTGCAGTGGTGGGGTCGGCCGTGGAGGGGCCTGCAGTGGTGGGACGAGCAGCGGTGGGGCCTGCAGCGGTGGGGCCTGCAGCGGTGGGGCCTGCAGCGGTGGGGTCTGCCGTGGAGGGGCCTGCAGTTGTGGGGTTGGCCGTGGAGGGGCCTGCAGTGGTGGGGTCTGCCGTGGAGGGGCCTGCAGCGGTGGGGTCTGCCGTGGAGGGGCCTGCAGCGGTGGGGTCTGCCGTGGAGGGGCCTGCAGTGGTGGGGTTGGCCGTGGAGGGGCCTGCAGTGGTGGGGTCTGCCGTGGAGGGGCCTGCAGCGGTGGGGTCTGCCGTGGAGGGGCCTGCAGTGGTGGGGTTGGCCGTGGAGGGGCCTGCAGTGGTGGGACGAGCAGCGGTGGGGCCTGCAGCGGTGGGGCCTGCAGTGGTGGGGTCTGCCGTGGAGGGGCCTGCAGTGGTGGGGTCGGCCGTGGAGGGGCCTGCAGTGGTGGGACGAGCAGCGGTGGGGCCTGCAGCGGTGGGGCCTGCAGTGGTGGGGTCTGCCGTGGAGGGGCCTGAGGTGGTGGGGTCGGCCGTGGAGGGGCCTGCAGTGGTGGGACGAGCAGCGGTGGGGCCTGCAGCGGTGGGGTCTGCCGTGGAGGGGCCTGCAGTGGTGGGGTTGGGCGTGGAGAGGCGAGCAGTGGTGGGACGAGCAGCGGTCATCATCTTCCTGCAGATTTCTGAAGAGAAGCAGAGAGCTTTGTGCACGTGGGCCATACTGCCTTTATTTTACATAGGGGGACACCAGTGCTCTCCTCTCCCTAGCTCCTCCAAAAAAAACCTCCTCTTGCAATTTGGGGAAGTCTGTTTCCACATGGGATTAATTTCCTTCCAAAGCACGAATGCATTGTAGGCAGACACATCAAGCATGTTGTAAAAGAGTGCCATCGGCCAACGATAAGTCTTCCTCCTACATGAATATGTTGCAACATTCTGGAATATTGCACACACACATACACACAAATTTAGTATATCTGCTCATCAAGTGACAGTTCACGTTATGTGCTATTTAGCTTAGAATAGAAGTTAATAATTACAATCATAATAATCATAATCAATCAAATAATAATAATAATAATAAATATAAATTAGCAAATACCTTGTCAAGAGAGTCCACTCCACCTTTAGATTTATTGTAATCCAAAATTATTTCCGGCTTTCTGTCCTCTAGCTCGCTGATTTTGGAATCTTTGTGGACTGTGCTCATGAGAAGGACATTTTTGTTATTTTTAGCACAGTAAGACACGATGGTGTGTGTCTCAGTGAAAGCGAACAATGATGAAAATCGAGCCCTGCCTCTTGAATTTGTCAACGCGCCTGGAAGCTCCGGCTTGTTCCTGCGCACTGTTCCCAGCATTCTTTTTTTTTTTTAAGCAGCTCTGTGCCAAGAGCATGTGAGATAAAGAAATTGTCACATGTGACAATATTTCCTTGCAGGCCATGTGTCATTTCAAGGACTACTCTCTTTCCCTGGTTTCGTTCAGGCTGTGCTCCTGCCAGTTTGCCTGTATATACCTGCATATTCCAGCAGTAGCTGGTTTTGGCATCACAGGCAGCCCAGACCTTGATGCCATATTTTCCAGGCTTGCTTGGTATATATTGCCTGAAAGGGCACCGCCCCTTGAATGGAACCAGGCACTCATACACAGTCACATTGACGTCAGGATTGAACATTTTCCCCGGATGTCTCGTATAGGTGCCAGCTTGTCATTTTGTCTTCTCAAATGTCGTGTTGTTTTGTCATCAAATCTGACTACTCTTGACAGTTCGTGAAACATTTTCAATGGCATGGTGGCCTGAAAAACTGCCCTCCCCATCTCACTATCCCACAAGCGCCTTGTTGCCTCATTGTTGGATTTGCAAACGCCAGCAAGAATGAGAAGGCCCAAAAATGCTTGCATTTCTTCCAGCACAATATCATTCCACTCATTTCCCTACACTCTTCGTCCCTCTAAATTGGTCATCTCCAGCAGAATGTTTTGAATGGAATTTGTTAAAAATAATTCAAATGCTGACCTAATGTCCTCCACTTGTGCACACGCATGCCTGGTTGGTCCAGGGGTTTGCCTGAGGACCTCCTCTGCCCGTGCTATTCCTTGTGTTTGTGGAGGAGGAGATGAACTCCACATTATTTCTCCATTCCATAATATGTGAAGGTAACAGGGGCTTCCTCTTCCAAATCTTCCTCCTCTGACTCCAAATCTGTACAATCCTCTTCTTCAGAGGTATCATCCACTGCCTCGTCTGAGGCAGCATTTTCTTCTTCATCGCTTTACCTAAGCAGGTATTCCAGGGTCTCCTCAGCAGTGTACCTTTGTGCCATTTTGCAGACTGAAATGACAGGGCTCAAAGTAGCAACATCTAAACCCACACATACCCAATCAGGTTTTTGTTTTTGTTTACAGATACTGGGATTGGACTGAAGGTTGCTAGTGCAGAATCTCAGCCTTTGATCTGGCCAGCAACCTTTGATCTAACTGTCAGCCAATGATCTTGGTATGTGTTTGGTGTTTGTGGGTCTGTGGGTGTTTATGCAAGAGAGAGAGCTAGAGAGAGAGCTAGAGAGAGAGAGAGAGAGAAAGTGTGTGTCTTTTGCACTCTGGATATGTAATTTTTGATTTATTCATTTTATTTCACATATTCTCAAAATTTGTTCATTTGTGTGTGTGTGTGAGAGAGAGTCTGTAAAAACATTCCACCGACTGTCAAGGGTTGTGAGATTTGATGACAAGAGAACAAGAGCTGCAAGAAAGCAAAATGACAAGCTGGCACTTGTCCGAGAGATTTGGGAAAAATGGGTAGAGAGACTCATTTATGTACAGTGTAACATGGTCATGAGCGAAACCTGGGAAAGTGAGAAGTGTATCAAATGACGCATGGCCTTCAGGGACATATCACCACATGAAAATATTTTTTAACTTCTTCTGCTCTTGAAACAGAGCTCCAGCAAAAAAAAAAAAAAAAAAAAAAAAAGCTCAGAACGATGCCCGAGCTTCCAAGTGCACAGTTTGTGTGTGTGTGTGTGTGTGTGTGTGTGTGTGTGTGTGTGTGTGTGTGTGTGTGTGTGTGTGTGTGTGAATTTCTGTCTTCGAGTTTTAGAGTGTCACCCCTTCACTGCTGTGAGCTTTTCCTGCATTATGACTGAATTATTGAATGGGTTTCACATATTCTCACAACTTTGCTCTGTATTACAGACACAGTGGTTCATATAGCTGTGTGTGTGTGTGTGTGTGTGTGTGTGTGTGTGTGTGTGTGTGTGTGTGTGTGTGTGTGTGTGTGTGTGTGTGTGTGTGTTTATGGGTGCGTGTGTGCGTCTGTGTGTGAGTGGATGTGTCAATATCACACTCTTGATGTTTTAGTGTCATCCCTTTACTCCTCTGTACTTTTTTTAGCATTGTGTCCGATTTGTAGATTGTACACACAAAAATGTGGAGAATTTTTGTGATTTTGTCAATTTCCAATTCATTTCCTATGGTTGGTCATTTTTGACCGAAGAGCACCAAATGTTGTTGTTTTTTACGACCACTTAGAATGCTCGGATCATGACCTCAATTTGTTTGTGTGTTCACAAACCTAATGCCATAAAAGTCACCAAGTTTCATATCATTCCGATGAAGCTGTGATTTTTAGAAATTCAAAACAGAAAATTTTCCGGTCAGAAATGACTGAAGAGCACCAGTGTTAACTTAGCTAGCTGACAGGCATTCGCTCATTCTTTTCGGTAATAATAATGATAAAATTGTCATATTGCAGCCAATTCACAAAATTGTACCCTCGATTTACATTATTTAAACTTTTAACACGTCAATCGTTTACTTATGATTTATTTTTATTTTTAAAGGAGGAGGAGGACGAGGAGTGCACCAATGCTGCCTGTAACCGCCGGGTAGCAAAGATGAGGGCACAGATTTTGGATCTCAACCAGCAGGTCGACACTCTGTCTGATGCCCTCAAAAGTGTTACTCGATGGTACCGGGTGCTGGACAGGAGGCTGACATCCAAGGGTGCGGCCAGACTCCAGCAGGTAACAAAAAAACTGCTCTCCTCTCTTGGGCAAGAGGAAGAGAGTGGGGCCCCTGACGAGCCCTCTCCTGAGTCTCCCGGCATACCGCCCTCCACCCATGAGGAGCCCTCCGATACCCCCGGGCAAACTCCGGCACAGAGAAACCAACCTCAAGCCAGCATTCAGGGGGGAAAAGTCCACCACACTACCCGGACCATATGGTGGTCCTGAATCAGTATAACATTTGCACGGTTTTCAACATTTGTTTGGAGAAATGTTTTGTAAACATTTTGTAAAAAAATTTGTGAAATGCTGTGCCTGTGCTGACAGTTTCTTTGCTTTCCTTTTTCTTCTTTGAGTGCAGATGAGCTCTTTGAGGAATACAGAAGGCATATGGAAGGCCCCGACCCTTCATACAAAATGAAGGAGAACGTCAGCGGAAAGGTGTACAGGATTAAAAATGTCTGGGCTTCATGTCAGAGGGAGTGTCAAACCTTGCCAGTCTGTGCTTTCTGAACGAAACAGCCAGGATACACGCGTAAGTTCTGTTCTTCTTGTATTCTGAAGTTTGTTTAACCAGTAAAATGGAACTGTCCATGGTCCTGTAGTTTTAAGGCTAATGATGCATACTTAACAGCTGTAATGTACATCAATATTCGCTAGGCTATGTTTCCTGCACATTGGACTGTTAGTTTTACCTAAGAAAAACACTGTAATTATAAATGATGACCTATTAATGCATTGAACACAGACAGCCTACAGAGGTCCCGTCAAATAAGTTACAGGTGGGATCTGTTTTATATTTTGATGCCATGATTGATAAAAATGCATAAAACTCATCAAATCATAAAACAGATCCCACCTTGTAACTTATTTGATGGGACCTCTGTAGGCTGTCTGTGTTCAATGCATTAATAGGTCATAATTCATAATTACTCTCTGTCCCTGTCTAATAGTTTAATAATAGGATGTTTTGCCCATGTGCAATCTATTTGACGGGGACAAACAGTATGTACATGAACAGCCTGTCTGGGCGCTGTCAGATAGATTGCAGATGGCATGCTGTTTTGAATTTGGTGTTTTGCTGCAAACCTAATTCTGTACATGACCAGCCCATCTGTGCGCTTTAAGACAGTTTGCATATGGGATGCTATTTTGAATTCAGTGTTTCCTGATTTTTGTTTTTTTGGTCTGTGTGCAGGTGGATCTCTTCTCTCCGGCAGGCGCACATGAAGGAGACCACTGTGAGGCACTACATCCAAAATGTAGCCCAGTTCATGGACTACATTTCGGAAACCCCTCCAACATCCTGCTGCCTTAGCAAAACAGTCCTTATCGGGCTTCGCCGGGAAATGCGACGTGTACTAAAAACACTGGGCAGGGGTGGCTATGACATTGCGTAGGGCGCATGTCTTGGTGTGACACTAGAATCAGACCTTAGTTTCAGTAGTCATGTCAAAGCAATAACTAAATCAGCATACTATCATCTAAAAAATATTGCAAGAATTAGATGCTTTGTTTCCAGACAAGACTTAGAGAAACTTGTGCATGCTTTCATCACCAGCAGGGTGGATTATTGTAATGGACTCCTCACTGGCCTTCCCAAAAAGACCATAAGACAGTTGCAGCTCATACAGAACGCTGCCGCTAGGATTCTGAGCAGAACCAGAAAATATGAACATATCACACCAGTCCTCAGGTCTTTACACCGGCTCCCAGTTAGATTTAGGATTGATTTTAAAACCCTCTATGGTACGCATTATGATATCAGTGAGAAAAAAAATATTTGTTATGTTTTTCCTGCTTAAAATTTGACACTATAGCAATATCAATAAACATTATCATTATTTTTTAATTTATTTATTAATTATAAGTTTGTTGCCTCAAGGCAACATTGTACCACAATGGACAAATTGAAACATTTGACATTTTCATGAAGAAAAAAAATAATATATTTATTGAAAACATCAATTTATTTAACTAAACACTTGAACAAACAGATTTATCAAGTTTTTATTAAATTACACATTTCATATTTAATAAAAAGTAACATTTATTATCCAGCTGTTGCCCTCAGGCAACATTGTACCATCGTGGAACGCAAGTACTACAAACCATTATATCATCAAGTTATCATATCAAAACATTAAAAAACATCAAAACATGCTGTGTCAAGGTAAAACATTTACAATCACTATAACATTATCCTAATATGAAGGCCAGAACTCAACAACAGCAAGATCAAACATTTGGAAGACCTCCCCGGCCGACCTAATGACCCGTGTGGGGTCCTCCAGGGGCCCGTCGGGAACCCCCCGAAATACGAGACCCCTACAAGTCCCACTAACCCTCTATTTGTCCGATTGCCCACTATAGTAGACAAATGTCCTGTTGACCCCACCGCCGGTCTCAAGCCACGCCCCCGTCCCACTAACCCACTATTTGTCCGATTGCCCACTGTAGTGGCCAAATGTCCCGTTGACCCTCCCTGACTTGTCCCAAGCCACGCCCCCATCCCACTAACCCACTATTTGTCCGATTGCCCACTGTAGTGGCCAAATGTCCCGTTGACCCTCCCTGACTTGTCCCAAGCCACGCCCCCATCCCACTAACCCACTATTTGTCCGATTGCCCACTGTAGTGGCCAAATGTCCCGTTGACCCTCCCTGACTTGTCCCAAGCCATGCCCCCGTCCCATGGACCCGCTATTTGTCCAATTGCCCACTATAGTGGCCAAATGTCCTGTTCACCCTGACCGGCTCCAAGCCATGCCCCTGTCCCACTAACCCATTTGTCCGATTGCCCACTATAGTAGGCACATGTCCCGTTGACCCCCCTGACCAGTCCCAAGCCACGCCCCTGTCCCACAAACCCACTATTTGTCCGATTACCCACTATAGAGGCCAAATACCCCATCGACCCCCGCTGACCACTCCCAAGCCACGCCCCTTTCCCACGAACCCACTATTTGTCCGATTACCCACTATAGTGGCCAAATGTCCCGTCGAACCATGCCAAGTTTTCAGTTTGCAAAAATACAGATACATTTAGATAATTCAAACTCTTTTCCTTACAAATAAAATATAATTGTATTCATACGTAGTATGCCTGGCATGGCCTTATGTGATTCCATTATGGTACAATGTTGCCTCGAGGCAACAAGCAGTTTTATGTAATTTCCTATGATAAATTTGATGATATATAATGTAAAGTTTTTTGAAAATACTTCTTTACTTACCAATGAAGGTGACTCTGATTTTTTGTGGCTGATTATTTGGACAGAAATTAGTGAAAAATTCCCTTTTCAGTGGAGAAAATATGGAGCCATGTGACATGTGCACGTGTGTTGAAAGAGGGAACTAAATGTACCCCTGTGGGTCATGTGACCACTCTTTTGCTTTTTTGTTTGGTTAGTATTTGAGTTCCCCTCCCCTTAGAGAGCATTGAACAATTACATTTTATTATGTTTTTATAAAAAAAAGCTAAAATAGACTATGTTGCCTGGAGGCAACACCGTACCATAGAGGGTGTTAAAGTATTATTACTGGTATATAAGTCATTCAATGGCCTAGGACCTCAATACATTGCAGATATGCTCACTGAATATAAACCCAACAGTGTCACATGCCTGTCCTGTCTTGTGCTGCACATGGGTGTTTTGTTATTTTGGGCCATGTGCTCGTGTCTATTGTCTAGCCCCTCCCATCTTGTTATCTGATTATTGGTTAATTTGTCCCACCTGTCTGTCTCGTTACCCTCCTTTGTTTGTTCCCCTATTTAGCCTCCTTGTGTTTGTAGTCTTGTGCTGGTTCGTTGTCTGAGTTACCTGTCCTTGATGTTCCTGTCTGTTGGATAGCTGAGTTCTGAGTTTTTGTACTGTGTTTGTTTATTAAATCTCCTCTGCACTTGAATCCTCGTCTCTTTGTTTAGTGTTCCGTGACAAACAGATCACTCAGATCATTAGGATCATATCATCTAGAAATACCAAGGGTTCACTCTAAGCATGGTGAGTCTGCTTTTAGCTATTATGCCAGCCGCAGCTGGAACCAGCTTCCAGAAGAGATCAGATGTGCTCCTACAGTGGTCACATTCAAATCCAGACTCAAAACACTTCTGTTTAGCTATGCATTTACTGAATGAGCACTGTGCCACCGTTCGTCCGACTGTACTGTATTTCATTTTATTTTTCTAAACTGTTTTAATTATTCTTATTTCTTTTTATTATTTTAATTTCTTCTATGTAAAGCACTTTGAATTGCCATTGTGTATGAAATGTGCTATATAAATAAACTTGCCTTGCCTTGCATGCGCACACTGCGACCGGCAGTGAGAGTAAGTGAAAGTTTGTCGTGGAAGTTTTAGAGCTCTCGTGTTTGTGTTTTTCCTTCCTTTATTTTATTGGTAAAGTTCTTACGGTCCTGTTCCTATTTCTATTGCGTCGTTTATGTATGCGTGTATACAAAATGGATATTAGAATCGTTTCTGCCCTCTGGACGCTCTTCTTTGGGTTATTTATCTCCGACTTCGTCAAAGGAGCTGTTAGCCATGGAAGGCTACAGTACACCAGAACTACACTGCTGCAACTGAACTGTGGGATAACGTGCGGGACAGACATCACGTCACAACTGCCTGATTGTATCCTAAAAGACCCAGGGGGTAAAACAGCGGCAAAGAGAAGGCGAGGCAAGTGGGGAGGCATCAGGAAACGCTTCCGAAAACAGCGGCTTTCTCATATTCCTCTACCCTCCATGATCCTCGGGAACGTCCAGTCCCTGAGGAATAAAATGGACGAGCTCCAGGGAAACGTCAGCTTTCTGAAGGACTTCAGGGAGTGTTGTGTCCTGGCTTTCACAGAGACCTGGCTGACGGAGTATGATCAGGACACCGATTTATCAATTGATGGATTTGGGGCACCTTATCGACTTGATCGAGAGAGAGAGGTTACGGGGAAATCTCAAGGTGGCGGGGTATGTTTATATTTCAATAAACGATACTGCACTTCTGTGACTGTAAGAGAACGTATCTGCACATCAGATGTTGAACTTTTATCAGTATCGCTACGACCTTTCTACCAACCCCGTGAATTTCCACAACTTTTTATTACGACAGTCTATATTCACCCAAGGGCGAACGCTGCGGCGGCTTCTAACACCATCTTTGAAACCGTGCAGAAAATGCAATCACTCTCACCCGAGGCGCCAAATTTCATACTGGGTGATTTTAATCATGTATGTCTTAAGAAAACATTGACAAATTTTTACCAGTATGTTTCCTGTCCTACCAGACTGGATACAACTTTGGACCTCTGCTATGGATCTATAAAAGACGCTTACAAATCACTGCCCTTACCGCCGCTGGGTTTAGCGGATCATAACTGTGTGCATTTGCTGCCAACATACAAAACTGTCCTAAAAAGACATAAAGCTCAAATTAAAGTAATTAAGGATTGGACTGATGAATCCGTATTATGCTTACAAGATTGCTTTGATTGCACAGACTGGGAAATGTTTCAAAAGTCCTGTGGGGATGACCTAAATGAATGGACTGATGTGACATGCTCATATATTGCTTTTTGTAGAGACATGATTGTCCCATGTAAACAGGTGAAAATCTACCCTAACAACAAACCATGGATAACTAAAACTGTTAAAGATAGCTTACAGAAAAAAAAACTCATGTTTTAAGGGGGGTGACATTGCTGAACTACAAATAGCAAAAAATTATCTAAAAATAGGAATTCTCAAAGCAAAACGAGACTATAAATACAAACTGGAGAACAAGATGGCAACAAACAACCTTGGGTCAGCCTGGGACAGAATGAAAACCATAGCAGGCCTCCAGAATCTAAAGAGCAGCAGCCCAGTCAAGCTGAATAGTTTCAGTTCAGATACTGAGCTGGCCAGTGCTCTTATTCAATTTTACAATCGTTTTAATATTTTTGATTTTAGCAATGAGATTGACAATTTGAGTAACCAGCTTGTAGACGTTCAACATTTTAATATAACGCAAATAGAAGTGCAAAAAGCATTCCTCTCTATAAGAGTTAATAAAAGCTATGGTCCAGATAACATCTGTGGGCGCACTTCAAAACCTGTGCAAAGCAATTGAGTACTCCTTTCCATTACATTTTTAGCAAGTCTTTAGAGACACAATTAGTACCTGAGGTCTGGAAGGATGCTGTGGTTATCCCTGTTCCTAAATCAAACACCACTAAAACCCTTAATGATTTTAGACCAGTGGCACTCACATCAATAGTGATGAAAGTATTTGAAAAATTGGTGAGGTCTGAAATATTGAGAAAAACGGAGCATTTACTTGACCCTTTGCAATTTGCGTACAGACCCCGTAGGGGGGTGGAAGATGCCACAGTCACTTTACTTAATTTACTTTTTAAGCATTTAGATAACAATGGCTCACATGCCAGACTTTTATTTATTGACTTCTCCTCAGCTTTTAATACAATTCAACCTCATATTTTAACCACAAGGCTGCTAGAACAGTTTGATTTGAGCAATAACCTGGTAGGCTGGATCCTCAATTTTTTAACAAACAGGACGCAAAGAGTGAGAGTGAATGGCAATCTTTCTGAAAAAGTCTGTTCATCAACAGGCTCTCCACAAGGATGTGTACTCTCACCTTTGCTTTTTATCCTGTACACAAATATGTGCCAGAGCAGGTGGGAAAACAGGACTATAATTAAATACGCAGATGACTCAGTAATTGTCAGCCTGCTCCAAGACAGTGAAACAGACCACGGTCCAGTCATATATGACTTTGTTGAATGGTGTGAGGCGTCTCACCTTCAACTAAATGTAGTTAAAACAAATGACATGCTCATTGATTTTAGGGAAAAAAAAACCCAAACACAAGAAATTACATCAATCAATGGTCAAACTGTTGAATGTGTCGATACATATAAATACCTGGGGATGATAATAGACTCCAAACTCACATTTGGAACTAACTGTGAAGTGGTATGTAAAAAAGGGCATCAGCGCCTGTTTTGTTTGAGGAAATTGAGTAAATTCCAGGTTGATAAAATCCATCATGACCCTATTTTATCACGCTTTTATTGAGGCAGTTTTATCATTTGCACTAGCAGCCTGGTTTAGGAATCTCACTTTGAAAAATAAAAACTCACTCAACCAAATAGTAAAGTGGTCTAGCAGGCTGATTGGTGAGCAACAGCCTAACGTGGAGACCTTATACACAAAACAGGTACAGCGCATAACTAGTACAATTTTAAACGACAGTTCTCATTCATTGCACACAGAGTTCCAGCTTCGACCCTCCGGGCGTAGGTTTATGATCCCCAGGTGTAAAACAAAAAGACACAAGAATAGTTTTGTTCCTGCAGCCATTATATTGAGGAATAAGTTATAGCTATATTTTGCACAAGTGTTCATTCTGTTTTTTGTAATATACAATATGTATGTATTATTCTATTCCTTTAGTTTTATATGCGTTTACTGCAAAAAAAATTTTACCTACGTATTTAAATCTTTTTTACTTGTATCTTAAATAAAATTTTTACGTATGTTGATGTATTATTTTATTCTTGACTGATAATAACTTTTTTGATGATTTTTGATGATGTGTGGTAATGTGATGATGTGTGATAATGTGATGGTGTGTGACTCTACCGCAAACAAAATCCACCTTCAGGTATAAATAAAGTAACTTGAACTTTGATGCACCAGGTGGCGGTCAAGGCCATGAAGGAGGAGCGTGTCTTAAGCAAGGCGACCCTCCTCAAGTGCCAGGAGCTGGCCAAAAAAGCCATCCCTGACATTCTGAGTAAGTTATTTTATTCAAACATTTCAGCTTAATGTACTCCCATGGAGTTAACCCATGGAGTTAAAAAATAAATTTGCCATTTTCAATTGCTGAGATTTTACTCTTTGTTGTTTTTTAGCCCATTTGGAGAGTGACCCGACATACAAGAATCTCTGGAAGTTTTACGGGTACTTCTCAGCATAACTAGCATCCCTTTATGGCCACAGGGGCTGCGTGTATCAAAACATGACCATCCAGGAGGTGCAGGGGGCTCGGATTTCTACCTCTGAGAAGGCTCATGTTATAAATGTGAGGTTTGTCATAATTTTTTGTATGTGAAAGTATGCATCTTTCAGATCTACTGAGAAGAACCAGTCTCCTGGGCTAATCTGCACCAGGATGTGTCTGGTCATGAGCATCCTGAATGGCCGTACCATGAGGGCCTTGTTCAGGTGTCTGAGATCTAAAATGGGTCTCAGACCGCCGTCTTTCTTTGGAATGAGAAAATAACGGCTGTAGAAGCCCAACTCACTTTGTGACACGGGAACTTTCTCGATAGCCCCTTTTGTCAGCAGATTCGACACTTCGGAGCGGAGGACATGAGATACAGTGCTCCTTACCGTGGTGTGAATTATAGCGCGAAAGCGCGGGGGTCTGCGGGCAAACTGAAGCGAGTAACCCCGCTTTATGATATTCATCACCCAATCTGACACTTCGGGGATGGCTTGCCAAGCCAGAGCCCGATAAGCCAGTGGCTGGATTATATCTGAAGGTGGAGCGCCCAGACCTGGAGGCCCGACTTGACAGACGTTTTTGTGAAGAAATTTGCTCGATTCGTGCTCTGTGTGGGTCGCTGTTAAAACAGCGCTTGGGTGCAGGGGTGCATGACAAATGACGGGCCCATGGTCTGCAGTTAACACAACTCCAGCCGCCTGAACTGAAGAAGGGGCTGTGAGAGGCACTCGAGCAATCTTCGGGGGTAGTCCAGCCGCAGTGGGACATGGCCCCCTCGGCTTTTTAGGCTCGTGATCCAGCGTGAGCTTTGGCCAAGGGCCCTGGCGCTTGGGGAGTGGGTAACGTTTCGCTGGCTTGAAGCGTTGGCTGGTCTCAGACACTGGGCGGGGCTGGTGGACCTGAGGCGCTGGTTTCGCTGGCTGCGGCGTGCTCTTGGGGCGCCGTGAAGCAAAGCTGGAGCGCTTTGGAAGGAAGTGCTTCATAGCACTAGATGCCTTCTGGGCTTCGGTGAAACGTTCCGCGAATCCCTTAACGGAAGGGCCGAAGAGACCTGTAGTGGAGACTGGCGGAGTTGAGGAAGGCGGTCCTGTCCGCGTCCCTGATCTCTGTCAGGTTAAGCCACAAGTGGCGCTCCAGCACCACCAAGCTGGCCATGTTACGGCCAATGGCCTGAGCGGTGGTCTTAGTCGCCCGCAGGGCCAGGTCTGTGGCGCTGCGGGGGTCTCTGAAGGAGTCTGGATCAGGTCCCAACTCATCCATAGCACAGAGGAGCTTCGCTTAGAACACCTGAAGAATCGCCATGGTGTGTAGTGCAGAGGCGGCCTGGCCGGCGGCGGTCTATGCACGGTCAGCGAGTGCAGAAGAGGTTCTGCACGGCTTGGATGGGTGCGCGGCCTTTGCTCTCCAGCTGCCTGCAGTGGGAGGACACAAATGGGTGGCGACTGCTTCCTCCAGTGGTGGGAGCTTCACGTAACCTTTTTCTTCAGCAGTGTCAACGGATGAGAGCGTGGAATAGGCAGTAGAGCGCGTTCGTGCTGAAAAGGGCGTGCGCCAGGATTTTGTGAGCTCATCATGAACCTCTGGGAAAAATGGAGCGGCACGCTGGTGAGGGGCCTGTTGGCGCCCCGGCAGGAACCACTCGTCGAGGCGGCTTCTAGTGGACTCTTCTGGTGGAAGCCAGTCAAGACCCAGCTCGTCGATAGCGCGAGTAATGACACAGAGAAGCTCGGCGTCAATGTTCGCTCTGGTGTCGACTCATTCAGACTGAGAGGGAGGGGCGGGGTCTGCGGAGCCCGACCAATCCTCACCCCTCAGATGCCACCACGGAAACCGAGTCATCAAACTCCTCCGCTGATCCGCCGAAAGAGACGAGTCCAGCCGCGTCGAGAGAGGGGCGTTGATCGCTCTTGACGAACAGCACAGGAGAAGTGTCAGATCCTGGTGTGGGCGAGGCACGCGGGGACTGGCCCGGCGTACACGCGCTTGAATCACCGCGCTCGTGGATCATCTGCTCGCGCCGCTTCTTCCTACGGGGCTCAGAGGGCGCCGGAGACGGAAGATGGGCGGGCCCACTCTCTGATGTAGCGAGAGTGAGCCTGGACCGGAGCACTGAAACAGGCATACTGTCGCAGGAACGACAGCCGCCTTGAGTGAACGCTGCCTCTGCGTGCTCAGGGCCGAGGAAGACAGCACACCGAGTGTGTCTGTCAGACACATGCAGGGGAATCCCGTAGGTCTCACAGACGGGGAGCGGCATTTGCAACAACGCGCTCTGCTCTTTTAGAAAGAAGCTTTGAAAGGATATGCTCGTCGGATGCCACAGGGAAACAGCGATCAGCTGACGGCGAGGAAAATGCCAGGCGCTGAAGCAGTTCCGCTGAAGGGCTGATTCGACAACGAGAAGGCTTTCTATCCGGAGAAGGTCAGCAGCACAGCCAATCAGCACGCTTTAACCAGCTATGATGTGCTCGCTGTGCAGCTGCACTGCGTTTTAAAATAAAGGCTTCAATATTCTCGAGAAAAGGAGTTTTCCCATAGTGTTTGCAATGCAATACGAGAGAACCGTTCTCGTAAGGGAACAGACTGGTTGATTACACTTGAATTAGGCTACCTGAATGTTTAAATGTTTCATTTTTACTTCTAAAATTTTTGTGAAATGAGTTTAAATGTAGGCAATATTGTATATAGGCTACATGTTAAAACAGTTTAATAAAAATAAAAAAGTTAATATTACTCATAAATAAAAACAGTTAAAATTATTTATAAATATTGTTTTTTAAATGTTTAAATGTTGAATTATTTCTACTCAGTTTTATTTGTTAATGTACCAGATGCAGTTACTCAGATTTACTTGATTTTTTTACATGCATTTACTCAATTCATACAGTATATTTCATTGATTTCACAGCTTTAAAATTTACACATTTTTTTTGAGTGTAAAAATGTTTCACCAAAAGATTGTAGTGAATAATAGTTAAACTTTTTAGAGTGTAGATTCGACAGGTTACTGGATTAGATCAGTGGAAAAGAGAGCCGCATTTCAATTACCTTTGATGTTGGAGCCATTCACCATCATATGTGTCTCCATTGGGGTATGTGTAAAAACCATTACCCTGCCTCTCCACCCAGCTTCCTGAGGAAGAGGAAGAAATATCACACGTGAAGACTGTAGTTAGAAGTCCGAGACTAGGGTCAAAAAGTCAGAGAAAACTAGTTACATTTGAGAATGTTTATAGTTTTTAAATACTAGTGCTGTCAAATCGATTAATCATATATATACTCTGTTTAAACTCATATAAACGACGCTCTGTTTTTCATGGCAACGGTGTGTTATACTTAGCAGCGGTCTGTTATCAAGAAATAACAGACCGCATTCTACATTAGAATTCAACCTAGCCATGTAATAAATATATATATATATATATATATATATATATATATATATACACATCCATCCATCCACGCAAACATATATTATATATTTACAAACTTTTATGTTAGATGTGATTAATCACGATTAATCGATTTGACAGCACTAAAATATATACTATTGTTCATTGTTAATTAATGTTTGTTTACAATAAATTATCTAATGTTTATTAACTTGTACTGTTAAAAATGATCATATTTAATTAACATAGATTAATAAATACTGTAAAAGCAGTGATATTTTTGTGTTATTTATATACTATTATAGTTTTTTTTATATTATGAATTAGCTTTTTTTATATTTTCATATAAAATATTTTCATTTTTATTTATTACAAAATATTTCTATAGTTTATTTTATTTAGCATTGGGTTATTAAATGTATTTCACCAATACAGTCAGCTCTGAATTTTGTCATATTTTATAATAAAATAAAATAAAATCTATGTAAATTTCTCTGCACTTCTTTTGTCATTATAACCTGCAGCGTGTGAACAGGACTTTTAATTTGGTCTCCAAGTGTGATGTCATAAGGCGGCGCTCCCGCATCTGTTGTGATTCGGCTGAAGAAAGGTTTGTGTTTTAAACGATAGACACCGTTTAATCGGCTTCCAAGTTTTAAAAGCGACGCATAATGAATTAGGCATTATTAAGCGTAACGTTGCATTATCTAACATTTATGAACGTCGTGTGAGTAAAGTAACAATGAAAACTCGTGAATAACAAAAGGTGCGTTTCAATTCGGTCTCTGGTGAGCAGTGAATTAAATACTTTTTCAAAATGATTCAGTGATTCGAAGCGCTACATTTTTATTTATATCTCTATTTCTACAAATCAGTAAATAACTAAACTGCCTAATATATTAAGTGTCTTTATTATTAGCATTCTTTTATAAATTTGTAGTGCTAATTGTTTTGTGTGTAATCAGGTGATTTAAATCTGACTCTCTCCCTTACTAGTTTGCTGAACTACTGAACTAGAGCAGATTGAGATGCTCACAGAGATTTAGTTGGGATTTATTTTTCTTTCTGTTAATTGTTCTCATTTTAAACAGGACAAACACACAGAAAAACTTCTGGTGAAGAAACTGAGGTCCAAGTAACACTATAAAGATGGCGTTTATTAAAGAGGAGAGTGAAGACATGAAGATTGAAGAAACATTCAGAGTGAAACAAGAAGAAACTGAAGAACAAACAAAGATTGAGTTTATTAAAGAGGAGAGTGAAGAGATTAAGATTGAAGAAACATTTATTGTGAAACATGAAGAAACTGAGGAACACACAAAGATGGATTTTATTAAAGGGGAAAGTGAAGACATGAGAATTGAAGAAACATTCAGTGTGAAACAAGAAGAAACTGAGGAAGACACAAAGATGGATTTTATTAAAGAGGAGAGTGAAGACATGAAGATTGAAGAAACATCCAGTGTGAAACATGAAGAAACTGAGGAACAAACAGGTTAGTTTCATTTTCAAAGCTGAACTCACTCATTTGATCCCTGTTAACATGTCCAGCTCTACAGAAATAAGTAATATTTTTTTAGGGGTGCGCCGATCCGATACCGTATCAGTTTTGTTCCAATACTGCCATTATTTTGCCAGATCAGGTATCGGCCAGACAATACCGATCCAAATCCAATGTTGTGTGTACACTTATTCCATGTTATTGTTAGACCACAAAAAAGGCACAACAACATTATGAAGCCCCATAATGTTTTCGTACACTATATTCCAAGTTTTCTGAAGCCATTCCATAGTTGAATGTGAGGTATAGATTAAGGCTGCACGATTAATGGAAGTGAAACCGCACGCGATTTGGCTAAGGCTGCGATTATTTTATGCAGCTTGTCATTGAAGTACGGCTCTGTGATCAGTAGTAAATGCTGCTCCATCTGAATGCCAGACACTCCAAATTTGCCCCGCCGCAGAAGTAGACAACACCCGTCATTCCCAAAAAATCCCTATGGGCATCATACTATCGCTGAAGATGAATAAACAGCAGATTGAAAGGCTTAGATTTTTTTTTTTTACATGTTGTCTTTTGTTGGATAAAAATGCTTCTCATGTTTGGAAAGATGTTCGATGCGTATAAGCGATAGGGATGCTCCGATCAGGATTTTTGCAGCTGATACCAATTACTGATTTCTTGTCATGGTGATCGGCCGATACCGATCTCGATACCAATGCTTAATATACTTAATATAAGACAAAGATTAATACAATAAAAATGGAGCAGTCTGATGCAGCCCACAAGGTTTATTTAAACATTGTCCAATAGTAAACTTTGGAGGACAAAATAAAAATTGAATTGCCTAAAATGGGGAAGTCTGATGTAACTTAAACTTTGCCCAATACAAGTCTGAGCAGGAAAAAATAAATCAAAAACATTTAAACTCCTAAAAGAACAAATTGGAGTAGTTTGATGCAACTTATTAGTAGGGATGGACATTTCAAGCAAAAATAATATTCCTAGATCACCGGGTATTATTCGAAAATCTCACCCCTCCCTTTTTTTAATTTCATCCATGTTGATTATAAGAAAAGGGAACTGCGTGAGATGTGGGTCAGACACGATTTTGACCACTTAAGTTTTATTTTGTAGAAAGCCTTTCTTTAAAGTGAATTTCGTTTTGTATAAATTGTATTTTAATTTCAATCAATGTTTCATCAACCAATTGCCTGGATTTAATAAATAAGCAGCAAATATAGCAGACAATATAATCAGGACACGGAGGCGCCGGCGCGTGAACTGGAGCGCGTCTCATAAATGAACCGAAACTCAGCGTATAAGCTGTACTTGCCTCACCACTTAAAAAAAACAACTACAATGCAAATCGATAAGAAATGGGCTACTCTCTGCTAATCCGTATGACGTGTGCATTTCTCTCTATAGGCGCGTTCACTACATGCGAAGATGGCGCGTCAGCATCGCCAACTGTATCTTTACAGCCAGAAAACACTAGTTTATTAATAAACAATTAAAATGTATCATGCTGAATAAACATTACTTTTGCCGGTTCTTTGTGGCAAGATTTATGCATGCGCTTGAGATGCGGAATATAGGCAATATATTATGATAGCGCTCATTATGGTTTCTCTCCCATGTATATTTAAGTAATTAAATTAATATAAATATGCGATTAGTCTAATGGCTTTAATGAACTACTAGTCGACTAGAAAATAACTTTAGTCGTGCACGGGCAGCCCAACTTATTTCACATATTTTCTAACCAGCATGTCACAAAGGGCATTCTGAGCGAGCGGCGCTGTGTGGACTGAGCGGGCGAAGCATACTCTTCAGAAAGGTGCTCTCGCTCTGGAGGACAATGCTCCTCCATGTGAGATTTCTTTGTAACAGATGGCAAATAGCTAATTGTTTTCATTGTTTCTCGAAACATTATAGTAATTTCACACCAGCGATGACATGACTGCGTCGCCAGATCATTTAAGTCCCCACGCATCATGTACCTCCTCACGTTTGACGTCATCAAATTGTGATCGGTTTGTAAGATCGGCCAATTTAGTGAGTACCGGTCGAGTCATAAAATGTGATTATCGGCCGATACCGATCTCCGGCCGATTGATCGGTGCATCTCTATCAAGCGACTCGCAGTGCTTTCAGATGGAGCAGCATTTACGACTGATCACAGAGCCGTACGTCACTAACAAGCTGCGCATAAAAAATAATCGCAGCCTTTGCAATTTCATAATTGCAATAAGCCAAATCGTATCAAGCGCAATATCATGTTCATTGCGATTTAATTGTGCATATTTAAAGCTGCAGTCTGTAACTTTTTGTGTTAAAAATTATCCAAAATAAATTGAGCAAGTACATAACCAGCCAGTGTTCAACACTCTCTGCTTGCCGTAGCTCGATTCAAAACGGTAAGCTTGTAATAATGTTTTTAATTCCAGTGGTACTGGTGGATTTCCTCTGGAAATTCGAGCCTGTCTTTACGTCACATCTGTCCACATAAAGGAGTCCCGGCTAGTAGGCTATGAGTGTGAGGATGTTGGAGGTGGAGATTTATAGCCTTTTCTCACAGCACTTGATATAATTAAACGTATTAATTTGATGGCGGATCCAGAATGTTTCAAACGACAATCACCAGTGACGACTGGAGATTCACCCGTTGTAAAACCCAAAAGACTTCGGACTGCGGAGTGGCTAGAGAAAAAAAGAGACTGCGACCGGGCCCATGCGAAAACAAGGATAAACATCGGCAGGGCTTTTGAAAGTTGGCGTGAACTCCGTGTTTTGAAGGGGTTCAAGACGGATGCAGAGACGGCTTTTTTTCTGCTGGACAGGTAAGACAGTTCAATAGTTCAATTACGTAACAGTAGCGCACTTGTTTGCTTAATTTACACAGTTACGGAGTTTCCTTTGTTGTGCCTTTCTCGTTTTGCTATGTGCATTATGGTAAATATCAATTGTTTTGTGCTAGTTATGAGAAGGAGCATTTCACCTCTACTCCAAGAGAGACAAACCCGCCTCCTCCATTGTCAAGTACTGGATCTGAATCAGATTGGTAAAGTGAAATTTTTCCTGTCATAAGATGTTAGCGGAAGAGTTATATTATGTAAAACACGTTTATGCATAACAGGGATACACTGTTTATTTCATAGCACTATGATTGTTATTTGTTTGTACACGTTAACTGCTCTACCATATAATCTGCTGTTTCCATAACATGAAAAATCTCAGACTGTGTAATTGACACTCATTTGTTACTCATTATACAGAGAAACTGATTTTTCTGTCCCTGGAGGTTGTTTTTTTGGAAAAGGAACATGATGAAGAAGAGGCATTGCATGCAAGGTTTGTACATTATCACTAGTAGTTACATAGTGTTTTTTTCTTCTTCTTTTTTTCTGATTAACCACAATATATTTAATATAAGTGTGTTTGTCTTCAGTGTATTCTGATGTAATGCATTCAGCCTGTGCCACTGATGTATTCAACATTTGTGTCTGTAAACTGAATGTCCCAAACAGTCAATACACAGGATGGCCCATCTATTCTTTCCTATCTATTGTATGGTCTCCAATAGGAGGACCTGTCTTTTCTTTGATTATATTATATTATTATTTTCAAATGTAAGGCCTTTTCACACATACCGTAACTTGGATTAAAAACTAGACTGAAGGCTACGCTATATGACTATCTTCAATAAGCTGTCTTATTTTCAGATTTTTACGTATTAGAAGCAATGATTCGTTTTTTTTTAGAAATTAGACTGCACAGAAATGGAAACTGAACTACAGGTAATACACATTAAATGTAGTCATGCAATGCTAATGTTGTTAACATTAACCATTTGAGAACAAAGTATAATTTGCCAATTTGACGAGATATGATAAGCGATCGTTAGATTTAATCAGCACGATTTACTGTAAATTACTCCCATTCGGTTTGTCCACTTTTTTTGAAAATAGGCTCATTTTACAACTCCCCCAGAGTCAAACAGTTGAGTTTTACCATTTTCGAATACATTCAGCCGAACTCCGGGTCTGGACCACTTTTAGCATAGCTTAGCATAGATCATTGAATCGGACAGGACCATTAGCATCTCTCTCAAAAAAATGACCAGAGAGTTTCGATATTTTTCCTATTTAAAACTTGACTCTTCTGTAGTTACATCGTGTACTAAGACCGACGGAAAATGTAAAGTTGCGATTTTCTAGGCTGATATGGCTAGGAACTATACTCTTATTCCTGCGTAATAATCAAGAAACTTTGCTGCCGTACCATGAGTCCAGCAGGCGTAATGATATGACACAGCGCCTGAAAATAGGTCTAATAGGTTAGACAAACTTAGTCCCGGTCACGTTGGAAGTTACTGAGCTGGGGACTATTTTCAGGCGCTGCGTCATATCATTACGCCTGCTGGACTCATGGTACGGCAGCAAAGTTTCTTGATTATTACGCCGGAATGAGAGTATAGTTCCTAGCCATATCAGCCTAGAAAATAACTACAGAAGAGTCAAGTTTAAAATAGGAAAAATATCAAAACTCTTTGGTCATTTTTTTGAGAGGGATGCTAATGGTCCTGTCCGATTTAATGATCTATGCTAAGCTATGCTAAAAGTGGTACCGCCAGACCCGGAGATCGGCTGAATGGATTTGAAAATGGTAAAACTCAACAGTTTAACTCTGGGGGAGTTGTAAAATGAGCCCATTTCCCAAAAAAGTGGAGTATCCCTTTAATAAAGACACGGAACTCTTATCACGGTAAAACGCAATGAACATACGTCACTCTTTTACTTTCGTTTCCAACAACGTAATTCTCTTCAGGGAAAACCAATCAAGGAAAACATATGCCAGGGCTCGACATTAACGCTTGTCAGGGACACGTGTTTATTGTGTTTAAGATCATTTTACTTGCCCAACCGGACAAATGGCCTGATTAAAACGTCAATATCAAAAAATTAAATAAAAATTACCTAGGGAATCACCGAAAACGCGATTGATTCTAGTTTTAATTTCATTTAATGTAAGTGGCGATTGATAGCCTAGTTGATAATAATATATAGGCCTACCTAATGTACTGATGTGCATTTATTTATTACATATTTTATAGTTAAGAAACATCACATGACCAGAGTGCTGTTTTCCTGAATACCATCACGATTGAAAACGAGACACTTATTTCATAACCGTTCAATAAACAAATAGTTAAAATTAAGTCACTTACATTTTAGACGCAATGACTGTTTTTGTTCTGTTTCAGCAGCGAAAATAGTTCCAAACGAAGATCACAGCAACACTCAGCCATGTTTCATTACTGAATGATTCAGCGTTTTGAACAAATCAGTTGAGTCAAAGATTCAATTACCCATTCATAAACTGCCTCATTCTGAATAAATCAGCCGTTTGAACGAATCGTTTGAATGAATGACTCAATGACTCGCTCATTAAGACGGTCACTTGCCGCCTACTACTGGCAGTTTAGTTTCAAAGTATCATTCTTTTCAACATTCCTTATTTGTATATTCAAAAATATTCAAAAATATTTAAAATAATCTAATTTAATACAGTTGCAATTTTTTTTTTTATATAAATGATTTAATTTGATTGGTATTGATTGATTGATTGATTTTGTTTCCAAAACATTTGGCATTATTTTACTTCCATAGGTAACAGCACTATAGTGTCTTATTATTCTAATTGAATGTATTGATCAAATTTAAGAATTTGAAATGAAAGATGGAGCATACATTAATACAATTGGGGGAAAATGCCCTTTATAAAGGTAAAAAAAAATGATTCTGATAAGTGTTTTCCAACAGTGATGTAAGGAAACATTGACAATTTAAGTTTGAAGGGAGTAAAGCCTCTGTTTAGGCTATTAAGAAAATGTAATTTTGCCAAAAGAACTTTTATTTTAAATAAATGTTAATTTTAAAGCAGCCTACTTCAGTGTGATGTTACCATATTGTCATGCTTAACACTGAGAATTTGAATAATTTTAATGTGATGATCAGTTGCAGATATCTAAATCAAAGAATTTATTTGAGTTACTAAAAGTGCACCAGATTAATGAATTTATCTTTAAAATGTACAAAATTTTCATGATCAGAATTTTACCACCTCCGCCTCGTTTTGAGCCAGGAAAAACCCTGTGTGTGCGTGTATATATATATTACACTACGCATCAATATCTCTTCCCTTTGTGCTCTGACTCCGTGTTGCTTCAAGCGCATCATTCTGCGCACGGGATGCACAAACACTTTGTGCCGCTCTGTATTGGAGCCTTTCATATTACAATACTTTAGTGCAATGAAAGTTTATTAATAACTGCAGAGTTTAGTTTCAACCCCGATCTAACGATAAGGGTCTTTCAGACCGGAGGAACATTTTCATAGTTCATGTAACCATTGGCGGGAAGTACCCGCTTTATGGTGTGTTGTCACTGCAGAAACTGGGAACAATTGTAGCAATAGGAACGCCTTTTGGGCTGACTAAATTAGCTCCTATTTCAGAGTAGGGTGTAACCCAGCACAATAGGAACTACCAGTGACGCAAATGTACACTGATTGGCTGAACGAATGCAAAACAAAGGCACCCGCCAATAACCATGTGAACACAGTTGATTGCGTATAGGATCTAGCATACATGTTATAGGTTTTGATGTTTACGTGTCTAAATGTTTTGATGTCTGTTGCTTTGTGGCATTAAACTGGGATTAACTTTTATGTATTTTTTCACCTTAGACCTGATGCAGTTGAATGAGGAGAGTCAAGATCTGAATGAAATGGAAGAGAAATATCAGTACAAGACGCATCATCATTTGAAAAATCCAACTGAAAAAAAAAACTTTTATTTGCTCACAGATTGAAAAAACTACCACACGAAAAAGGTCTCAAAAGACAGTGACTGAAAGATATTTCACCTGCCAACTGTGTGAAATGAGTTTCAATAAGCATGGAAACCTTGAAGTCCACGTGAGAATTCTCACTGGAGAGAAGACTTAAGCAGGATAAATTGTTCATTACACTTTTTTTTTTTTATGCTGTATTTTTCTAATTGCTTTTTTACATTTATTTACTGAACTTTTCAACTCACTGTTGTTTGTTGACAGTGTACATTTAGGACCCCCAGAAGTCTAGGACCAGCACTGATCTCTGCACACGTATTTCGAACTACGTAAAAAGGAAATGAACTTTGCCATAAGTTTATTGCAAAGTTCTTTTTTCTTGTCAACAAACAACAGTGAGTTGAATCTTTCAGTAAATAAATACAAAAAAGCAACAGGACATTGTATAAATGAAATGTAAAAAAACATTGCATAGTCGTCACTGTATGATTTACATATACATTGATTCTTATTAAAGTTACTAATTTTATTCAGTGAAGATCCGTGAATGATTATCTTGTTTTCTCTAGTTGTTTGATTAAAGGGCACCTATTATGCAAAACTCACTTTTAGATGACGTTTGAACATCAGTGTGAGTTGGCAGTGTGTGTACACAACCACCCTATAATGATAAAAATCCGGCCAGTACTTTTTTTTAAATCCCCATAAATTATAAGCACCGTCTCAGAACAAGCCGTTCACAGATTCAGGGAAAAAATCGTGATATGATATTTTTTCCATATCGCCCACCCCTACCCTGGTTGTACCCCATTGAAGTCCACTATATGGAGTGTTTTACTCAAAAACCTTAAAGGTCCCATATTCTACATATTTCTGAAGTTTTATTTTAGTTTTTGATGTCCGTAAGAATATATATTTGTGGTATAAGCACCAAAAACCATCTCAATATATATTTCTCCTTTCTCAGGAGCTCTGCCAAGAACAGGTCAATTTTGGCCAGTCTACTTAATATTCATGAGCCTCTCTTCTGATTGGCCTGTTATTTTCTGAGTGACCACCCACCATTGGTGGGGGTGGTGACTGAAGGCGGTGACTGAGTAGTTCTGACATCACATTTATGCAGAAGTCACAACGGCTCGTGAAAAGCCACTGCTACTTCATGCAGGCTGTGTGCATCTGTCTGTGGTTTGAAACTTATATGGTTGTTTCACAGCCCCTAGACTTCTGTTATCATGTCAAGTTTTGACAATATGGGACCTTTAATTTCTTTTTGACTGAAGAAAGAAAGACATGAACATCTTTGGATGACGTGGAGGTGAGTAAATGATCAGGAAGTTTTAATTCTGAAGTTAACTAATCCTTTGATATTGTTTAATATTAAGCGCTTGTACGTGTCTTACATATGTTGTTGAAGGTGAAAGTGGACCATAGAGGGGAAGAGGACAAAAAAAGTGGGTTCTTTTAAGGTGTTTTCACACCTAGTTTGTTTGAACCCTCCAAATGCTGTCGGAGCGGTTCAGCATGCGTGAGCAAACCAGGTGATCTCAGACCCCCCTAAAGGGACCAAAAAGCAAAGCGTACTCAGACCAACTCAGGGGGTGGTCTGATTACGGTTCGTTTTTGTGGTTCGATTTCCTTGTGATTATGTTAAAGCGATGAGGTTCCGGTCCATTTTGCGTTTCGTTTCAACACATGTACTGCTTTTACAAATATCGTACTATCATGCTACAGTGTAGCCTATTCTAGGCAATTCTGGCACCTCCGTCCCAACATACTGTCCAACACGAAATACATTCACTTCACATGTTAATGCAGCGGTAGAGTTACGCTCACGTGACACTGCAGTTATTCGCAGTCATGAACGTGTATAATTTGCATGCGTAAATAAATGCATATCATAATGTTGCATAACATTAAACATAACATTTAAGTTGCGTGCTGTTCTGAGGGCGTACACACGAAGCGTGCGCACTCTAGAAGCTTGCAGCGCGTGAGTACAGAGCTAAGTTATCTTTTGCGTCTTGTTGGACTTAAACTGTCGAACACACAAAAAAAATACATAAACAGTCAGTTCTGTCTAAAGTGAAAGTAGACAGTTGGAATATAAAGGGATGCGTGTCTTTATCCATTCTGTGTGAGCTCTTAAAGTGGCAGCAACCAAAAAAATTCAAGTTGCCGCTGGCCCTTAATTAACAGCAATAAATGAACAAAGGAGAAGATCACTCACTGATCTTCACTGAAAAACTTCAGTAGCTTAAATAGGAATTGATGTATAATTTTTACAGTGAAGTCTGTTGCATTTTTGTTTTTTTACATGTTTATTAAATTTTGTGTTTGTATGGTGCTGTTATATACACCTTCTGTGGCTAAAAAATAAAGCACTGTTTATTTCATTTGTATAGTATGTTTTTTGTATTTGTAATGTGCAGTTTTGTTTGTGAAATGATGAAATAAAGATTTTTATCTTCGCCCACTACATGGTCTGTCTTTCTTTTTTCTGTTATATTTTGTTACCTTGCAAGGCTTAGTTTTTAAATAGGGACATAAGTGTGGCTGTACTGCTCAGTCACTTGCAAAATTGTAATAACAACATGAAAATAATCGTGATAAAATCATGACTTGTGATTTTCCTGAAAAAATCGGGATATAATATTTTTTTGCCATATCGGCCACCCCTAAAACAGAAGAACAGCGTTACAATGCCACAAAAAAAAGAAAAAAAAAAGTACATGAGCACAACTGAGATCTTGTGTGTGAAATGACTTGCAGCGATGATCGTGATTGTACAGCAGGGCTCATGTGCTTGCCCTTCGGACAAATAAATTGATCTGTCATTCACTTGTCTGGGTAAAAAAAGTTGCTTGTCCGGATTTTTTTGTGTGTGTTAAATATCATTTATTCTGAAGCAATATTCTCATCAGTGTTCAATCAACTTATATATTTAAATACATATTTAAATCTGCATATTGTAAAATCTGCAAATTTAGAGAGCATCCCCTCCCCCAATCTTAGTAAATTGTATGCTTCATCTTTCATTTTAAATTCCTAAATTTGATCAATAAATTCAATTATTTATAGTAATAAGACACTATAGGGCTGTTACCCTAGGTTGGGCTGATCAAATCATTTACTCTGAAAAATTACAATTGCATTAAATAATGTTATGAAATTGTTTTAAATATATAAATAAGAAACATTGGAAAGAATGATGCTACTTTTAAATATAACACTTAACTGCCAGTAGGTGGCGGCAGCGACCCTCTTAATGAGTGAGTCATTGATTAATTCGTTCAAACGGCTGATTCATTCAAAAATGAGACAGATGTTTATGAATGGGTCAGTGACTCAACAGATTCATTCAAAATGCTGAATCATTCAGTAATGAAAACGCGAGTGTTCCTGTGAGATGTGTTATATAGTTCTTCTGTGATTTGTGTTTGGAACTATTTTCGCTGCTGAAACCGAACAAAAACAGACTATATTGCATCTAAAATGTAAGTGACTTAATTTTAACTGTTTGTAACTACTTACTGGTTATTAAACAGTCCAAGCTTCCAAAGTACTGATGTCCATTTTTTATTTATTGATCTGAGACCGTGAAAACTTCACACAAAAAGAAAACAAACCATAATTTGACACACAATACCACTAAAGAAACAAAACCAAACATGATATACAAAATATTAACACTTTTACCGTGTTTGCCTGGTAACCACCAGTAGAATGGTCAGGAGCACTAACATGTGTATCTGAATTCATGTCTCACCATTCAATAATACTAACATGTCCAGGTGAAATAAATCAGCCAACAAAATTATGAAATTGGCACACCCACAGAAATACACATTTAGGGTGTATTCACACCAGGAAAGTCCGATAGTTAACTTGCTTTGGTCCGGATCAAATACAATGTTGATTTTTTTTGTTTGGTACGTTTCGCTTTCACACTGCTCTTTTTGCAAGTGAACCACAATTTGTAAACAAAACCACACATGTGCTAAGGTCGTCCATTCATTAGACAGGAATTCTCAAGCAGGAAGTGCAAAAACAGACTCGGCATGAAGATATTTCGTAATGCAATATTTGTTCTTTTACTGATTTGGTGTTGTTCTCTGCAAACGCAATATGAAGAAACTACTGAGCATCATATGATACAATGTCATCTATACCTATCATCCTTAAACTATCATTACATTATATGATCACACTCCTATTAATGCAAATGCTTTTAAACCATTTAAGTGCAGTAAGACAAAAGAGAACGCTCTGTCTGTGAATGTCCTGATGCACACACGACGCGCAGAAAGACGCGCAACAGTATCAGGTGCACAGACAGCGCGCCGGAATCGAATTTTCTTTCGCGCTTGAATGAACAATAAGTTAACACACACCATTATGCCAAAATATCCGTTTTGTTAAGTATCCTTATAAGAGCAGTCAAATAAAGTCTTAAATGAACATAAAGACTTGTTAAATGTTAATCAGGCACCTTGTCTCTTCGGAGCTCCAGGTCAAACCACGACTCATTTTTGCAAATGTAGTAAACACAACACTTTCACATAATGCAACTCCGCCTACGGAAGCCTGTTAACTCAAAGGGGCCGTGCTTTCTGCAATTGTAAACGAACCGTACCAGAGTTCGTTTGGAACCGTACCAAGACCACCTCTTCAGCTGGTTCTCGGTTCGGTTGTTTGGTCCGCACCCAAGTGCGATTGCTGTATTCACACCTGCCCAAAAGATCCGCACCAAGGGGGGAAACGAACTTGAGTTCGATTCAGTCGAACCAAACAAGGCAGGTGTGAATACACCCTTAAATTATAAAGTCAAAAAAAGAAACATTAACCCCTGAAATCACCAATATGTCATAATTACAGCTGACCTACCAGCATCAGCTACACTGTTTATTGAACTGTTGTAGGAAACTAATGTCACATTTTCAATCGTGATGGTATTCAGGAAAAAGTATTGAGGTTGCTTAACATATGTAAAAAATATAAAAGCTCCGCATTTAGATTTCTTTATAGGCAGTATGTTGTTAACTTGGTGTAGATTTCTCCTCGAGAGGCTGCGTGAGCCTCAACAGCGCAACCATGTTACCGCCAGTAATACATTTATTATCCATCAATCGCAACTTAAATAAAAAAATATCAAAATCATTCTCTCGTTTTAGTGATTCCCTAGTTTTTTTGTTGTTGTTATTGACGTTCTAATCTACTTCTAAGCTACTTGAAATTAAAAAATTCTCTTTTACTTGTCCCCTTCAAAAAATCGACTTGTCCCGGGCAAGTGGACAAGCGTTAATGTCGAGCCCTGGTACAGTCTGACAAGCAACAATCGAAAAGGACTATTATAAATCACACAGTGTGCACCCGGCTTTAGTGACAATAAAAACGACTGAGAGTAAATCCTTACAGGTGCGCCCACACCATTCTCTTAAAATGCACGTAAATGCAGATTTTCCAGTGTCATGCAGTTTTCTCATTTCCGCTATCCCACCAAGTCATCAACCACATGTGCATTATAACGTATTAAGATAGAACTGTTAAACAGATTGTAAACTAAGGAAGACGGACGGTAGTGGTGAGTGCTCAGGCTCTGGCATTCTCAGTGCTGTCAATATAAAAGTCTGCCACCCCGTCAAAAATAAAAGTCCCACTGAACAACCAGAGAGGCAGGACTTTTGTGAAGGCATACGTCACTTCTGAGTTCATATTGGTGGTGCAAATGCAACTCTTCAAGAAGAATTTGGCACTGGTGTATAGGATCTAACATATGTTATTAGTTTTAATGTTTTATGAGTCTAAATGTTTGTGCTTTGTGGCTTTAAACAGGGATTCACTTTTCTGTCTTTTTTCCCTCAGACCTGATGCCGTTGAGAAAGGAGAGTCAAGATCTGAATGAAACGGAAGAGAAAGATCAGTACAAGACACATCATGATATCATAACTGAAGAAAAGTCTTTGAATTGCTCACAGACTGAAACAACTTCCTCACAAAAAAGGGCTCGGAAAACAGGGACTATAGGTAATTTCACCTGCCACCTGTGTGGACTAAGTTTCAGAAAGCATGGAAACCTTGAAGTCCACATGAGAGTTCACACTGGAAGGAGGCTTTACCCCTGCCAAGAGTGTGGAGTAATTTTCAGTCAACAAGGAACCCTTAACGTCCATATGAGAATTCACACTGGAGAGAAGCCTTTCACCTGCTCTCAGTGTGGAAATAGTTTCAGGCAAAAAGGAAACCTTAAAAACCACATGAGAATTCACACTGGAGAGAGCCCTTACACCTGCAAACAGTGTGGAATGAGTTTCAGGCAAAAAGGAAACCTAATTTACCATTTGAGAGTTCACACTGGAGAGAAGCCTTACACCTGCCAACAGTGTGGAACAAGTTTCACTCAGAAAGGAAACCTTACAAAACACATGAGAGTTCACAACAGAAACAATCCTTTACATGACAACGGTGCGGATGCCAAATCGGTATGAAAACCTTAAAGGGGTCATGAACTGGATTATATTATTATTTTATAATGTTTCCTGGGGTGCCCTTATAATGTTATTTTTTATTTTATTTTTCATCAAAAATTTCGTAATTTAGAAATAAAAGGCATTTTTCCTACCCTGATTTTAGCCTCCAATTTGAACACTCACTTTGAATGGGCGTGCCTGCTGTGAGACTTAAGTCTAAACGCCCACTGCTGTGATCGGCTGCCTGTGATGAGCACTGAGCAGATGACAGACTGTTGATCGCGTGAATGAAGAGATTCATCATTGCAACGCAATTTCTGTACTCTCATGAATGCTTTCACCAAATAACAATGCAAACACGATGTAAATACAGTAAGAGCTTCGTTGTGCAGTGTAACAGCGTTATTGATTTCATTACGAGTTTTGGCAAGTGTCCACATAAACTCGCGCTGTGTGATTGACCGCTTGGGTGATTGGAAAGGGATTGTTCTTTGATCGGTTTCTGTATGAAATTTAATCACTGTTTAAATAAGATTATTTTCATCCTACTAAGAGAAACGATGTGAAGTTGATCTTTGTCACTGGCTTGATTTGCTGATGCATATTTAACCACTGTGCACCTGAGCTTCAGTGGAAGGTAAAACCAGTTCACATTATCAATAGATCCCACACAGAACACAAGTCTGTGCTGTAGAGTGAAAGGACTTAACATAACCTACTGCAATCCCCTGACTGTAAGTAATTAATAAATGTTTATTTACTTTTATAAACTTTAAACATTGCTTTAACACTTGCATGTTTGTGCTTTTGAACACAGGCCTTTGTTTGTTCTACCCTACTGGTGAGGGTACAGACAGCTGTCTTCTCTGAAAGCCATTATTATTAATATTAAATAAACTGCAATAGACATGACTCCCTTTTTGTTACATTTATTGAAACTGGCTGAACATTACATAAATACATATATACAGTGGGTACGGAAAGTATTCAGACCCCCTTACATTTTTCACTCTTTGTTATATTGCAGCCATTTGCTAAAATCATTTAAGTTAATTTTTTCCCCTCATTATTGTACACACAGCACCCCATATTGACAGAAAAACACAGAATTGTTGACATTTTTGCACATTTATTAAAAAAGAAAAACTGAAATATCACATGGTCCTAAGTATTCAGACCCTTTGCTGTGTGACACTCATATATTTAACTCAGGTGCTATCCATTTCTTCTGATCATCCTTGAGATGGTTCTACACCTTCATTTGATTCCAGCTGTGTTTGATTATACTGATTGGACTTGATTAGGAAAGCCACACACCTGTCTATATAAGACCTTACAGCTCACAGTGCATGTCAGAGCAAATGAGAATCATGAGGTCAAAGGAACTGCCTGAAGAGCTCAGAGACAGAATTGTGGCAAGGCACAGATCTGACCAAGGTTACAAAAAAAATTCTGCTGCACTTAAGGTTCCTAAGAGCACAGTGGCCTCCATTATCCTTAAATGGAAGACGTTTGGGACGACCAGAACCCTTCCTAGAGCTGGCCGTCCGGCCAAACTGAGCTTCGGGGGAGAAGAGCCTTGGTGAGAGAGGTAAAGAAGAACCCAAATATCACTGTGGCTGAGCTCCAGAGATGCAGTCGGGAGATGGGAGAAAGTTCTAGTAAGTCAACCATCACTGCAGCCATCCACCAGTCGGGGCTTTATGGCAGAGTGGCCCGACGGAAGCCTCTCCTCAGTGCAAGACAAATGAAAGCACACCTGAAGGACTCCAAGATGGTGATAAATAAGATTCTCTGGTCTGATGAGACCAAGATAGAACTTTTTGGCCTTAATTCTAAGCGCTATGTGTGGAGAAAACCAGGCACTGCTCATCACCTGTCCAATACAGTCTCAACAGTGAAGCATGGTGGTGGCAGCATCATGCTGTGGGGGTGTTTTTCAGCTGCAGGGACAGGACGACTGGTTGCAATCGAGGGAAAGATGAATGCGGCCAAGTACAGGGATATCCTGGACGAAAATCTTCTCCAGAGTGCTCTGGACCTCCGACTGGGCAGAAGGTTCACCTTCCAGCAAGACAATGACCCTAAGCACACAGCTAAAATAACGAAGGAGTGGCTTCACAACAACTCAGTGACTGTTCTTGAATGGCCCAGCCAGAGCCCTGACTTAAACCCAATTGAGCATCTCTGGAGAGACCTGAAAATGGTTGTCCACCAATGTTTACCATCCAACCTGACAGAACTGGAGAGGATCTGCAAGGAGGAATGGCAGAGTATACCCAAATCCAGGTGTGAAAAACTTGTTGCATCTTTCCCAAAAAGACTCATGGCTGTGTTAGATCAAAAGGGTGCTTCTACTAAATACTGAGCAAAGGGTCTGAATACTTAGGACCATGTGATATTTAAGTTTTTCTTTTTTAATAAATGTGCAAAAATGTCAACAATTCTGTGTTTTTCTGTCAATATGGGGTGCTGTGTGTACAATAATGAGGAAAAAATATGAACTTAAATGATTTTAGCAAATGGCTGCAATATAACAAAGAGTGAAAAATTTAAGGGAGTCTGAATACTTTCCGTACCCACTGTATATATACCCTCAATAAATGTCAGATATCTGCCCCACTTTATCCTATAGTCCTCATTTTTATCATGTAATCTGTATGCCATTCCTTCATAAGTGCAAACTTTGCCCAATTCTGTAACCCATTCTTGAAAAGATGGCGAACCTGGCAGCCGCCAGCTTCTCATTATAATTTGTCTCCCAATCATAATACTTATTTGAATCCATTCAGTTGTCTCTACATCTGGGCTTAAAAAAGATGGGTCTCCAAGGACATATAAACCTGTACAAAATGGAAAGCAACGCTCTGACACCTCTTGAATATAGTTATGGACCTTAGACCAAAATTCTTGTATTTTAGAACAGGACCACAGAGCATGTATCAGGTCTCCGTCCTCTCTCTCACATTGCCAGCATTCGGCCGAGTCCTTCAGGCCAAGCCTAAATAACCTTGCTCGGGTTCCAATAAAAACGATTCAATATTTTAAACCGAATATTTAACTCCCAAATTCCTTGACATTGCGACATTACCAATCCTCATCACTAATTGAGACATTCAAATCCTTGCTCCAGACTATTTTAGAAGCAGAATGGAAACTATAACCTACTTTCTCCATTATCCATCTATAATATACTGATGACTTATGTACACTACTAATGCTTCTAGAATTAATGATAAAATATTATCTTCTGGTGGACCTTGACTACTAGAACCAAAAGTCCCACATAACAAGTGTCTCAGCTGTAAGTATCTCCAAAACTGCGTTTTATTCAAGCGGCAACCTCCCCGTCTCTCTCTTGAAACCAACACGGAAGTGAGTTAAACTGCAATTCGTTGACTGGCCGCTTGGCCTGGGTGCAGAAGTGAGTCGAATCTGTATCTCCCTCATGTTAAAATTACCAACTTTACAGCAGAAAAAAACATGTTTACAGCCTGGATCTCTATGTGGCTTTGGTCTATACAGCTAATTTTGCCCTTCATAACAACTGTGAGGGGGGTGAATTTTTTTATAACTCGTCCGTTTAGTTGATTAATATTTAAATTTAAGGGTGTGGCCACTTGAGTGACAGATGGATTGCCGCTGTCAATGCTAGCCGTTTGTCTGCTGTTACTAGCCGTCACCTCACCTCAGCAAATGTTAGCTGCTGAACTTGCCTTCTCTGCAGTGTTTGTGCTTTTTTTCGGGATTATTTCATAAAATGTAATACTTGAGTACAAAGCCCACGTCTTTGGATTCCGTCGTTATCGTTTGAGAGAACAACCAGCGCTGTATTTCAGTTGTTTTCCTCGGTGAACATGGATGGATGTCTGACAATTTCTTTGCTTTTTGGGGTTTTCAAATTTAAAACGTCAATAAAGGCTCGTTCATTCTGCTATCATGGAACAGATGGATTATAATATGCTTATGTACTGTCAGATGAAATCATGCAGGCGTCGGCGCTTTCTCCGTCCGTGCATTAAATGCACATGAATGAGCGCGGATTTTCTAGCGCATTTACTTGCACTTCAAAGGCAATATATCTATGGTTTAACGGTTTAACCAATTTGAGAGGCGGCCAAAATCAGAATTTAAAATGGACTGAATAAGCTCTCTACGAACTTGAGCGATGCCGCGCTGAAGGACCATGAAAGAGTGACTGACATGTAACGTTATGCACATAAATCACTGTCACGCACAAACACTCTCGAAGTAATACACAGTCTCACTTGTAGCCATGTCTTTTAACTATTATAATATTTCGAAGGGCAAAAATAGGAACTTTTAATTGGCTTTACATCATCAGCTAACTCGATCACGTCGAGCTAGGTGATTTCAGATAGCCAGGCTCATATCTATGGCCAGGCTTCTTAGCTTCACTCACGCCCCGCCTGTTTGCCTATTTTCTGTTATCCGGGAGTGACGCAAGGCCAAGATGGCGACGGCCACTTTAGGCTTCAAAAATGCTCTTCAGAAACCTACGGGTGACGTCACGGACACTACGTCCATATTTTTTTACAGTCTATGGTTTTATTAAGTCCAAATGTTTGTGTTAACTGGTTAAACGATTTCAAAATGTTATTCTCATAAACGTCACCTAACTTCAGAATACCCTTTGCTAACCAATCCTTCCACAGAAAGGTTGATTTTCCAATGCATAATTTGGGATTCATCCAGATACTTTAAGCTGTATTCAAAAAGGGGTTAAACTTAAATATTTTTGCTATTTTCTTCCAAACTATCTGGAGATGTGATATTATGAAAAAAATCCTGGCCTAAAATGTTCATATGAGGCTTACCGCAAAGTGGTTCGAGAATTGAACATTAGTTTGACAAAACTAGGTGAAGAAGAGTGTGAGAAATGTGTTCGGATTGAAATTCATGCCAAAGCATTTGGTCATGAACAAATCATTCAAAGCTACAAAGGCAGAGACTGAACAGACCATGGATGGGACTGCAGCTAGTGACAATGATGACATGGAAACAGACACAGACAAACAGTCCAGAACACCTATTGCAGACAAAGTGTCAGTGGAACCACACATGAGCATGCACAATGAATCCATTTCCATGAACACTGAGAGTGATGAACAGACAAATGCACAGAACCAAGCCACTGACTGTCCTGAATGCATGGCATGGATAAAACACAAGAAAGCAGCGAACAGCGCTAGACGTCATTACAAGGAAGATTCTGGCAAGGACTGGCCAGATGACTGGTCTGTCCGGAGCGCTGATCTTCAGAAACTGGTGATGCTACCAACAGTGGGAACGCAGTCGAAGCAGATGATCAAGAAGAAACCGACACTGTCAGTTGTGTGGCATGAGGGTATTAGTGGGCGCAATGCTGAAGAAATTACATCTGCTTTCATTACAGCACTGACGCACGACACAGAGCGTGACATAAAACATGCAGTGATCTGGGCAGATAATTGCACTGCCCAGAACAAAAACTATTGAGCAGCCTAGTGACTCTTGTAAATAGTAAGATGACATCACTGGAGGAAATTACCCTCAAATTCTTTGAACCTGGCCATACCTTTATGAGCGGTGACTCCATTCACCATGGGGTGGAACTTGGCATGAAAAGATGCCCTGGGGGGAAACTTTTTGACTTCGATGATTTTGTCAGAGTCATCAAATGAAATCATCAGACTGGAGAACAAAAATGTCCTTGCTCGGAAGGGTGGCCAGAGTCAGAGTAAGCTCACTCAGACTGTTTCGAAATTGGCTGAGATGGTTGAGATCCAGGCCAGGAGAGGCTCCAAGGATCTATTCTTCAAGACCTCCCATGACGATACTGAGCACTGTAAACTTGACTTCCTGAAGAAGAACTTAAAAAAGAACAAATTACAAATTCCAGCTTGCCTCCGTGAGAAAGACAAAGGAGTGTCCCTTACAAAGAAGGCAGACATCATCAAGAAGCTGATCCCTTTAATGCCAGAGAACCGAAGACTCTTCTGGAGGGAATTGTCTGAGACTGCTGATGAGGATGTTGAGGATGCAATGGACTGAATTTGTTGCAAAAATACTGCCTTTATTTGTCTGAGCTCTCCTGACACCATGTCCGATTACATTTTTGATATTTACGACTCTTGATCGGGCTGCCTCTGACGTGACACTCGCAATAGCCAATGAGCGTGAGCAAACTTCACCAATCAGATGTTGCTTTCTTCTATAGCGGAAACTTGCTATAGCAAGTAAAAAACAAAAAAGCATGTCTTAAACCAGATTACGTTGGTAATTATGGAAATGGTCCGGCTGCGTCTGTTTTCTCTAATGTACGCATCGCCAGTAGATCGTGCACAGAACTTTCCACTCTCATCTGCGCTTTTATGGGATTGCGCTCTCTCGCTAATTTGCCCTGTTTAGTAAATCTGGCCTTTAGTAAATCTGATAACTGCCCCAGTCATCATTGAGCTATTTCACCTCATCTAACACATAAATACGCTGATCATAAAGATACTAAATCCTGACTATATGCAATTTTTAGTGAACGCACAGTTGTTTTGAATCACTGAAAAGATGGCAGAACCACAAGAGTTATGCCACCTTGACCACATGACTGAAAAAACAATTTTTTAAGCTATAATTTGATCCTTGTACTATAATTCAGTGTTCAGAGGATAAGTCGTAGTTTTAACAGTTTGGTCTGCTGTGTTTTATTTTCAAAGAAAGATGAATCTGAAAAGGAAGTAGACCAGACAGCAGAGCAGAATCAGATCTTATTTGTGTGTTAAGCCATCAATCATGTTTCTGGGTAAAATTAAAGCTGCATTCCAGACAAATTACACCTTTTTTTATTATTATTATTTTTATATACCACTGTAATATTTTCAGGTTCAGATTTGTTTAATTGTATACCTTTTGATAACCGCTTGGCTCTTAGGACTCCTGTCCAATTTGTGGAAAGCAGATTCCTGCAGAGATTGTTGCCTATTGATGCAAGTTCATGTAGGGAAAAGTATCGCAGGCATGATTTAGATTTAAACAATGAATTTTATGAATTTTTATAGATTTAAACAAACAAAAAATGTAAGCGGTAATATACAGCTGCTGGTTCAGATTACCTGATTTTAGCCCGATTTTAGCATGATCTGTTTGATATAGGGTGTCATGGGAATAAGCAGATCATTACAGATGGCAGTGGCTGAACAATTAAGATGAGCCAAAATTAAAATAGACATCGGGGAAGATGTAGAGGAGCAAGAAGACTGAATCCTCAACTTTCACAAGGCTCCCAACATAGACCGGTACAGACCATTTTAAGATAAACTACAGGTTACTGTAACGTGACGGACAATAAGCTGTACATATGATGTTCGCATTATTGTTCATATTACATTATTTAATTAGATGTAGAAGAGCATTGACTGACTGATTTCTAGCTTTTTTCCCCTTTCTTAAAATACAAAAAAAAAAAAGATTCTAATATACATTCTGAGCATTTACTGGTTGTTTATTCAAAACGAAAGTGTAGCTTGATGAGGCCATGAATGAGCGTGGTATCATGGGAGTTGTCGTCTTCACCTCACAGCTAATGGAAAGCAATCCGTCAGGACTCAGGCAGAAATCATGTTCATAGATGAGCTAACATATAAAAGTTTTATTAACGTTATATAAAACATATATAACTAATAAAAGAGATGTCAGTTTAATGTATTGGTGAAATACATATTTAAATACATGTTGTCCAATGATGTACTGAAAATATTAGCAAAATAACTAAAGACCATGAGACTTAGTCTAAAGGGTAAAACTGTTTGGGTGAAGAAATCATTTATACCAGATATTAATTCATTTGAAAAATATGATTAAATAGTGACCAATGTGATAAAAATTATATATGTGTCAGTATTAAAATGCATATACATGACAGTGTGTTTTTCTCATTTTAAAAATGTGGACATATAAAGTTCAATTGAGTCTAAAAATACCTGAAATAGGTATAGAATGTCTAAAAATGATGATTGTCCTAGATTTTCATGATGTCTTCATAATCTTTCAACAGTTATTGACATTGTTTGGGTCACTTTTCCCATTTTAAAGCCATAAAATAATAAATGATGATACAGTAGCCATAATAAAAATAAAAAAAGGAGCTTTTGTTTTAGGGTTGAAGCTAAACTGCTCGGCCTCACTACACTCTCAAACAACATTTATTTGCATATATCCAGACCGCAGTGCCTGTTATTCCATCCCCAAATTTAAGGCCTATTAAAAAGTTAATTTAAGTTTTGTTGTACGATCAAATCAAATTGTTAAGGACCCACAGAAACTCTGTTACTTGCTTGTGAAGTAATGGTATTTCCCCATTCATTTTATTTATTTAACAATTTATTTATGAACAATTTAAAATTGTTTTCTATATTTTATATATATGAAGGCAGTAAAAATTAAGGTTGTGTGCTGTGTCTTGATTTAGGCTAATTTAACATAATTATGTGCTATGGTTTTTACTGTAATTTTACAAAACAAAAATTAACAGTCACCCACACTGTTAATTTTTGTTTTGTAAAATAAATACATACATAAGGGTGAGTAAATGATGCAAGGATTTTCATCTGTGGGTGAACATTTAATGCTGATCAATGGCAGATAGAATAACCAGCAAGAATTGATAACTATGGGACAGTGGATGAACCGGAGAGACACTGGAGTGGCGTAAATCTCAAGGGAAAGGCTGGTGGCTAAACTGTATGGGTGGGACAATGAACTACTTTGCCTGTAGATGTAAGTGTAAATGGAAAAATAAGTATTTCATTAAGACAAAAGAATAAAGTGACTGCATTGTGTTATTGCTTTAATTTTATTTTTTGTGAACTGTATTATTAACTTACCATAGTGTTATTAAATGTATTTCACCAATACATTCAGCTCTTAAATTGTGTCATCTTTTATATATATTTTTTCGACGAAAATTTCTATGCACTTTTGTCATTATAACCTGCAGCGTGTGAACAGGACTTTTATTTTGGTATTCGAGTATGACGTCACAAGGCGGCGCCGCGCTCCCGCATCTGTTGTGATTCGGCTGAAGAAAGGTTTGTGTTTTAAGGTGTTTAACGCGATAGAAACCGTTTAATCGTCTTCAAGCGAGGCCTACTGATTCAGGCATTATTAAGTTTAACAATGCATTGCTTTATCTAACATTTATTAACGTCGTGTGAGCAAAGTAACAATGAAAACTCGTGAATAACAAAAGGTGCGTTTCAATTCGGTCTCTGGCGAGCAGTGAATCAAATACTTTTTCAAAATGATTCGAAGCGCTATATTTCTATTTCTACATATCATTAAATACTCAAACTGCCTAATATATTAAGTGTCTCTATAATTTGCATTATTGTATTAATTTGTAGTGCTAATTTGTAGTTTTTTTGTCTAATCAGGTGATTTAAGTACATTAAATCTGACTGACTCCCTTACTAGTTTGCTGAACTACTGAACTAGAGCTGATTGAGATGCACACAGAGATTTAGTATGGATTTATTTTTCTTTCTGTTAATTATTCTCATTTTAAACAGGACACACACACAGAGAAGCGACTGAGGTCCACGTGACACTGATATAAATATATAATACAGATGGTATTTATTAAAGAGGAGAGTGAAGACATGAAGATTGAAGAAACATTCAGTGTGAAACAAGAAGAAACTGAGGAACAAACAAAGATGGTGTTTATGAAAGAGGAGAGTGAAGACGTGAAGATTGAAGAAACATTCAGTGTGAAACAAGAAACCGAGGAACAAACAAAGATGGAGTTTGTTAAAGAGGAGAGTGAAGACATGAAGATTGAAGAAACATTTAGAGTGAAACAAGAAGATACTGAGGAACAAATAAAGATGGCGTTTATTAAAGAGGAGAGTGAAGAGATGAATATTGAAGAAACATTCAGAGTGAAAGAAAAAGAAACTGAGGAACAAACAGGTTAGTTTCATTCTCAAAGCTGAACTCATCTGATCCCTGTTAGGGGTGTGCACTAGGGCTGTCACTTTTTATTCGATATTCAAATATGCATTCGAACATGATGTGAAATATCCGTAATCGAACTATAAATAAACTATCTGTTTTTTAAAATGCCACATGTAGCGCATTTTTTACAGTCTATGATTAGACCGTTTGTTTTTTATTTTAATGTTTGCTCTAAAAGTATTTTAGCGTAGGCCCATGACCAAATCAAGCGAATAATAGCCAATAGCCACCCTGTATTATGGAAGATAGCGCACAGAACGGCCAGCCTGAGCGGACAATTATGACCCCCCCAACTCATCTAAAAAGTAGTGTCTAGAAATATTTTGGGTTCTACACCGTAGATTGTAAAGTAACCGTTAAAGATATGGTAGTTTGCCGAATTTGCAAAAAAACGGCTTGTGGATATTAGAATATATTCGAATACATTGCTTGATATTTGATATCCGTTCGAATTAGATTTTTCTCAAAAGTGACAGCCCTAGTGTGCACGAGTATTCAAATTTTACTACGCTGCTTTGCTGGCCTTTAAATATGTAAACGCATGTTAAATCCCAAGCACTAACTCGAGTTATAATTAAATGCACTGGGTGGAGCGTGTTAACAAGTTGTGTGCGTTTGATCACATAATGTTGAAAGTTATCTTACAAAATGGAATTACTTTCGTTCAAATTAATTAATTAATCTGAGTTATAATATCATCATCATAATGAGAAATTACATGAAATCCAAACAGCAGTCAAATGAGGAAAGGCAGCTGTCCATCACTTCATTCACGACTGCAGGTAAGCGCAGCTAGACCCCCCGTGATCCAAGATGATAACTTATCTGATAGCAAAATGATTTTGAGACATATACTTAATTTGAGTTTCATTGAGCGAGACAGGTTTAAGAACAGAAAACGCGAAGTGCTGTTAGGAACTTAGGACCGGTATCTTTGTGTCTCTGAAACATCTGTCAGCGCGTTTTCTCACTCGAGCATAAATTGCCGTTCGCGCGCCCCTGCATGTGGATATTATTGCTTTTCTCAACATAAACGTGAAAAAATATAAACACGATATTCATTATGCTGACTCGAGTGTATCTTTACGATATCTGGTGCAGTCTGCTTTATCAGGCGTTTTTTCCATTTGCGGTGCTTGAGCTCAAATGTTTTTGTTCTTTATATTTTGTATACACATAGGTCTACTGTTCAATGTTAGTAAAATGATGGGAACACAGCACAAGGGCTATACTGCTGTGGTATTGATAAAATAGCTAGCGCTATTGGCTATGGAAAACGTCTCGGGTTACTTGCGTAGCCCATGTTCTCTGAATAGTAGGGGTGTTACGAGACACTTATATCACGAGAAACGAGATTGTGTTCACGAGAACGAGACTAGATTATTTTATAGAAATTCATGACTGGAAAAATAGTCTGCAGATTTATTGTTTATTGTTAAAAGGATCCATCCCATTAGCTGTCACCAAAGTGAGACGAGCTAGTCTTCCTGAGGTCCACGACTAAAAGAAAAAAAAATTCACGTAACAATGATTATCTAAAAGCAGTGAAACATTTTAGACATCATTATAAACATCATCAGAAATTATTCAGAATAAATTATTACAGTATTACATTCATACAGTAAATTTGTTCATTCCCTACTCACAATTTTAAATAGTGCATTCTCAGATGGTACTCGAAAGAGTCTTTGTCTTTCCCATTCATTTTACATATCTGCAATTATTCGAATGATTGATGGCACGATAAATAACTGTTCTCTTTAAAGCATTTGATTTTGGCCGTGGTAACATCATCTGGCCATCATCAGCTGACCTAGTCAAATGAGAATTAACCTGATCACACCTAACAATTTGGTTACTTAAGAAACTGGGTTGAGAAGAAAAGACAGTGTTTCTGAAAAATGTAGTTGTATTGACCAGCCTGTTCTCCACCATTAACCATGAGAGTCGACGGTGCATACTGATAGTGTTTGTTCTGATGGGACAATGTAATACTGATAGCTCTGTTTTGGGCAGTTTGTAATTTCTTTAGTTGACTTTTAGATGTAGATGACCATAGAGATCACACAATCTATCTTCTTCACTATGATATTAATATGTTCTGCCAATGACAGCTGACTATATATTATTGTGTAATTTTTCTTTATCTACCTGTTCTATAGGTTCCCCAGACAAGTTCAAACTCATCTTTGGTGTAGTTTATGACTCAATCCAAAAATAATTGATTTGGTTTTCGAGATGTTCAGCACCAACTTATTTCGTTTTATCCAATCAAAAACCATATTTAACTCAGCTGATAAAACATTGTCCAGTTCACTGACAGTTTTTGCAGCATAATACAATGTGGAATCATCAGCATACATTTGTACAGTTGCTTTACACAAAACGGATGGTAAATCGTTTGTGAAGATGGCGTATAAAAGTGGTCCCAGGCAGCTCCCTTGCGGGACCCCGCAGTCCAAGACCTTAGATTGAGATCAGCTGCCATAATAAACCTTTTGCATCCTACTTTTGAGATTACTCTTCATAAATTGGATGGCGGTTGGACATAGCATTTTAGTTTACCGATGAGTAGATTGTGATCTATGACATCAAATGCTGCACTAAAATCAAGTAATACTGCACCTGTCATCTTTAAATTATCCATTTCCTTGAGCCAGTCATCTGTCATTACTGTAAGGGCGGAACAAGTTGAATGGTTATGTCTATAAGCATGTTGGAAATCTATGTTCAAGCCGTTACATTCAAAGTATTCCTGTATTTGTGAGTGAACTATTCTCTCCATCAGTTTACTAAGAACTGGGCGTCTACTGTTCTTCCCAGTGAGTGCTAGTCTGCCATCTTTAGATAAGGGAATAATTGTACCTTCTTTCCAAATAGTGGAAAAACACCTTTCATTAAGCATGCATTTAATATTTGACATAACGGACCGCAAACATAGTCAGTCCACACTATTAAACTGGAAAGTGCAACTCTTATTTAACATCACATTATTTTTTATGAGCTTTAGGTAATTAGAATCAGTATTGTCCATATTCTGCCTTAGTGCATGGACCTTATTTATGAAGAAATCGTTAAAATTCGTTATATCAGATGGTTTGGTCAGAAACTTGCCTTCTGATTCCACAAAGGAAGCCCCACCAGTTGTCCGTCTCCCCATTATTTCATTAAGGGTTTTCCAGAGCTCTTTACCATCTTACTTTACAGCATTTATTCTTTGCATGTAATATTCTTTTTTCAACAATCTATTCAGTTTTGTAACCTGATTTCTCAGTTGACAGTACTTAAATCTGTCTTCCACTAATCCAGATTTTACTAATGTAGATTTGGCTTCATCTCTTTCCTTCATGAGGCTCTTTATAGTCTCATTCAGCCATGGGGCTGGTCTTGCTTTTACAATACACTTTCTCATAGGGGCATGCCTATAAACAATCTTCATGGAGCTTTCCAGAAAGATATTTAAGGAGGCCTCAGGCTCCTCGGCAGCATACACGTCAGTCCAATCAATATCACCAACATCCGGCAAAAAACTTTCCGGAATAAATTTCTTGAACATTCTTTTATATACTATATTGACCTAACATTTAGGAATTTTTGTTTTCCTGGTAATTGCTATGATATTATGGTCACTAAAACCTACAGATCGAGAAACTGGTTTAGTGCAGCATTCAGGAATATTTGTATAAATATGGTCTATGCAAGTGGCAGAAATATGGCCAGCACTGTTAGTAAAGACTCTGGTTGGTTGTGAAATCATCTGAGACAGATTACAAGCATCGATCAATGAAACTATCTTTTGTTTCATTGGACATTGATTTGCAAACCAGTCTATGTTCATATCCCCAAGTAAAAAAAATATCACCATTCACATCTGTAACTCTGTCAATTAACACACATAAATCATTCAGATATTGCACATCAGTCCCAGGAGGTCTTTAGCAGCAGCCGATCAGCACCGGCTTAAGGTGAGGAATATAAAGATTCTATACCATCTGAGATAAACTCAGAGCACAGTGCTGTCGGAAAGTTATTTCTGATATATAATGCTATGGCACCCCCATGTTTATTCCTGTCCCTTCTAAAAAATATTATAGCCATCAATGGAAATCTCTGTCAAGAACAGTAGCATCCAGATGGGTCTCCAATACGGCCAAGATATAAATGGTGTTTGCTGTAATCAGATCATTAAGTTCAAGTACCTTATTTCTGATGCTGCAGACATTCAAATGGGCCATAACAAGACCCTGTGAAACAGGAAGGAGATGCTTATCATCAATGGGCCAACTATCCATAACAAATATAGTTCAGTTCAGTCTATTTGAGCTCAAGTTAAGGAAACCAGAGAACTAGTCTCTTGCTCCAGCTCCTGGCCATTGGTGCCTTTCTAATCCTTATGCTTTTGGACAGGGGGATGGACAATAAGCTTGTCATGTCGGATTTAGGCTGTCACCTTGTTCTCTGGCAGCTTTCATGGCTGGAATGAGTTCCTTACGCTTTTGCCTGACGGCTTCAGTGTAGTCCTCATTCACATAATGTTGGTGCCTTTCAGATCCTTAGGCCACATTTACACATAGCCGGGTATTTAGAGAAACGAATATTTCTCCCCCTCCGTTTTCAAAAATAACATCGTGCACGCAATATCGTTTTCAAAAAAAGTTGTCGTTTACATCAACCCGCATAAATACAAAGGGGCGGCAGTGTAAGGAGAAGGATAAAGCCATGCAAGCCAATCAGAATCCTCAAAATCGACAACGACGAATAGCACGAGCGACTTCCTGTTCCTTTCAAAACAATAGACATGGCGCGAGGTTCGTTCGTGTGGACAGACAGCGCGGCAAATGCAAACAGGCCAAAAGCGTTTTCACAAAAGTAAAAATGAGTACCACTTTAACAGCATCCATGATCAAATAGTAGCCAAACAAACTCATAGACAGTATGGAACAAACTCTGAACATAGGGCGCTCACATGACGTAAGCATTTTCTGGCGCATAATGTGACGTTTGAGAACCTAAAACCCCGTTTCTCCCAGTTGACACGGCAACACATAACCGGCGTTTTCAGAAATCTCCACTTTGGCCGGAGTTTTTAGAAATAATCGTTCTCTGGGATAAAAACTGCGTTTTCGTGTAAATGACAGGCCAAAACGCAGGGAAATATCTGCGTTTTCCCATCGTGTAAACGGGGCCTTAGTCTTTCCCAGAACAGCCATTTTATCTTTGTATCCGAGTAATTTGATCATGATAGGCCTATGTCTCTTTCCAGAATATCTGGATGGATTGCCAGTCCTATGTGCATGTTCAATCACCATCTGACTACTCTGCCGTACAAAGGCAAAACGCAGTAACTACATATTTGGTCAAACTGAGTTTAGATTGGAAATGGGCTTTGTAACATCTCCTACGTCTTGTGACAAAATCTCCTGGTTCAGCTGTATCCCGTTTCAGAGAAATCACTATGTCAAATTTGCAGTAACTACAAAATCCAAGCTAGTACCAAGGCAAACCGCAGTAAGTGAAGCTACTGCGTTCTGCCTTTGTTTACCCGGCTTTGACGCGGTAGATACTGCGGTCTGCCTCTGTAGCCACATTAGAATCAACCAATCTGTCCGCCTCGCGCACAGCATCCTTATCACAGAGTCTGATAAGGAATGCCTTGCGCGAGGTGACACAGACCACCAACAAGCCAACAACATATATAGTATCATCATTAACCCAGAGAAACATGGCACAATCCCGCGGAAAATGTATGGTGTCTCTAGCTTTGAAACTCAAGTATCCAGACAGCGGTAAGGAACATGGTAATATGAACACCTAACCTGGCAAATAACACCTGAATCAATAAATTGCCGTTACTAGCTATCAAGCCGCTAGCATATAAACCATTTTAGCTAACCTGCTCCCCTTGAAGGCAGTAACGTTAGCATCTATCCACTCTGGAAACGCTGTCATAACTGTTTTGTTTCTTGTTGTCTCCATTTCTTACGCTATTGTAATGTATTTTTTTGGGTAATCTCTGAAGCTTAAGAGGAAGTTGTAAACATAGAGCTTTTATTTTGACGGGAAAAGGGAAGTGGAAAAAGCGTTGCATTTTCTGACCGTTGTCAGTGGTTGAATTAAGTGAGACGTGCAGTGCCGTCTTTGTGTCTTTATTTTAGAGCCCAAACAGTCGAAATCCAGGGGAAAGAGTTGGATCCAGATCCAACTCCGCCCACCTTACATATACCTAAACTTACCCATCTCCACCCCCTGATCCCTAAACCCACCCCTAAACCTACCCATCTCCACCCCCTGATCCCTAAACCCACCAATCTCCACCCCCTACATCTGGATCCAACTCTGCCCCCTGGATCTCGTGTACTGGAGTGAGGTGCTACTGAAACAGTGAGACAATATGTGACCAGTCACGGAAAGTAGGGACACAAGTCGGTTCTGGGGCATTTTGAGTTATTCGCATAACTCTGAAAGTGTAGTATTCAAGCTTTCCAACGATGTGTAACACATGTAAATCTGATAATATTTGGAGAAGTTGTGGCCATTTGAAGGTAGGCACTCAAAAAAAACTGAAATGGTAGAAATCTGCTTCTAAAGATTGGCAAGTTCTCGCCCTTCTGGGAATGACAATAGGACTCATTTACATCTCATTTAGATAAGTCATACCCCCTGTAAAGCTCCCCGTCTCCCCCTCCCCCCTGAATGTACCAATTCTACAAATTCTCTAAATAAAACATCTCCAGTTAACTGGCAGAGCCATTCATTTCGTTCGTTTTTTAAATAAGATACTAGCGCTGAAATGTGTGTTTTTTTTTTAAATCAAGTGATCAAAGTGCTCGTTGCCGCTGCGATCAGTGGCGCAGATAGGCTACAGTGTTTACTCGTGTGGCTCGCGCACACACTGCATTGTCATCACTCGACGCGCGCTTCAATCCGTTGCGTTGCGGATACTCTCTATTCGTTCTGTTGAAATAACAAAATAATTCAAACGTTTGCGTGTCCCTGCTTGATATACAACCACTGATGAACATAATCGTTTTGATGAGAGAAAAAAAACTATACGAGAAAAAAAATAAATAAATCCATACAAGGGCGGATTCGAACTCTCAACCTCTGACACGGCTGGCGAAAGCTCTACCACTGTACCATTCATATACACGTTAATTATAAAGGCGGATTTATGTATTGGCACTGACAACATGTATTAGGCTACATCTCATTAAACGACAAATTAAACCCCATGTAACCTACTATTTAAATCGATTGCTGGACATCGTAATGTTATTGGCGTCCATGTTCATTGAATTTTGAAATCAGATAGAGCCGGCCAGAGCGCTGCATAATAAGTAGCCACGCCGGCTTAAATTCAGTATGGAAATACACACCGACAATGACACGCCCCTACTGCGTGCTAGAATCTCCGAAAAACAAGCTGATTTCAACATCAAAATGTACACTTTTAAATATACCAATACTGCTATCTCAAACATGGAGAGGCTTCTTCGTGATCTCAACTAACAGATTCTGCAAAAAAACAAAAATCACCAATTTTGAAAAAAAAACGCTTCTTTCTCATTTTGCTCGAAAGTTGTGCTGCCGACTTGTGTCCCTGGTTTCCGTGACGGGTCACATATAAGAAACGGTCGGTTACACAACTAGTTTCATTTCATTTTATAATGAGTTTTTTTTATTTTTATATATGGAGATAGGCTACGTTCTCAATAATAATTTTAATATGTCAAGATTAAATATCTATTTTTCAGTTGTCAGAGTAAAACATCTTTTTTTTAAGTCACGGACTGCCAGATGGGCGAGTCTCACAAAATTGACTGTGACACACGAAATGGACATATGCACACCGTCTCACGCAACAACACAATTTTTCTCATGCAAACACAATAGCTTAATTTTTCTATTCTATATTTCTATTATGACTATTTGATAAGAGTTCAGATGGTGTCCGTGAATTTTTACGCTATATGTACAGACCTAGTCCACAAGCCTCGTACAACGGGCTGCAATGAGAAAAACAGATAAATCTTTAGGATACAAGGCTGATTATGAGAAACTCATATTCTTTTATGATTTTGCAGGCCAATGTCATGAGAGAGCCCCCGAAATTACTAGGGCTGTACTCAACCAAAGAAAATCTTGGTCGACTGAAGTCCTGAAATTAAACTAAACTAAAATCGACTAAAAATGACGGTAAAAAAAAACAAACAAAAAAACGTTACATTAATTAGATGCGCACTGTGCGCAGTACTTGGTAGCCTTGTTGTCCGCCTAAATGAATTATAAATAAACATAAAAAACTAGTAGGCTATTTGCAGTATATTAAATCGTTTTTGACCTAATTATTTTGCACTGAAATGAGTCTGACACTCTGACAGCGTTGCATCACGTGCACCTGCGCAATATCATAGCTTATGATTTCCGAAAATAGTACTATGTTGTCAACTAGTGATATCATCACAAGAACTGTTGAGGAATATGCAACATAATTTAGACAATTATTTTTGTCATATGTTATAATAATAAGTTATAACTGTCAGACACTATCATTTCACCGTGCATGTCCTCGCACCGAGCGAGGCTGAACATGAGCTCAGCTTCGCAGCTGAGACACGAATAGACTATTAACTTAAAGCTTTTACTCTTAATAAACACAAAAGGCACGTCCACTTTAATAAAAAAATAATATTTATTAAACAAACCAGATCAAGAGCAGAAACGAAATAAAGTGCATAACTGAAAAATAAAGCATCCTAGGCTCAAAACTAACACAACCAACAGCACAGCGCAATTGCGCATTAGGCTCCAAATAAAAAATAAAAAAGTTAGGTTATCATCACACTAAAACATTGAAATATGCAAATTCTGATATGTTCATATAGCCTACTCAAAACAGACAGGGCAAGCTAACGCAGACAAGTGAGCTTACCACTTTTAGATGATATGTCATGTTTGTCGTCGAGCTGTGGAAAACTGTTGCTTGCAAACTTTGCATTCGACCTTTTTCCTGTTATCAATTTTAACAAAATGCTGCCACACTGTCGATTTCTTTGTTGTTGACATGTTAGAAGAGGATTGACTATTAAACGCTCTCACAATTAAATAAATAATATTCAGCATTAAACCTTCTATAGTTATCGCTCTAATCCAAAAAAGGTGAAAACAAGGGGGGTGTTCTGAAGACAGACTGTTACAGTGAAACAAGGGTACTCTGAAAACACCCCCATTAGCAGTTAGTGCTTTCCACCTGATGAAATGAGCGCGCCTCAGCGCGGCAAAACTGATGAAATGAACGCGGCAAAACTGATGAAATGAACGCGGCAAAAAATCGACCAATCAGAATTTTGGTCGAACCAGAACGTATCGACCAATTAATCGACTAATCGACTGGGACAGTACAGCCCTAGAAATTACTGATAGGCCTATATCAGATAATGAAGATGAAAGAATGAGGAAAAAATACCTTGAGGCGTTGTTTGCCTCGCTGGACGCAGATATTGAGGACAGCTGTTTCACTGAGGATTTGCTAGTGAATACAGTAGCTGACAGTGAGGAACAGGATGAGTGCAGCATGGTGATAGGTGGTTATAGTGAGGAGGAGGAGGATGATGATGATGAAAGGAAAGAGGATGAAGGGGATTAATGTGATGGGATGGATGTTACCTATGGGCCAGAGGATGAAAGTGATGAGGATGGTGATGATGAGGTCAGCACCAGCATTCCTTCAGGCCTGATAACGCTCCGGCGTCACGCCGGATTTCTGACGTACAGACGTGTCTGCGAAAAAAATAAAGAATAATCAGGATTGCGTTTGCATGATCTGACAATTCCCAAGATCTGAGAGGCGCTTTCACTAAACCACACCAGTAAGCCTACTTCAGCCAATCGGTAATAGGGTAGGGGCTGGTCTTGGGTTTTAGCCAATCAGATTGATTCAGCAGTCACTCCACGTGCGAATTTGTTTTGTGTTTCCCATACACTACGAATGTGTTTCCCACACTGGCAGCGCGAAACATAGCCAAAGTCATGGAGTGCAACTTTATGAAGCCAGGGGAAGACACCAAACTTGTCGATAAAGGCATAAAGAATAAATTAGACTATCTAACAGAAATTAGCGGAGGATAAACTCGCCCTTACGCATCTGTCTGTCTCGAGGCAGCATGCAGGCTATCTTATTACACACGGCATCTCGCCAGAATTGAAAAGAAATCTGTCCGACACGCTTAAGAATAACATGTTTTCACTTAACATTGATGAGGCCACGAACAAAAGCATGGATAAGATTTAAGGGTGGAACGGTACATGTATTCGTATTGAACCGAAACGGTAGGGGCGTCACGGTTCGGTGCATGAATATACACGGAGAATACACGGTATAAAAATAAATAAAACTTGCGTGCAATTTAATAAATGTAATGCGGAACTACTGTTAGATACGCGGGTTCTTTAGGGAAACCTAATCTGTAGCTCCGCCTTAGCTCTGAAGCAGGCTGCGATGTAAAGATTGCAATGCTGGAATATGTTGTGTGTGTGTGTGTGTGTGTGTGTGTGTGTGTGTGTGTGAGGCGCGGGTGCGATCGAACAATGGAAACATAAAAAAATACTCCGTCATTTTGTTCACACGGGACATCATTCAAACTGCAAAGTGTTTACTTATATTTGTGTACACTCGCAATATAAAACAACATTGTGCTTTTGTCAAACTGTAAACTCTTGTCAAACTGTAACTTACAACTGTCACCCAACCAAAATCTCTCTCTCTCTCTCTCACACACACACTGTTTAAAAGCAGAAAATATTTATCCAACCCCATTTAAAAACAGTCTGTGGGTGCCATCGTTTGGACATTCATCATATTGCATTGGTTTTCATTTCTTGTCCTAAAACAGAGCACTAATCTGTTTATTTTTAAGTTACACATTCTACATTGATTAAATAGAAAATCAAATTAGTTTTTAATGGTAGTATTATTTTATTCAGAAATAATATTATAAAATAATTTATAATTAAGATGAGAATAAAGTTAGTGTTAATTAAAATTTTATGGAAAACAAATATATTGATCTAAAATATAGAAAATTAATTTTAAATTAATTCAGGTACAATTACCAAACATATCAAGGTCTTTTTTGTCTTTTTATAAATTTAATTAATAAACTAATTATATAAAACTATTGTCAGTGCACTACAAATAAACTGGTTCTATGCCTTTACTTTATTAATAAAACGTATTTAATAAATACAAGGCTTAAGACATTTATTTTCCTTTGGTGGTACAGCCTGAGACATGCACAAGCCTTCTGCATTTTTGTTTTGCTTTTCCCTCCATTGTACCGAACTCGTACCGAACCGTGATGTCTAAACCGAGGTATGAACCGAACCATGACTTCTGTGTAGCCTACCGTTCCACCCCAAATAAGATTCTAAATGTACTGGTCCGATTTTATGACGAGGATGCAGGCAGTGTGAAAACACAGCACCTTACCAAGGGGCTATTTATCAAAATGTTCTCCCGGGGGAGCACACCCCTGGATCCCGCTTGACAATTATGTTGATCAGGGCATATATCTTGTCTTAGGGGCCCGCTTACCTCACAGGGAAAAAAGTTCAGGCTCAGGATTTTTTTCTACTATCAACCCTGTTCCTTGTCAAGAGCTGCCTGCAGCTGACAACCCAAAGACTCCCCGGATTGGGAAGCCTTGTGGCCCACAGTGCAGAACAAAATGCATAAGGAAAATAACAGAGGGCCAGAGGATGGAAATATTTGGTGCATATGGAAAGCTGACATACCCTGAAAAGAAGCACTTCATATTTCGTATGATCTCACAGCAGCAGACACAGCGATACACCACAGGTGGTCCAACTCAACGAAAGCGGTCATACCAGTATCATCTTAATGATAACCTGGGCCAGCGACAGGAGGTGTGTAAGACTATGTTTTTGTCCACCTTAGGATACCACCCAAAAAATGACCGCTTGATAGTTACTGTTTTTGGTAGTGCCACCTCCTCGACTCTAGCACCACCTCAAGACCGAAGGGGAAGACATACACCCAGCAACAAGGTGGACATGACTCCAATATTTGAACACATTGAATCATTTCATCCCTCAATAAGCCACTATAGGCGGGAGCATGCTCCAAACAGGAGGTATCTGCCCAGTGACATCAACATCCGGTCAATGTTTAATGACTACAGGCAGAGGTTTCAAAAATGCTCTTACGAGACTTACAGGAAGGCTGTGAAGGAACTGAATATCAGCTTCACTAAACTGGGAGAGGAGGAGTGTGAGCACTGCTTGCAGCATGAGATCCACCTGAATACAGAGCATCAGGCTGATGGGAATTCTCAATGTCATTCTTGTCTACAGTGGGAGGAACATAAGAGGAGAGCAGAGATAGGGAGCCAACACTACAGATTGGATGCAGAAAGAGAAGAGGTGGATGACCAGGTAATCCGTAGTGTTGACCTCCAAAAGGTCATTATGCTGCCCCGTATGCCAGGAGTGAAGTCTGCAGTCTTCACTCGAAGAATCACTGCCTTTCATGAGACTTTTGCCTGTTTTGGCAAGAAGTCACCCTTTAAAAAGAACACTGTGTCTGTGATATGGCATGAAGGCATTGCGGGGAGAACAGCAGCAGAGGTGGCATCTGCATATGTCATCGCCCTCCATCAGGAGCGGGATGTGCGACATGTGACATACTGGGTGGACAACTGCTCAAAAAACAAAAACTGGGTCCTGCTCACCACGTTGGTTAAGCTGGTGAATAACAAAACTAACAACATCCAAGACATCACACTGAAATACTTTGAAACAGGGCACACCTTCATGAGCGCTGACAGCTTCCACCATGGGGTGGAGAAAGCCATGAGGAAACAACCTGGAGGTTTCGTCCTGGACTTTCTGGACTTCAAAGATGTGATTGCCTCTTCCAACTCAGGCAAAGTAAATGTGATGGAGCTTCAGTGCAACAACATCCTTGCATGGAGCAATGGTCGCTCAGTGACCAAAGTCAAGAATGTGCCAAATCTGCCCAGAATGACTGTCATTCAGATGAGGAGGGGCTCCAGGTGCATGTTCTACAAACTGTCGCACGATGAAGAGGAGTTCACACGATGCGACTTCCTCATGAAGAAGGTAAGAGTGTAAGACTTGTAATTCACATACTATAGACCTATAAACATTGTAACACTTGCAATTATATACACATTTTGGTTGATAGGTAACCCTGGAGTACCCTGGACAGTTGAGGCCTGGAGACAAGGGGGTAGAGAGGGAGAAGAAGATGGACATCATCTCAAAGCTCTGCCCAATGATGCCCCCCAACCGCCGTCATTTTTGGGAGAATCTGGCTGAGGAGGATTGAGGAGGAAAATAAATATGCACTTACACACACAAGTGCACACCCCTACTCTCATTTTCACATGTGCACACACCGTCCTTCATCATCCGCCTTTTCTGCTCTGATATGAAGCAGTTAATATCAGGATGTCGCATTGCGAGATGTACTCATGAACCACAAATTCCTCATAGACCTTGCAGATCATAACCACATACACGCGATAATACCTGTTGTCAGTTAATCTCTGATCTGCAAACTGGATGGAGTCCGTAGTAACGCCTACACCCACATTAATGCTCCATAAACAGCACATGTAAGCAACTCTGCATTTGCTTGTAGAGCAAGATGTTCTTACACCAACAGATATGAGACCACAACCAATTACACTTACTCAGCAAGAAAGATTCCTTCTCCATAATAACTCTACACTTTCAGACTGATCTCATGAAATGGCGTATGTATGACACGACAATTCGTATTTCCATTTTTGGCGTGCTATCAACACGCATAATCGCTTTTCAGCGTGTTTATCAACGCCGTTGACTTAACGTTACATTACTCTCTATATAAATATATATGACTTACCCCAACCCCGTCCCTAAACCTACCCGTCACTGGGGTTAATACCATTTATGAGTCTTCCCCTACCATCCTAGTAAAAAAATATCGCTCCCCAGATGTAGATATACATTTTGCTTCGTTTCGCTCGGAGATTTAACGGCGTAGACATACACGCGGAATCACTCGGACATTTAACGGCGTAGACATACACGCGGAAGATGACGGCGTGGACATACACGCGGATAGCTCAAAATGCGTATAGATAACACGCCACTTGACTTGAAAGTGGCGTGTATGTTTACGCAAAGTCATGATGTCATGTTGACACTTTAGTGTACAGTAACCAGTTTATCTTCTAAAACGTATAATCCTACTTTCAGGAAGGTTAGACTGTGTTTTGATTAAACTTTTTTTTTGAAAAGTGTTTATTCAACTGTAATTTGGAGGCTGTATATTTTGTGCTGTGGTTACATTTTATGTGTCGTATGCTAGAGGTGTTATTTTGTCCAGATTGACTAGATATTAGAAAAACCTCTCATTATGGAATACAGTTTAACAAAAACTACAGCCTCCAAAATGTAAAGGATTAACATTTTTGTCTTAGTTCAAACAAAACCTGAACGTTACACATGTAACATGCTACTTGAGAAGGTAGATTTATTGCAGGGCTGTTGAATTACATGTCTAGCTTGGGAGTGTACACACACACACACACACACACAAAATCTCCTTGTTATTCTGTTTGAGTTATGTTGTTAAATGTATATGAATTTTTAAGTGCTGTTTTATAAGTAACCTTGGTATTTGATGAATTAATTTTCAATTAAAATAAAAGTCCACAAACCAAAATACCAGCATTTTGATTGTGTGTAAAATAGGATGTTTTGGGGAAAATAATGAGAATGACAATTTAATCATTTAAGACTGATGTGACAGGGATATTACGAGAAAATACTATTCTTGAATACACTGGATGAAGGTTACTACCAAGCATTTTCAACACTTCAAAACATAAAACCAATTAAAACAAATGAAAAGGTATAAGGAATAAAAAAAGAAAGTTGGATTAACATATTTCAATTGTAGATACTGCACTCTGCTTTTGTAATAGTGTTTTAGTTGCTTGAGGTTAGACAAAGGCAGAGTGCAGTATCTACATTTTTAGGGTCAAAGGTCATATCAATGGTCTTTTTTTTTATGTATAACATTTTCCTTCCTGTAAAGGTATTACATAAAAGTATCAACACTATTGTACCTACAACATGTTTGGCTGGCCTGTATGAAAACTTTGAAGCCATTTTTCTCAGTTTCAGTGTTGGTGTAGTTACTGCACTTTGCCTTTTTAGGGCAGTATGGTGGTTGGCAAAAACAAAGGTTCCCAGTGCATCATCGTTATGCAGCGTTGAGTGAATCTATTGAAGATAACGCAATTAATCTTAGTTATCATTGCTAATTTTTCATGCTGTTTTCAAGATGAACTTTTAAAGAAAAGCTTGATTTATTTATCAAAGGAAGACCTACACTAGAGCTTAATTTAGAGCAGAAAGCCAAATCTTTTGAAAGCATTTCAACCCCAGCAATTACAAGCGTCAGCATCAATCAAGGAGCTAAAGCTTTACTGCTGAAATTTTCTGTTTGGGTAAGTTATTCAAAATCTAATAGGTCATGTGCCATTTGATTTTATTCTGGCCAGCACTGTTTTATACACTTTAAGCTTTATTTGATAAAACAGTCATTTTGCAGGATTACTGATCAATCTATAAAATTATTAACTCAACGGCCACAATTATTTGTAATGAGAATTTTCATTTGATTGCATTTTGTTTTATTTTGGTGAGAAGTCTTAAACATTCTGCTGATTGCTTGTTGCATATCTTATTAAAGGTAAATTATACGGTACTAAAGAAGGGGATACATTCAGCTAGGCTGATATTGTTGCGGCAGATTTAAAGTCACTGAAGAATTAACTTTATTCAACAAAGTGAGATGCTAACTGTTCATCTGACTTACAATGGTCAGCCTACAGGTTTTATACCTTTCTTATCTCTTATCGCTAGGTACCCAATGAGCATCCGTACAGTTATCTTTTTCTTTTTGCTCCTCCTCAAGATATTGCCACCGTTAGAAACATCTTCCCCGAGGCCTTCTTTCTATTGGTGGAGAATCTCTGACCATACGCTTAAAAAAAAAAATCTAATATTACATATACTTTTTTTGAAAACTTCTCATATTACATGTTTTTCAGTACCTTCTCGTGCCTTTCACCATGTCCATCTTCCCATAAGATATATGTACAGAGCTTTTTGGTACTTTTCCATCCTTACATCCTTTGGGGCGGCAGTGGCTCAGTGGTTCATGTAGGTTCATTGTCTACAAACCAGAAGGTTGGTGGTTCAATCCCCGGTTCCACCTGACCAAGTGTGCACCACCTGACCATAAGCAAGACACCTAACCCCAGCTGCTCCCGACAAGCTGGATGGCGCCTTGCATGGCTGACACTGCCGTCGGTGTATGAATGGGTGAATGTGAGGCTATACACTCACCTAAAGGATTATTAGGAACACCTGTTCAATTTCTCATTAATGCAATTATCTAGTCAACCAATCACATGGCAGTTGCTTCAATGCATTTAGGGGTGTGGTCCTGGTCAAGACAATCTCCTGAACTCCAAACTGAATGTCAGAATGGGAAAGAAAGGTGATTTAAGCAATTTTGAGCGTGGCATGGTTGTTGGTGCCAGACGGGCCGGTCTGAGTATTTCACAATCTGCTCATTTACTGGGATTTTCACGCACAACCATTTCTAGGGTTTACAAAGAATGGTGTTAAAAGAGAAAAACATCCAGTATGCGGCAGTCCTGTGGGCGAAAACGCCTTGTTGATGCTAGAGGTCAGAGGAGAATGGGCCGACTGATTCAAGCTGATAGAAGAGCAACTTTGACTGAAATAACCACTCGTTACAACCGAGGTATGCAGCAAAGCATTTGTGAAGCCACAACACGCACAACCTTGAGGCGGATGGGCTACAACAGCAGAAGACCCCACCGGGTACCACTCATCTCCACTACAAATAGGAAAAAGAGGCTACAATTTGCACAAGCTCACCAAAATTGGACAGTTGAAGACTGGAAAAATGTTGCCTGGTCTGATGAGTCTCGATTTCTGTTGAGACATTCAGATGGTAGAGTAAGAATTTGGCGTAAACAGAATGAGAACATGGATCCCATCATGCCTTGTTACCACTATGCAGGCTGGTGGTGGTGGTGTAAAGGCTGATTTATACTTCTGCGTCGGACCTACGCCGGAGCCTCTACGCTGTAGGCAACGCGTTGGTTTTCATTTATACTTCTACGGCGTAGGTTCGACGCAGAAGTATAAATTGGGCTTAATGGTGTGGGGGATGTTTTCTTGGCACACTTTAGGCCCCTTAGTGCCAATTGGGCATCGTTTAAATGCCACGGCCTACCTGAGCATTGTTTCTGACCATGTCCATCCCTTTATGACCACCATGTACCCATCCTCTGATGGCTACTTCCAGCAGGATAATGCACCATGTCACAAAGCTCGAATCATTTCAAATTGGTTTCTTGAACATGACAATGAGTTCACTGTCCTAAAATGGCCCCCACAGTCACCAGATCTCAACCCAATAAGGCATCTTTGGGATGTGGTGGAACGGGAGCTTCGTGCCCTGGATGTGCATCCCACAAATCTCCATCAACTGCAAGATGCTATCCTATCAATATGGGCCAACATTTCTAAAGAATGCTTTCAGCACCTTGTTGAATCAATTCCACGTAGAATTAAGGCAGTACTGAAGGCGAAAGGGGGTCAAACACAGTATTAGTATGGTGTTCCTAATAATCCTTTAGGTGAGTGTATGTAAAGCGCTTTGGTGGCCATAGGTCTGTGAAAGCGCTATATAAATGCATTCCATTTACCATTTACAAACCCTGTGACCTAGTTTGCTGCATAGACTTAGACTTTTGCATGAGACAGATGAAATTCCCCAACAATATTAGGTTGAGGTTTTTTTTGGCCCTAATGGGCCTATCAAGGTGAATGTGACTGTAAGGAAATTTACAAAGTATAATAATCAAAATATTAGTAATGAAGAACAAAGGCACATTGAGGACACTGATCTAAACATAGAGACTTGAACAGTCATTCACTTTTGTGCCATTTCTGCAAACAGATCCTGTACATCTGTACAGTCAACCATACCTAAACATTGGTCTGAACCTTCTTAAACTAACATTTATCATACTACAATGTAAATGTTCATATTACTTTTGTATCATATTATATATTACATTATTGAACATTCACTCACTCGTTTTGTACGACATTTCGATTGGCAATATAATTTTTGTGATGTGTTCCAGAAAGAAGTTCACAGAAACTGAGATGGCTGGAAGCACAGCCTATTTGTTTTCTTTATTTTAGAAAAGCACAATGTTTTGTTGTTATTGTGAATGTACACAAATAATAGTAGACCCTTTATAGTATTACATTTAGAAATATTACTGTATTTTAAGTTTTTTTCCCACTGTTAAAAAAATTCAAGTGCAACCCCCAACTCCTACGCTGAAAGTTTTTGAGATGTGTCCTAAAGAAAGAGAATATTTTTGAACAATATTGAGAAGTTCGGAGATTATGCAACACCCCATTAAGAAGGCAAGGCAAGTTTATTTAAATAGCACATTTCATAAACCATGGCAATTCAAAGTGCTTTACAGGAAGGAATTGAAATAATCACAAAATAAAAGCAAGGAAAATTAAAACAGCTATAAAATAAATGAAAAGAGATATATGATACAGTTATAAAATGAATTTAGAATAAAAAGATGGTACATAGATAATACATAGATAAACTTCTCATCTGACAACAACGCTGTATCATATTTTTCACAACTCTGAAATTTTCCCATGGTGATTACACTGTCTGAGGTGTTCTTTCGCCTAAGAAATCTATTGGACGTCTCCAATGGACCTGATTTTTCCCTAAAATCGGACAGGAGGAGCTCTAGGACTGACTCACAGGGTAACCTCGGGTTCACTAACCCATCAGTCCGCACCCCAAAAACCCATTTGTTCGGAAGCTCTTGGAATGGAATCAATCCTGTCTGCGCCCTACAGAACCTCGAGTTTAATCACACATCAAACTCACTACTCCACCACATACCCAGATTATCAGCATGGTTTCATCTCTTAAATTCCAATTAAGTCATTTATGTTTGTCTCTTACCCAATTCTCAGTGCCATTTGAGTTCAGTTTAGAATCAAAGGGAAGGAATACAGTGCAATCAGTAGTACATACAGTGGATACAGTTATAAAACGAATTAAGAGTAATAAGATTATACATAAACTTCTCATCTGGCAAAACACCAGTGTATCATATTTTGCACAGCTGCTTGTTTTACTGTTTTACTATTTTCCCATGTGGATTGTAGCTTATGGCGCTTTTCCATTACCAGTACCAGCTCGACTCGACTCGGCTCGGCTCGGCTCGCTTTTCGCTCCGTTTTCCATTGCAGATAATACCTCCACAATAGTACCTGGTCGTCATAGCGACGCCGCAGGAAACTGCCGTGACTTAATCTTTTACGCGAGACACACCCGCTACCCACACACACAGGACAATGGAGGAAATCGAGTGTATGCTGTTTTTGGATGTTTTTGTTTTTGCTGTTTTTTTATTCAGGATACTCCGTCTGGCGCGTGTATCTATCATACATGTTATATATATTTTTTTTTTTGCTTTACATGTCTTTACTTTGTGGCATTAAACTGGGATTAACTTTTGTCTTTTCTTTCGCTTTAGACCTGATGCCGTTGAATGAGGAGAGTCAAGATCTGAATGAAATGGAAGAGAAAGATCAGTACAAGACACATCATCATTTGAAAAATCCAACTGAGAAAACATCTTTTATTTGCTCACAGACTGAAAAAACTACCACACGAAAAAGGGCTCAAAAGACAGGGACTGAAAGATATTTCACCTGCCAACTGTGTGAAATAAGTTTCAATAAGCATGGAAACCTTGAAGTCCACATGAGAATTCACACTGGAGAGAAGCCTTTCACCTGCTCTCAGTGTGGAAAGACTTTCAGGCAAAAAGCAAACCTTAGTAATCACATGAGAGTTCACACTGGAGAGAAGTCTTTTATCTGCCAACAGTGTGGAATAAGTTGGAAGCAACAAGGGAAATTTAGAATCCATATGAGAATGCACACTGGAGAAAAGCCTTTCACCTGCTCTCAGTGTGGAAAGAGTTTCAGGCAAAAAGCAAACCTTAGTAATCACATGAGAGTTCACACTGGAGAGAAGTCTTTTATCTGCCAACAGTGTGGAATAAGTTGCAAGCAACAAGGGAAATTTAGAATCCATATGAGAATGCACACTGGAGAAAAGCCTTTCACCTGCTCTCAGTGTGGAAAGAGTTTCAGTGTACAAGAAAGACTTAAAGTCCACATGAGAATTCACACTGGAGAAAAGTTTTTCACCTGCCAACAGTGTGGCATAAATTTCACTCAAAATGCAAGCCTTAAAGTCCACATGAGAGTTCACACTGGAGAAAAGCCTTTCACATGCCAACAGTGTGGCATACGTTTTACTCAAAGAGGACACCTGAACAGTCACATGAGAATTCACACTGGAGAGAAGCCTTTTACCTGCCAACACTGTGGAAAAAGTTTTGTCCGAAAAGGAATCCTTAACAGGCACTTGAGAATTCACACTTGAGAGAAGCCTTAAGCAGGCTAAATTGTTAATTTCATATATATATGTATATATATATATATATATATATATATATATATATATATATATATATATAAAGTTATTTTTTCTTGTCAACAAACAACAGTGAGTTGAAAGGTTCAGTAAATAAATACAAAAAAGTAATAGAACATTGAATAAATGAAATGTAAAAAAGTTACTAATGTTATTCATTGAAGAACCGTGAATGATTATCTTGTTTTTTCTTGTTGTTTTATTAACATAAAGTAACAGCAGTCTAGTACCCGCTCTATGTTAAAAAATTCCATGTTTTATAATGGCAGTGAATGGTTGGTTCTGTTTTATAATTCTCATAATTCTCAGTTAATAAAGGCCTTCTGAAGCGAAGTGATGCGTTTGTGTAAGAAAAATATCCATGTTTAAAACTTTACAAGCTGTAATCTCTAACTCCCGCTAACTGTCGTACACGCATTCACGAGAGAGTGGCATTCCAGCGTATGATGTAGGATGTTCTGGTGAGAATTTTCTAGTTCTCGCGAGAACCAAGTGTGTTGACAAGCATGTGAAGAATTTAATTGTTTGAGCTATACTCTACATTTTATTAGTCTAAAAATAGTTTTTCATGTTTATATCCAGGTTGCTTCAACAAAGCAAAAGTCTTAAGATTACGTGCTTCACCATTTCCCTGTAAATGTTTTTGCCGCTGCTGTAGCTTCTTCCATCTCCCGGAGCTCATGGTCGGTATACTCCGGTTCAAACAAATATGTCTGGTCAAAAAAGTCCTCTTGGATTATCTCGAAATCCTCCGAAATTTTCCTTTAAACACCCTCGTTTTAGACTTCTAATTCGCAACCAGTGTTTTGTTTTCTATACTCTGCACTTCCGCATTCGTCACCGGAACTTACGATACGCCTGCGTCATACGCTGGAGCACCAGTCTCCCGTGAGAGGACACGTATAACCAATGAGCTACAAATTAAGGGTGATATAATATAATTTATTTGAAAAGAACCCGGTTATTTTTTTTGGTCCACTTACACATTTCGATAACATCTGTCAGACAAGTACAAATGCTTAATATTAAACATTAAAGGATTAGTTCACTTCAGAATTAAAATTTCCTGATAATTTACTCACCCCCATGTCATCCAAGATGTTCATGTCTTTTCTGAGGAAAACATTCCAGGATTTCTCCATTCAAATGCATGTTATAAGTGACTCAAATTCACAGTGCTTTCAGATGGAGCAGCGTTTCCCTTTCCCTTTCTGTCACTTATGTTCGACGTAGTCGACGTGTTGACTGATTGGGATCACGCTTAGGGAGCCTGTTATCTTTGAGTATTGATAAAATGACCCAATGCAAACATTGGCGTGCAAGCTTTGCATCCACGCTCCGCCCTGCAGCGTGGGTATAAATATGGAAGTGGATGCATGCACGACTTGTCTTTCGGGGCCGGGGTTCTCAGCCCGCTGTCTAAATGCCTTTCTTGACCTTGCCCTCCGGGACACGAGTGTTGCGGTTTGCGTGATCGGTCTGGCGATGTCCACCCTAGTGGTCCAGGAGCGCCATCTCTGGCTCAACCTGGTTGATATGAGGGATGCGAACAAGGTTCGGTTCCTGGATTCCCCCATTTCCCAGGATGGGCTGTTCGGCGACGTAGTGGAGATCTGGGCCCAACAGTTCTCTGCCGCCTCTCCTGCCCCGGCGGCCAGCTGGTGTCACCCAAGTTAAGTGCTGTTCGCTACACTCCGTTGTTGAGCGAATGTGAACCTGTCATGCGTGCGGACATCGCAGTCCTACTGGCGAAGGGTGCGATTGAGCCGGTCCCTCCAGCCGATATGAAGACCGGCTTCTATAGCCCGTACTTCATTGTACCCAAGAAAGGTGGTGGGTTACGGTTGGACCTGCGACTCTTGAATCGGGCCCTTTATAAGCTTCTTTCGTTCAAGTGGTTAACGGAGATACGCATTTTCGAATGCTCCGTCACTGAGAATGGTCTGCAGTATTTGACTTGAAGGACGCGTACTTCAGATCTCTATCCTTCCGCAACACTGGATATGTCTGTGTTTTTGCATTCTAGGGTTCGAAGTCAGTACAAAGTCCTACCATTCGAGTGCTCCACAGCCACTTGGGTCTTTGGGTCAACTGGGAAAAGAGTAAATTCTCCAACACGTCTCTCAAGAGGAACGTGTCTGGTCGGTGTTATACAGAAGTAAGAAAGGGTCCCACTGAAACTTTTCAGAGGCTCTTGGGGCTCCTGGCAGATGCAGCCGCAGTAGAACGGCTTCCTCCATATGAATGGCTTCACAGCCGAGTCCCGAGAAACTCCATGTCTGGTCCCGAAAGGACGGGACGCGGAGGTTCTAGGTGATCTACCACAAACAGGTCGTGGGTCGTTATCATTTCCTCGAGAGCACCCTTTACAAGGCTTGCTTATGCCCTGAAGTGGAATTGTGGTGGCAAACAATAATAATTTCTTTAAAGGTTATTTATTTTCTTGCAAGAAAAGGTCAACAGTCATAGTCATACAGAGTGCCTGCAGAGTGTGACAACTAATCACCCTTCCTTCTTTATAGTTGACTCCCTATGTCATCAGAGTGGCTAAATGAACATAATATGTCCACCAACTAACATATTGTTGCATCCTACTACCCTTGAGTAAAGGCCCTTTGTCTCAGTCATACATTAGTCACACTTTTCTCATTGTCAAGTCACGTATACAAGGTCATACGCATACGTACATTCATAAGGGTTAATAACAGTTCTTTGTTCCATCAATGTAGCAGAGAATCATGGGACTCCACATGCAGTCATTTTACTACATTAATCTAATTACTATGAATAAAAGAAAATGACAATTATAGAACACATTCAATTTCTTCCACAGAACCTATTTGTTGAATGGTGTTCTTCTCTTCGATCACTCCGTGCTTTCTTTCCTGCAAGATGGGTTGGAGCGAGGGCTGTCTCTCTCCACCCTCAAAGAGTATTTTGCTCTATTTGCGCACACCACAATGCAGTGGATGGAAATCCGTGGGAAAGCACGACTTGTTCCCCAGGTTCCTGAGGGGAGCGAGGAGACTGAATCCGCCTCGCACCCCCTCTATACCCTCTTGGGACTTATCTCTGGTGCTACCGCACTGCAGAGACCTCCCTTTGAGCCCTGCAGGCAGCTAAGTTAAAAGTCCTGTCTTTAAAAACAGTTAACCTACTTGCTTGGCCTCTATCAAGAGGGTAGGGGACTTGCATGCATTTTCGGTCAACGAATCGTTCCTGGAATTCGGTCCGGCTAATTCTCACATTGTCCTGAGACCCCGGTCTGGATATGTGCCCAAAGTTCCTACCTCTCCCCTTAAAGGGGACCAGGTGGTGAACCTGTAAGCGCTGCCCCGGAGGAGGCAGACCCAGCCCTGGCTTTTCTCTGTCCCGTCCACTCCAATGTGGTTAACATGGACAGAATGCAAAGCCTCAGGACCTTAGTCCAACAAAAAGATAGTGGATGCCGTCATCTTGGTGTATCAATCCCAAGACGCACTATGCCCCCCTGGGTTGCGAGCCCACTCCTCTAAAATGAGAATGTAGCTTCTCCCTGGGCGTTGGGACAGGGTGCCTCACTGACAGATGTTTGTAGAGCTGCGGGTTGTGCGACACCAATCACGCTCCCTAGAAAAATAGCCGAGTGTGTCGAGCCGGTTGCTCCCCGTGTGCTCCCTTCACATGAAGCCAGTTACACTGTAAGCCCGGTTCGAAGAGTCGGCTTGTTGCGCCATTCCCCTCCTATAGACCGGATACATGCGCCATTCTTGCGGATCAGGAGGCTTTTGTCTAGGCACTGGAAGGTGGGAGCACTAGTGGCGTTTTAATAGGGATCCCAATCCCCAGTCCCGTCGCCACTATTGCTGGATCACCGCTGACTCCGGGCTCCACTTGGCTCCTCAGCGAAAAACAAGTGGTGCGTGCATCCACTTCCGTATTTATACCCGCACTACGGGGCAGAGCGTGGATGCAAAGCTCGCACGCCAATATGTGCATTGAGTCGTTTTATCAATACTCAAAGATGACATGCTCCCTAAGCGTGATCCCAATCAGCCGACACGTAGACAACGTCTCCATTCCCTCCTTCAGCGAACGAGGGGTACATATGTAATTGAGACGTTACAGAGCCATACATCAATGACAAGCTGCGCATAAAAAAAAAATCGCAGCCTTTGTGATTTAACAATCGTGATAAGCGAAATCAATTAAGTGCTCTTACATGGAAATTGTGATTAATCGTGCAGCCCTACCTGCCAGTCTGTCGTCTTAATTTTCTGTCTATATTTTGGCAATAGTTGCATAAAATTATGATGTGATTTTCCTAGGGTAGGTCTCGACACTGCTTCATAGGCATCAAAATTATTTCCAAAAAATGTGTCCAAGATATGCGTTGAGTGTGTCAGGCATGTGATATATTGCTTAAGAGCTGCAGATACGTATATCACAGATATTAAAGTTCTCAAGAGTAAACATTGGCTCATCCACAGATCTCTCCAAAGCGTCTCTGAAACATTTTGTAATTTTATCAGCCGCTACAGTGTTTTTTGGTCCTGTTACATAGACAAGACTCACCGTAATCTGCCCAATCTCTTGGGGTAAATAGAAACGCTTTATTGCAACCGAGATGATCTCATTAGTGCGGGTACAACCTTTGTCCAATATTTAAATTGCATTGACCAGTTATTGTCCAAATATAGACAGAGTCCACCTCCAATGGATTTTCCCGCTTCTCTATTGCCCGATCCACTCTAATAAGCATGTAACCATCCAGGTCAGTATTGTGGTTATTCTCTGTCAACTAAATTTCTGTTAGGCATATTAAATTACTGCACTTAAACAAATCTTTTGTCTTAACCTTAATAATTAGTTAATCAAGTTTGTTATTTAGGGATCTTACATTAGAAAGAGTAATCATAGGAAAAGGGTGATGGGTGCCTTTTGAGCCCCTTGTCTTTATTTTACATTTATGTTGTGTCATTTTCCTTTGTCCCTCCTTTTATATGGATAGAAAATGTCTGTCTAGCATTACAGGTGTTACCAAGGAGTGTCAATGCTCTCTTAAGCCCTCATTATGCTTCTGCGTCAACTCCACGGCGTAGCTACGCCGTCACTCCAACGGCGTCGTGACCGTTTTATGGTTCTGCGTCGGGTTGCGTTGCATCGCGGTGCATTTCACCGCCAGAACGCTAGGGGGGTGGTGTGGTTCGCGAATCTCTTTCCTAGTTTGTTTTGGTTCCATGCGCCGGTTCCGCTTTTTCATTTCCGACAATGGCGAACGAAAGAGAGAGAGTGTTGTTGCAGCTGGAGCTAATCAACAAATGATTTTATTGCAAATGTTTAATCGTAGAAGAAAAAGACGTCAGCGAAGGTGGTCTGTACGACCAGTGCACGAAGACAGGGGAAGGATTGGCGAATTTGTTACGGTTGTTCGACCGCTGAGGGACTTGGACGAAGAAATGCACTTTAAGTATTTTCGGATGTCGAAAGGTCGATTTGACGATCTTGTTCATCGTTTAAAGCCGTTAATACAGCATCAGACTACACACAGTATGCCTATTGACCTCGCTCAGAGACTGGCAGTGACTTTAAAGATTTTATCTTCGGGTGCAAAGATCACCGGGTTGGGCTACAAAATGGGTTCGACCACGGTGCCATGGCAGGATAATGTAGTGTCCCGTGGCAGACTTGGTTAATTACTTGATATCCATGATGTACCCGTGAACATTGTATTGTAAATAAACAACAAACTTTTTTTCAAAACAAACATTGATTTGATTGATTGAAGTTTATTTCTAGCAACAACAAAAAAAGAAAAGAATATATATAAATATATACATATACACTACCGGTCAAAAGTTTTAGATCGGTAAGATTTTTAATGTTTTTAAAAGAAGTCTCTTCTGCTCACCAAGGCTGTGTTTAGTATATAAAAAACAATAAAACAAAACATATTTTATGACAATTTAAAATGACTGTTTTCTATTTTAATATATTTTACTCCGGAAATGATGTATAATCTGACCAATCACAGCCCCTGCGGTCTGCGTCACCGCGACGCGTAGTTACAATTTTTTGGAGGTGCACGTCAAGCTACGGCGGAGGGGTCGCGTCGAGGTTCGCGTCGACGCAGAGGGGTCCGCGGGGGTACGCCGTCGATTCGACGCAGAAGCATAAAACAGGCTTAAGTGACAATAAAAATGACTGAGAGTAAATCCTCACATGTGCGCCCATACCAAGTCATCAACCACATGTGCATTATAACGTATTAAGATGGGACTTTTAAACAGATTGTAAATTAAGGAAGATGGACGGTAGTGGTGGCTCTGGCATTCCCAGTTCTGTCAATATAAAATAAATTGACTAGTAAAAGTCAAAAATAAAAGTCCCACACAACAACCAGAGAGGCAGGACTTTTGTGAAGGCATACATCACTTCTGAGTTCATATTGGTGGTGAAAATGCAACCCTACAAAAAATGAGTTTGGCAGCCCTCGTGTATAGGTTCAAACATACATGTTATTTTAATGTTTTATGAGTCTAAGGGCCCTATTTTAATGATCTGAAACGCAAGTATCAAGCACGAAATGCAAGTAACTTTGTGGGCGGGTCTTGGGGGCTGTTGCTATTATACCGGCGGGATAAATGACTCTTGCGCCCGACGCAAATCTAAAATGGGTTAGAAAATGGGTTAGAAAATGGATATGAAGTAGCTTCATTATTCATAGGTGTGGTTTGGGCGTAACATGAAATAAACCAATCAGAGCGACATCTCACATTCCCTTTAAGAGCAGGCGCTCTTGTTCCATGGCGGCTTGCTATTATAACGGCGGATTTGCCAAGCGTGCGCCAGGAGCGGTTCACAGCCGAGGAGACCGACGTTCTCATCAGGGCCATAAAAGACAGAGAAGTGACATTGTATGGGGATGGGAGAAACCCACCCAAATTAGCTTCAGTTAAACAGGCGTATAAACATTTGGGTAAATGTGTAAGCTAGATTTATGCCTATTTTTTCACATCTTCATGGACACAACAATGATTTCCCTCGTGTGTTAATATTTTTCCTTGTAATAATGTATGGTTTTCTAAAAATGAGAACTGCTGCGTCTGTGTGTAGATGAGATAAGCAAAGTGCATGCGCGTTGTGCACACGCTACATTGATTATGGCCAAGCATGTGCCCTTAAAATAGCATATGAATAATATGTGCAACACGCATGTTAGAATTGTTTTCTAAACCTGCAAAATAGCACCAGGGAACGTTTGCGCCGGAACACGCCTCCTCTTTGCGCTGAACGCATCATGATTTCATGACTGAAGAAAAGTATTTGAATTGCTCACAGGCTGAAACAACTTCCTTACGAAAAAGGGCTCGAAAGACAGGGACTATAGGTAATTTCACCTGCCACCTGTGTGGACTAAATTTAAAAAAGCAGGGAAACCTTGAAGTTCACATGAGAGTTCACACTGGAAGGAAGCTGTACCCCTGCCAAGAGTGTGGAGTAATATTCAATCAACAAGGAAACCTTAAAGTCCATATGAGAATTCACACTGGAGAGAAGCTTTTCACCTGCTCTCAGTGTGGAAAGAGTTTCAGGCTAAAAGGAAACCTTAAAAACCACATGTGAGCCCTTACACCTGCCAACAGTGTGGAATGAGTTTAAGCAAAAAGGAAACCTAATTTACCACTTGAGAGTTCACACGGGAGAGAAGCCTTATGGTGCGTTCCAGGCAACCTGTAACCCGTGTTTTTCCAACCTTATACCCGTGAAAGTGCACTGGAACGGCAGTCAAATCCGTGACTTCCCACCCGTGAACTCGTACTAGATTGATGTACTCCCAGTTACGAGCTCTGACGTCACATAGCCCGCGAAACCATACAAAACAACAATGGCAGCCCCTACGGATGCAGTGTTTCTGCAGGCGGTACATGGTGAGAATACACTTTAGGACAATATAACGTTGCAGTCAAATTAATAATAATATAATAATAATGATAATAATACACACACGATGTATTACAATGTTATGTGTCTGAAACAATAAGTATGTCGTGAAAGTGTATTGCCGCATGGAAATGTTAAGGTGACATAAACCTGAACTTGAGAGCATTGATCATGCTTATGAAAAAATATATATGTAACGTACAATTTCTCAGCATAGCGAAATTGGCATACAATGTTTAGCTAGCTTGATCTCATGCTTTTATCATCAAAAGTACAATCCATGTACATCTGCTGTACTGAAATCAGCTTCCATTCGAACACAGTGTACCTAGATGAGGAGATGCAGGGATTTCTCGATGTGGAAAGAACCCAACCCCTCTTGACTCCCCTACACCAGTCCCCCCAGGGGTTATACTTTTTGGATGAAGGCCATACTGTAAGGGTACATACTGTAAGGGAAGCTAACAACTTCCACCTGGTATGTTTTGTCAAGGACTTGAAATAACAATGGTAACTGCTTAAAGTGTTCACCGTTAAAAGTGATCCTCTGTTTATAGTGATCCAAAAGCTTGGGAAAGAATCATTCCTATATACATACTTAAATTTGGCTATAGTAGTCATCCATTTATATTAAAAAGGCACAAAAAATCGGGTGGACATAATCGCTATAAGAGGATCCCATTGTATTGTATTGTCAGCATATTGTTGCCAGTTATAGTTAAAAGCTGTGCCGTTATATCCAATTGCATGCTGTTCTTGACATAGACAAATACATTTCATTCTTGATTAAGGAGCGAACAATGGCAGCCAGCCATTTTTGGAGTCACAAAGCTTGTGTGTGGAGGGAGAGTCAGGCGAGTCCCAGTCAGGCCCCAGCAGTACTGGATCCCAGTCAGACCCAGGCCCCGGCAGTCTATCACAGTCAGGGCAGGAGACCGTATTCACTGTGGAGAGCACCCGGTTTCTCAGCTGATGAGGCACGTAATAGATAAGATAAGTTCATGCATTGGAACCAGCTTGTTGTGATCATCCATGTGTAGTGATCTTATGTCAGAATAATTTCTATACACATGCTTGAATTCTGCTTATCTAACCATTTATAGTGATCAATTTCACCTGTATGGATGTGCTCACTATAAGAGGATTCCACTGCATCATAATCAAATGAAAGATATAGACTTGTTAGTCAGTTTTCATAAGAACAAATCATGGATTTACTTTTCTGGAAAAAGACAGTCTCATGCTGTGGTATGACAGGAACTATATGGGCGATTCCACAGTTTCTGTCCACAAGGGGTGTAATGAACAATATAGATTGAATAATACACAGTTGTCTTTTTTTTTTTTTTTTTTTTTTTCACTATTTTGTTAAAGATAGATGTAAGAAATAATAAAGTTACTTTTATCCCACTAAGCCTTGGCATTATCGTGTAATGAGACTTTATTTTATTTCCGTCCCCAGAAATTGCGGATGTCAAGGTGGGACATTCAGTGCATCTGGATTTGCAAGTGCAGTGCATTCAGTGCAAGTCATTTCTTTCATTTCCTTTAATAAAATCCTGAATTTTGGCGCATAACATTTATTTAGGTGTGTCTTCTACAAAATACTACTACTAACACTGAAAGTATAATTCCCTTAATCCACCACGATGCAATGGAAACATTTACTAACGTTCGTTACACTTTCTGTCCAAGCAGTTACGCACGTTAAACTATGATTCTAAAGGAAGCAGAGATATAATTTTTCCATTTAATTCTATCAGTAGCAAAACAATAAAAATATCTTGTGTGGGTTAAATTCTCATATGCGTTCCCAAACAGCAAAGGAGTCCGTGGCGGACCCGCCCTCAAGCCGCCAGATCCGCCTGACTGTCAGATTCGTTTTCGCTGCGCTAACAGGATCAGCCCCGCCTCCAGGATCGGCCCCGCCTGCGGTTTTAATCGGCAGACCCAGAACGGATCACATACGGATCCGCACTTCGGACGCGCCTTTTACTGCAACGGTTGGACTACAGCACGTCACCAAGAGCCGATATATCAGTCGAGAATATTTTTGCTGTATCACGGTTGTGTGGAACCCTCTTTTGAGTAAGTATATTGATTTATTGATGTATTGCGACATTCACAGTAAACATTGGTTTTTAAATCACTGTATACTAATGATTGTAATGACGTTGTTTGATATTAGGACAACTTTAGAATGTTCACTTCATGGTTTAGCGCTAGCTTCTAGCTAGCTGTGCATTATTAAATTTGCATTTTGCCAATTTTGGTCTCGTGTGTGTGTCTGCCATCCTCTTATATAATGGCATTTTAATCACTGTTTGAGTCGGTTCAGACAACTATGCCGCCTATTTGAACGTCAAACTCAAAAGTGCGGGCTTCTGCTAATGTTAGTTATACCGTCTAAGTTACATTGAAACCATACCTTGTGAACATAAACATTTCTTGTGTCGTCTGGGGTCTAATAAACAGTAACGTTAAGTTAAATTAATAAAATTCAGTGTCCACAATGCTATGTATTTTCCAATAAGCTGTACGTTAGCTGTCATATTTCACGGGACACGTGAGTGCGTATTTCATGTCACGGCTTTCGTCGCTGTTTGTCACTTTCACTATATGCAAATATATTATATATATTATATACAATATATTTTTGTTATTTGGTTGCCATAACTTCGCGAGTGACGACGTCTTGTCACTGTTAGTTGCTCGAGGGAGTGGATGACATTTCGCTTGAGTTCAGTAACGTTAGAGCAGACAGCTCTGCAGAGTCGTGTAATTACGACTTTATGACTTTTCATAAACAGCGGAAGGACACCTAATGACTTTTATATTAATTACATTTATTCATATAGCAGACGCTTTTATTCAAAGCGACTTACAAATGAGAACAATAAAATCAGTTAGACTAACAGTAACAATATACAAGTGTTATGACCTTTCTCAATTAAATTTGTGTTCCGAGAGGTCTCGTATTACGGGAAAACTCCTTTTCTCGAGAATATTGAAGCCAATTTTTTTGTGACGCAGTAAAGTTGCGGTCTAGAGTCTAGAGCAGTCATTGGCTGTGCTGCAGCAAATGCTGCACGAACCTATGACGAGGCGGCTCAGACGCTTGAGCCAATCAGGGCACTTCCCGCCCTGGCACGTCAGAGACCGCCTAAATATATTTTCAACCACCTCTCCAATATCTGAGTAAAGTAAGATTTAATACTTTTCCAACTTGATTTAGCCAGATATTTAGTCAAATACTGACACTGGTCCCCACTACAGCATTTAACACTGTACACTGGTTTGGTTAGGTTGAGTTCATTTTGGTTTACATCATGACAAATATATTTTCAACCACCTCCCCATGTAATGTTGTTTCAGATAATTATTTAATATCATATTAAGAGACTGTGTGTGTGTGTGTGTGTGTTCTGTTTCAGCTTACAGATTGTTCAAGTGCTACCAGTCTGATCAACGGTTTCATCTATCCGAATATCTGAGTAAAGTAAGATTTAATACTTTTCCAACTTGATTTAGCCAGATATTTAGTCAAATACTGACACTGGTCCCCACTACAGCATGATAATGGAATTATCTTCAAATGGTCTATAGTAATGGGCTGGGGGTTTTTTGTACAGAATCCTCATGTCTTGTCTAGTTAATGACACCAGTTTGATGATGCTCTGACTAGTAATGTAGGGCAAGAAAGTTAAGTTTTCTTATGCCTCCATCTGTTAGCGTTAGCTGCTAGTTTGCTAAATTCGGATTACGTTGTACTAAATGCTGTCGTTCTTCTATCTACTGGCAGCACTTGGTAGCTTCAAAGAACAGGGATATGGGCTGATTGACTCCAAAATACTTGAAGCAGCATTTAAAAATCTGGTCGTTTAACCCCTCACTGGTTGCTTTCTGAAATGTTTGATGAAATGAAATGTTTCTTTAGAGGAAATGAACAGAAAGACTGTGCCAGTTTCCAGCTCCACCATAAGACGGAGGACCCGTGTAGATGTGGGAAAACAACTTGAACAAATTAGGGATGAGGATGACTATCTCAATCTGACTGACATGGACACAGAGACAGGGCGAAATGACAGGCATGAGAATGACAATGACAGTGTAGGATTGTTAGAAGATTGTCTCGGTTGTGCAAATTATACCTCGGGTATTGCAGCAGGAGCAGTCTTTCATGAAGAGGAAGGTGGCATGGAGTTTGAGTCAGACTATACTGAGGGTCTCTTAGCTAGTGGCAGTGATAGTTCCGAACCTGAAGATGAGATCTATGAGATGTCCTTATCTGACAAGATTGCGGACTGGGCCAGACACTTTGGAATTTCATTGGTTGCTCTTACTGCCCTACTAGGCATCCTTCGCCTCTCCCATTCTGATCTTCCAAAGGATGGCAGGACCCTCCTTAGGACAATGACTAAATATTCCATTCAAGAGAAGGCAGGGGGAAAATACTACTATTTTGGCATCATCCATTCACTTAGTTCTACACTCAGCGGGTATGCACACACGCTAACTGATGGGTTAACTTTGAGGCTACAAATAAACATAGATGGGCTACCATTATTTAAAAGCTCAATTGTTCAGCTGTGGCCCATCCTGGGTCTCCTGCTCAGTGTCCCTATGAAAGAGCCTGTAGTGATCGCATTATAGTCTGGAGAAAAAACTTCATCAGCAAAAGAATTCCTCTAAGACTTCACCAAATAATTTGTTTATCTGGAAAAGGGTTTCTGTTTCGAGGGAAAGACTTTGACGCTTAAACTTGATACAGTAATTTGTGACACACCGGCAAAAGCATTTGTGAAACACACCAAAAGTCATAATGCCTACCACGGCTGTGATAAATGCACAAACCCTGGTAGACACGAACAGAGCCGAATGAGTTTTCCATGTAAAGATTATGCACTAAGGACGGATGAGTCTTTCAATGACAGGTTAGATGAGATACATCACCATGAGGGGCCATATGCATTTGAGGGTACTGGGGTTGGCATGGTGTCACAGTTTCCCCTAGATTACATGCACCTCGTGTGCTTGGGTATCGTTAGGCGCTTGCTCAATATGTGGCTTCGTGGTCCTCTGACTGTCCGTGTCCCTGCAACTATAGTTGAACAAATGTCTGCTAAATTGGTATCCATGAGGCCTTATATTCCGGTGGAGTTTGCCAGAAAGCTGCGATCTCTTAGAGAATTGGATCGCTGGAAGGCTACTGAGCTAAGACAATTTCTTTTGTACACTGGACCTGTAATGCTGGCCAGTTTTCTGGACAAAGACCTGTATCAGAATTTTATGCTTCTCTTCTCTGGCATCTCCATCTTAGCAAGCCCAAAATTTTCCCACCTCACTGATTATGCTGACACTTTACTTAAGTCGTTTGTGCAACACTTTGCTACACTTTATGGGAGACACCACGTTGTGTATAATGTACACTGCATAACCCATCTGGCAGGTGAAGTTCAGCAGCATGGTCGCCTTGACTCCTTCTCTGCCTTCCCACATGAAAATTATCTGCAGAAGATAAAAAAAACTGGTTAGAAAACCGGAATATCCTTTGGCACAGATCATTCGTCGTCTGTCAAAAGTAAAAATTCGGGAGGTCACATTACCTGGCAGCACTTTAAGATGGCAGCATTTTGTGGGCCCTATTGTTAGGGGGATGGCCATCAAGGCACAGTATGGCGAGATGTCCACTGAGAAGTGGACTCTCAGAACATCGACTGGTGATAACATCTTCAGGCTTGGAAATGACATTGTCTGCATCCAAAATATTGTGGAATGCATTGAGGGGGCATTTATGCAATATAGAAGGAATATAGAAGGAAGTCATTGTTCTTTAGCTACCCATTCAGCTCGGATACACTGAATATTTACATCATTTCAGAAAAATCTGAGATCATCAAGGCTGCCAATGTTTCAGAGCTTGATGGGAAATGTGTCGCCCTGCCCCACAGGGAAGGTTTTGTGGCCTTTCCTCTCCAACATTAACATGCAAAAAAAAAAAAATATTATTATTTTTTTTATTAATTGTTTATTAGTTCAGACATTAATTAGTTAGTTACTTCATTAATCCAATCATAATCATAGCATGACTAGTTTAGATCAGGGTATGAGGACTGACCAAAGTTTGACTTGCTGGCAGTGGTTCTGCTGCATCAGAAAACGGGCTGATAAGTTGCTGTAAGTACTTTGCTGAAGTTAATCATCTTTCAGGTGTCAACTGTCAGTATCAGTGTCAGTATCAGTGTTGTGCAAGTTGACACTTCACATGAGCCCCTATATTATCAAAATTAATAAAAACAATCTTCTAGATCTTCTTACTTTGACTCACAATAACTGTGCATTCACACTTGTTTCTTTTCTTGTCTTCTCCATTAAGGATGTTCCATGTAGTTGAATTTGTTACCAGTAAAACCGTAGCAGTGGTGCCCCAAAGCTGGTACGAGGATGGTTGTGCAACGTGGCCAACTTATAACAGCGATGAAAGAATAAATAGGGCTGTAAAACATGGAGAGGAGCCACAGGATGACTGGCAGACACATGATGTCAGAATCATCAAATCATCTGGTATGCCAAATCTCAAAGTTGTTTCTTGGCAAAGTGGTTTTTACAAATCCTACACTTACAAATCCACTACCACCACTATTTAAAAGAATATGCCACCGTTTTATGAAATTGGGTTATTCACGGTCTCCCCTTGAGTAAGATAAGTGACAAAAATGTTTTTGCGCACTTTTTTTTTTTGCTGAACACAAAGAAAGATATTTTGAAGAATGTCTGTAACTTGGGTCCCATGGACTTCCATAGCATTTTTTTTCCTACTATGGAAGTCAATGGGACCCAAGTCTGTCTGTTTACCGACATTCTTCAAAATATCTTTCTTTGTGTTCAGCAGAAGAAAGAAATTCATACAGGTTTAAAACAACTTGAGGGTGAGTAAATGATGACACAATTTTCAACTTTGAGGTGAACTAATCCTTTAACTGACTCACGCTGTAAAGTGAATGAGTTTTGCCAGGCTGTGAGTGCTCACCCTGCTGTTTGCATGATTGGGACAGGGTGAAGTGGGCAACCGAGACAGCAAAACACCCTAAACTCTCATGAACTTAGCGTGAACGTGCATTTAGGTCTATGAGTCTGTAAGGGCCGACATTGAGCCTGGGCCATTTTCTCAGTCACATAACACAGAACAGAGATCAATGCCCTGTTCAACCATTCTCTGTCTCCTTTAAATGTTGATTTGCATGTAGATAAATATCTTTTTTTTAATTTAAACAGACATTTCTTTGGTGACACTGATGTAGAGGAGGACTACCGACCCCCAAAGAGGTCCAAATCCGGGTCATCTGCTGGGACAAGTCACCAACTCCCTGCAAATAGTCCAGAGCTCTGTGAAAGTAAGAGTCAGAGAGTATTGTGGGATTACAAATTTATTAAAATGTTTAATTTAGGTTTACATTGAATTTAGCATGTTAAGGTTAGGTATAAATTATTATTATCAGAGTTTTCTAGCAAAAGACTCCGGTCAGTCCTGTTTTACTGAAACTCTTAATGGCTCTTGGAGTTTGTGTTTTAGCAAGAGAGTCCTGCCAGTCCTGTACTCGGGTCTCAGCATTTGAATAGAGATGCTGAGTGGATTAGGGTGGGGAGCACTCTCAGTCTAGAACCGGTTCCTAAACCTGTCTCATCACCAAGTTTTGGTCCCTGCCCCTAAATGTATTTAAACTGTAAGAGAACATTCACTTAGTCAGACTTTGTGACTGCAGCTGATCTCAATAAAGAATCCTGCTGAAGAAACAACCAAGTCTCCTGGTCTTCGATTCTGAGTTTACAACAGTATTCATGTCCTAATCATTTAAAAAAAAAAAAAAGTGTTTCTATTTCTCCACCACAAAAAAACACATACACAAACCACAAAATGACCTCCACTCACTACACGGAAGAGCAAGTTTAGTGGCAGACTCTTGTCACTAGCATGTTCAACAGACAGGCTGAGGAAGTCCTTTCTTCCCCGGGCCATCCAGCTTTTAGCTTTATCTGCTCTATGCATACTGAATACGTAGTCATCCTACAGTTGTCCTCTGTGAATGTTTCTTAAGTCTGTGTGATTGTGTTGTGTATGTTGTATAAGCTTGACACCAATAACCCCCCCCCCCCCAACCCCCCAACCCCCCAACCCCCAACCCCTCCAACCCCCAACCCCCCCAACCCCCAACCCCTCCAACCCCCAACCCCTCCAACCCCCAACCCCTCCAACCCCCAACCCCCAACCCCTCCAACCCCCAACCCCCAACCCCTCCAACCCCCAACCCCCAACCCCCAACCCCTCCAACCCCCAACCCCTCCAACCCCCAACCCCCAACCCCCAACCCCTCCAACCCCCAACCCCTCCAACCCCCAACCCCTCCAACCAAGCATTTTAAGCCTGCTGGAGCACATTAAGCAGCAGCAGGACCAGCTGGTGGCCAAGGTCAATCAGCTGAGCAGCAGGGTGCTCAACACCTCAACAGCTCAAGAGCCAGAGTGTCCTGAATGCATTCAGCTGCCGATCGAATCACTGGAAGCGGTGGATGAGCTTGAAGCATTCCTGAAAGATGCTGCCAATGCAGCAGCCAAACAAAGAATGGTATGCTCCTGCCTGTCACTCTCAACTCTAATTGGTAAAGTGGTGGGTGTGGGGTGGAGATGGGGCAAAGATTGTCGTACAAGTTATTACATCAGGGCTTTATACCTTGTCTGTATTCTCGGATGTTCACTGAAGAAGTGGCCAAGACCATAAGCTGGAAGGGGGCAAACGGCAAGAGGGCATTCGGTCACATGTCGTCAAAGACACTGCTGTACCGTAAGTCACTTTAAGTATTCAGCAGCAGGGAAGGGAAGGGAAGTGTAACGGCTCCCACACACAGCTGCGTGCTCGTGTCCTACCGAGGCTCGTGTCGTCCCCACCCCCTTCCAATGTCAACTTCCGCGCATGATGTTAGCTGCTGGATATCTCAACTATTGAGCGCTAATGTTAAAGTTGCATTATAGTTCTTAAAGCATATCACACAGTCATTTGAACATGTGTATGTTGGGGTACTTGCGTCCTGTGGTCATGTCACTTTTACCGTCTTCCCCAGTGTAGGCTAAGAAGTATCTAGGGTTAAAACACACACACACACACACACACACACACACACACACACACAGTTAGCTTGGCTACTGTACCATTACGGCATAGAGAATATATAGCCAAAGCAACTTAACTTACCACTAAATAGCAAGAGGGCTCTATTTTGTAACATTAGCAGCTAGCCCAGTATTAAAATGAGCAGTTGTATTGGTAAGTAGTAACGTTAGCTTCAATTGTATGCAATATGGTACAGCAGTTAGCTAAGTTCCATTTCATACAAGCTCACTACACCTGTTAGCATAGCGTTACCACAGATCATTGAATACTGACGACCCACTGCAACCATCTCTGTACCATGTTAACGACAAAAACTTTTGCTTGTAACGTAAATCAGCAAAACTTAGCGCAGTTATCTAAACAAAATAATAGGGGAGCATACCTTTATGTGATGTTGTAGAAAATCCGCTGAGGCTCCACGTGTCCGTCGTGCTGAGATTGTGCGCGCCTTGGGTCGACTGTAAACGGTGTTGCCAGATTGGGTTGAGTGATTTCCACCCAATCATGATCGAAAACCCGCCCCCTTCAGCAAAAGTTTCGGATACGCTTTCTGGATCCGTTCCGGAGTTCACTGTACCTCCGCGGCGGATGCGTTTCGTAGTCAGTTTGCTATCTGGGTTGCTACATGATAAGTTCTTAATAAATCGGGATAAAACAGGGGCCGAGATTTTCTGTCCAAAAACCATAACGCTCGAACATTTTATTTTGACGCTGAATTTCTATCTCCTAATGTCTCAACGGTTCTCATGTCAGAAATAAGATTGTCTAGGTCACGGTCGCTCTGTGCAGGATGAAGATTTAACAGGATTTCACGGATTTCGACGAATGTGGGTAAGTTTGTGGATTCTGTCCAAAAGTTTACGAACGTTAAAATGATACGAACGTGGTAAACTTTGGTTAAGTATACATTAAATAGGATCATTGTGGTGAGAAAGGATAAAAGAGTGTGCAAGTCGGATGATTGTGAGTGGTTTCGGACCGAAAATGGCGTCGTGTTCATCGAGAAAGAGCATGCATGAATGGTGGTTTTATACATTTTGACAGATTCTGCACATCTTGTTCGTAATTTTGACGGAAATTTTCAGTCTGTCCAACTTCGAACGTTGCATGTTTTCTGCGAGGACACGGAGACCGACAGACTAGACAGAGCAGGTTAGTTATGATATTAAAAAATCCTCAGCTCTCAGATTCTGTCAATTTTATTACGAAATTCAAACAATACCGTTTTAGCGCTTGTAAATGTGACATGACAGATCCCTAGCGGCACGTGAATGATCATCTCTACTAGCTAATAGTAAATAAACACGAATGAACAATGTTGAAAGATACAGTACAACTTACCTAAATGTATTCCTCATACATAATATCGATCAATCACTGTTTTTCAACCGCGGAAAGAGGTCAATAAAAACAACTGGAGAACATTTAGGCTGTGTCACCTAACATTTACCTCAGGAAAGCAATTTAATGACCATATGGGCTAGCAGTTGACTAGAAAAAAAGAGCTATAGAGAGTATTTTGCTAAATATGTGTACTATATTACGTATTTATTATATTTTTACTTGACATTTTATTTTACTTTTATTAAAGTTGTTATTATAATAAAAAAACGCATTATATTTCATTTGAGTTATTTTTAACCTTAAATAATACTACCAGCTGATAGCTCTGTGTATGTTTACAGCATTAGTTGAGATTTTTTTTTTCTTGAGAAAAGTTAATGTAATAATCTTGTGTACCGAATATTAATCCAAATGAGTCAATATTAAATCAGATCACAAGAATTAAATTAAATTGAAATCGTGAAATGTGTCAAGCAATAATAAACCTGATTACAATAAATAAAACATAATCTCCTTATTTGTTGGATTATTATTATTTTTCGGTAACTCTTGACTACATGTGCTGAAAAAAATTATAAATAATATTTCATAAAAACCTTTAATATTGCCAAAGAAGTAGGGTAACACCAGTGACAAAAAAAAAAAGGTACATGCTGTCTTTAAATAAATGCACAAAAAAATCAAAAAAAATCATTAAGCTGTCATTTATGCGTATTCATAAAGTCAAAGGGTAGTCTAATAATGTGGTGCACGTTTAAATGTTAGAAAAATCAATCAATTTTAAGACATCTTGCCATACCAAAAGTGGACGTTTCTGTAGAATGAGCCTATAGTTTTGTGTATTATTTCTCCTAATCATATTTAGCACACCATGCCTAATAAATGTCTGAAGTAGCCTATATTCATTATTTTAAAGGTGCAGTGTGTGATTTTTAGCGGCATCTAGTGGTGAGATTTGCGAATTGCAGACAGTCAGTTACTCACTGCGTATCCCTCAAATTTCAAACTCGAATGAGAAGCTACGGCGCCGACGTAGGATCGGAAGATGTTGTCTGACGGTCTGAGTCTGAGTCAGCAGAGAGGTTTCTTTATATTATATTTTATATTAAATTATATTTACTTAATTATTCAGTAAAACATCATGTTATTGCGATTGTTATTTTTACTTGTTCATCATTGTGTTAGTCTTTTATTCACTGGCTTTACCATAGCCTGTTTCCATGCTAGTTAGTATAAGATAAGAACTATGGATAAGAGCATCAAAGCAGCTAGGTAAGGGGAAATAGCTAACGTTACGATGTCCGAGTCGTCGTTCAGACAGCATGTTTTTTTCCACGTTTGCAGAGTCAGGGACAACCTGAGTATTCTGCTGCGTCTTTTTCTGCTGCTTCTCATTCAAGTTAGTGACGAAACGCGTTCTGTAGCGCTGTTTGTTCGCTGTCGGCTACGGTAGAAACATGACGTCACGATATGTCGACCTTCATAGAAGGGGGTGGCCGGTGTTATGTAGATATAAATGACTCATTCTAAGGTAATAAAAACATAACGGTTCATTAAGTAAGGTCTTTATACACCACTGAAAACATAGTTATGGATCTTATATTGCATTTCTGTCAATAGATCCTCAGAAATATCACACATTGCACCTTTAAAAGGAACACACCGGCAGGCCTAATGTGAAATCAAAAAACTTTTCCAAATACTTTGTAGGCCACCATTCATGCAGCATCATATTCTGTAAATCAGGCTATGTAAATAGCAGCCTATCATAGAGAAGATAATATCTTTATCTTGAAATTGACATGAACATGGAGACTAACAGTCATCATTCATATTTCAGATTCTTAATTTAAGAAGTGTATTCAAGAAATGAAACAGCTATTCTGTAAATTAAGTTTGCAGTGGTGTTCAGAGCATAATTATAATTAAACATAATTATAAATTTCAAGTGTTAAAAAATAATTAGTCATAACTCTTATAGATATCCTTTGCAAACATACATATATTCTTACATATATTACCTTTTTTTTTTTTTTTTACTTTTTTCAGAAATTATGGCAGGTCTCCTCAAGTTGAGGCTTCGCTCCATGGAGCGTCCTGGAGGAGAGAGAAACCTGCCAAGGAATGAAAATGGTCCAGATGTGGTTTCAAGAATAAGTAAAGCTGCTGCTGGAATGCGGAGGTACCGGGCTAAGTTAAAGCAGAACCCTGAATTGTATGTACTGCATAGATTGGAAGAGCAACAGAGATTGAAGGAGTACAGGAAGAATCTATCAGATGGAAAGAAGGAAATTCAGAAAGCACAAGCCCGTGAAAGGATGAGAAGGTATAGAGAACGCCAGAAAGAGAATCTTCAAGGGGGTGAGGAAACACAAGGTGTCATGTCAAGAAAGCCTCAAACTAGGAGTGAACTGGAAAAAATAGCCGCAAGAAGGGAATCCTTTAAGAACAAGAAGCGTGAACAGAGAACTAGGATGTCTGCACAAAAGAAAAGACGAGAGAGAGAAAAGGATCGCAACAGGAAAAGGGTGTTAGCAGAAGCGAAGAAAGACTCAAGCATCAATAACAATCCACCTAATCACACGGGGCTGCAACACCTGCTAATCAGGAATCTAATCCGGTTCAAATACAGTGTCAGCTAAATGCAACACCTGTTTTGTCTACCAGTTCTGGGTACAAAACTGATTTTTCTAGAAGGAAGGCAACCTGGAGGATAAAAAGGCTGATGCTAAACAGTCCACAGAAGTATGGCACAATAGTAGCTGGCTTAGTTGTATCTGCAAGCCCGTGAAAAAAAACTGCTCTCCATGACATGATGCTTGGCGGTAAGGACAAGGATGTGGATTCTGTTTTAGGATATGTGAAGCAAACTTGCAAACAGATGTCCACAGCCAATAGAAGAATGTTTAATGCCAATCTTGCAGCCATCCTTGGATCTGCCAGTAAGCAAGTCAGGGATGCCTCTAGCAGAAAGTTAGGAATATCACAGAAGATCATTAGGAAGTATGACCGTCTGAGAAAAGCAGGGCATGATCCAGAACAACAAAAAACACGTTGTGATGCAGTAAGTGATGCAATTTGGCTTTCTGTGCAAGAATTTTTTAGAAGACCTGATGTATCAACCACACTGCCTCACAAGAAAACAGTCAGCAAACAAACTGGCTTACAGAAGCAAATCCTGCAGAAAAGCATGAAATCCACATACTCTGTCTGGCAAAATGAGAATCCCAACATGAAGTTGTGCTTCAGTAAGTTTTGCACACTCCGACCAAGCACATTTTGCCCTATGTAAAAGCCCATTTGAACCAATGCCTCTGTGAATATTGTGAGAATATGGACTTGAAGTTAAAGGTGATAAACCAGGTTGTCCAAGCAAAAAATCTGGACTGCAAAATCAGAGATCGATACCATGCAAGTGACATCACCGTCTGTCCACCTTCAGATGATGCCAGAAAGCTTCACAAGTTACCGTGTATTGACCGAAAATGTCAAGAATGCGGTGTTGATGCTGTAGAAGCATATCTGCAACCACTAGATGTAGCAGCAGAAGAAGAAGTCTCCTGGCAGGTCTGGGGAAATACTACAGTGCGTGGAAATCTTAGGAAGGCCCTACTACCCAGGTCTGGCCAACTTAAAGAATTGATCCAGGAGATGAAAAGTGAGCTCAAGATCTTACCCAACCATCTTTTTCAAGCTAGATGGCAGCAGCAGAAGTTCTGGGAAATAGTGAAAAATCCCCCCAAAGATTCAGTTGTCTGTATTATGGACTTCGCTGAGAATTATACATCCCTTTTACAGAACGAGGTACAGAGTGCCCACTGGGCTAAAGTCCAGGTTACAATTCACCCAGTAGTGTGTTTATACTCTTGTTCTTGTGGTGATCCAGAGCCAGTACGAGATTCAGTGATAATTGTGTCAAATGATGCCAAGCATGATTCCCATGCTGTCGCAGTATTTGTTAATGCTGTCACTGGTCATCTGAAAGAAGTTCGCCAACTTGCATTGTCCAGGATGATTCAGTTCACAGATGGATGTAGTGGACAATACAAGTCTAAAACTCCTTTTGTTGACATTTCCTTCGGTCAGCAGGATCTAGATTTGGTTGTAGAAAGACACTTTTTTGGGTCTCGTCATGGTAAGTCTCCATGTGATGGGGAAGGGGGCGTGGTGAAATCTGCAGCAGCTCGTACCGTCAAGGCTAGTGATGAAATCATCAACTCTCCAGAATCTTTCTTTAGATTTTGTGAGAAAGAACTGACAAAGCCTGCTCTTCTAGATTCTGGTACCTGCAGTCATTCCAGGCTATGTTTCTACTTTGTACCTCTTGAGCAAGTTGTTCGTGAACGTCAAGACCGGGTTGATGTTTGCACTGTTCCAGGGACAAGACAAATTCATGTTGTTCGAGGTCGTGAGCCGTACAATGTCCAGACTCGCAGGTTGTCCTGCTTCTGCAAAGCATGTGAAGAGGGCAGAGGAGAGTGTGCTGATAGGTCATACACAGGTCCCTGGGTTGATAGGGTAATCAAGCTGAAGAAACAGCCAGATGCAGATCCATCCCTGGACATCTCTGGTGTATCAGGTGAGGTAAAAGCCCTGTCAGCTTCTCTTCAAAAAGTGTACCACACATCAAAACTAAAAGATAACACTTTGTCATAGGGGTTAAAACTGGAAATTTTTTATACGTTTTCAGTGTAATTTAAGCTTTGATATTAACACTCATTTCTTTCAATTTCAGTTTCCAAGCCCAGACTCCGATGTAGGTGATCTTGCAGAAATGGGTGATCTAGTGGATGATCTCATAGAAGACTTAGAAAGTGGTAATTTCCAGCATGAGGTGAGTACAGATACTAAGTGTTCAAAAATATATTTTTTACATGGTTTTTCAGTTGCTAAAAATGTATTAAATTGTATACAGCATTCAATCACCTTACACATCATTGTACAGATTTTTTAACACAACAAATGTTTCACATCATTTTCAGGATCGAAGTGCTGCAACAAATGTACATGAGACTGACCCTGTTGTTGGAGCTGGCTGCTCCCAAACACAGTTGAACAGTGAGTCTCAGGTAATTGTCCATATTTTAGCGTCATCTGGAATTCCATACGAAGCTTAAAAGTTCACATGAAAAATGTGACCTGAACATTCTCTCTCTTTTTAAGTTTATTTCCTAATATAATTTTGCAGAAGTCCAGTCCTACAGTCATGAGAGTGCAAAACAGGCCCACAAGTGGAGAGAAGACAGAGAGACGGCAGCTAGATACGAAGCAGCTGTACAGATGTAAGCAGTGAAATCACTACCTCTTTTATCATGTTTATGGTTCATAAATAGGTGCTCATATAATTGCAAAAATAATTTTTTTCTGATATCCTGCTTTTTGCCTGCAGGTTCAGACCTCAAGAAGGACAGCTATTATGCTGTGTATTATGACCGCACCTATTACATAGGAAGAGTAACAGATCACTGTCTCTGTGAAGGTGTTGACATCCCTCATGTGAAGTTCAAGTTTCTACACAAAGACCCGGCATGCAACTCATTCTCATGGCCAAGGAGAGACGACATTGAGTGTGTTCATCCCATGTGGATCTTTTATGGACCTGTTACCATAACGGGACATGACCCATTCAAAGTTGCTGACTTGTTTGAAGTTGTTTTAGCATTCCAGGTCCGCAAGACACGGTCACAGTAGGTTATACCGAATGCCATGATTGTCACCAGGCAGATATCAGGTTCACCCTGACCGCTGCTTAACTGACATTTATCTGCCTCAACTGCCTTCCATTTACCATTTACCGTTACAAATGTTATTTCATTCACGATGTATGATCTTTAAATTTGATAGTATGATGACAGGTTATTTTAATGTGTTATGAACTTGTTCTATTCTATTCTATTCTATTCTATTCTATTCTATTCAGTTTTCATGAAATGGTGTTATTTTGTGTTACAGACGCAATCTTGCAGGATTGTTTAATTTTTTCCGTCCACGTTACACACGTTATAACTTGGAGTTAATAAGGAATTCCTTTGTCTTCAACATTTGGCAAATAAATTTAGAAAAATATACCTGTGGTATTTGTTAGTAATTTTGCTGGCTTTCAGTTTATGAACATACCAGACTCAAAAATGCACCTTTAAGTTTATAGAACAGATCATATTAGATGGCCACCCTGCCTGCATGGAAGTCCTATAACCAGTTTTGTGAACCATACACAACGCTTGACTCATAACTATACCAATGAACAAAGCAAAACATGAACTGGGATTCAACCAGAATTTTATTAAACTGAATTAGATTAAGTACACTTTCTGCTTGAACTTACACTGTTTTTCCGTCCATGTTACATACGTTAAATTTTAAATCAACTCAACTTTGATCAAAGTTTACTAGTTTACCATTGCCAGATTTATCCTGCCTTTCACACAGCTGTACCCCAGGTTTTCTCAGGATGTTAACCTGAGGACAATGGCTTTCTCCATGAAGATTTGATTTTGCAGGCTGTTGTCCTTGCAGTTAGGCCTAAACTGTGGAATCGCCCATATATATAAAAAAAAACATGCATCCATAATGTAAGAGAAGTTTCCATCTGAAAGGCATAGTGTTAATTTTTTGGTGGCTGAACTAATTAACTAAATGATAAAAAATTATTTAATCGAGTCAGACATTCTCATTGTTTCAATGATTTTCCTCTCACAGGGAAAACCTGGAGTCTGATGGCAATGAGCTCCCTCAGAGCCTGCAGGAGCTCAACACCAGAATCAAGAGGGGAAAGGGGGCGAAAAAAAAGTTGTGGGAGGAAATGGCCGGTAGACTGACTGCCAAATTTGGCCTGGTTTTCTCTCCAGCCAAAGTGGCCCGCAAATGGCAGACCCTTGTCGATGGCTACAAAGGTGTCAAGGACAATAATAATAGCACAGGGAGGGGGGTAGTTCAGTTCAAGTTTTTTGATCAGATGGATTCCCTTTTAGGAGGGCAGCATGACATTGAATTCCCAGTTGTGGGAGATACTGAGGGGGGCCTAAATGTCTGTAGGGCCGGAGGTGCTGGGTGCAGGGGGGGAACAGGGACAGCAATCAAGCGCATGGGATGTTTCTCCAGAGAATTGTGCAGGTACCAGCAGAGCAGGGGGTACACGGACACCAAACACACGTAGACTGAGAAGGACTAGGGCACCGGCAAACCAACTTGTAGATGTTATCCAGGACTCAGAACAAGCTAGCCCAGAGGAGACACAATGAAATACTTGAGGAAATGAGAGCTCAGCGGATTTCATTTGAGAATTTAATGAGAGAGTATCTCAGCAAGCAATAGAAGCAAATCCCGTTTGTCTCTTCTGTGGCTGTTCTGATTGCCTAGAAGGCCCTCAATTACTTCACACATCCTCACATAAGCATTCTTCCTTTACACACCCCTCCTCTCCCCTCTCTTTCTCACAAAAGGCTATTGTAGTGTTAATGTATTCTGTTCATTCGATTATATTTTTGGAGCATTGTTCCACTTGTGTTTTAAACATTTTAAATTGTTGTCATTAATAAATATAGTTTTGTCTTCATATATTTGCAGTTATTGTCTATTTTGCTGTTTGATAAATGCACAATGCCCCATAATAATACCTATATGTCCATGTGCCTTAACAGCCCCAAGCATCATCCATGTGATGGTCAAGTAGACATTACAACCAGTGGCGGAGCCAGAAGGGGGTCCGGGGTGGCACTGGATACCCCTGACATGTGATTGGCCACCCCGGGTGCCACCCCAAAATTTTATTTGCTACTGGCAGTTGCTGATGCTGATTTTTAAAAACAATACGTTCGCCGGCAGCACGCGCGCATTTTTCAAACAGACGAGCAGAGGACGAGAGATGGTTGCAAGTCGTCAAGATACTTCAACTTCACCGAAGAAACATCATATTTGAAGTAAGTTTTTAAGTTTTAGCATCAGGGTTGTTTGCTCCGAATACATTAATTCACGCATACAGTACCATGCCGTGTGTACGTTACAGTATAAACGCAGGCAAAGAAGAGCAGAAACAAGCGATATCATAATGCAATCACTATAGGACTGTGAAGCTAAGATCTAGCTACTGTGTTTTTATCATCATTCTGAATCTGATCTAGATGTAGTCTTTGATAAAAATGCAATTTTCTCAGCTTTTTGCTCATGTTGCTTTTTATGAAACTTACCAACATTCAAGTGTTGATAAAAAAGGATGCACGAAGCTAGAATAAAACAGATATTTTTTTGTTTAAAAGCACAGGGTCTGTTATTTCTTTTGACATGTTCAGATATTGTGAAAATTACCAAAAATGCTAATGGTGGCTACTTTTTTTTATTATTTGTTTATGCTGGCGAAAGAGTTAAGATAAAAATGTTGGTAATTGGATGATGATTAGAATATGAATATGATTGGAATCATATTTTCAATTTGTCATATTTTGAACAGGGTCAATTGAACATGAAAAGAAAGGGAGGGATATCAGAATTCTTTTTAAAGCAAAAACAGGCAGATCAGGTGCAAACAGACCCCAGCCCTTGCATCACCACTGGAACCCAGAGCAGCTCCCTACCTGAGGCTAGTCAGAGTCAGTGTGGTCAGACTTCAGGACCAGCAACAGGTCAGAGCATCTAGACACAGGCAATTAATCACATACCGAATTCAGGAATTTAAGTTAAGATGATTTAGTTTTGGGTTCCTGTTGACTTCCATTGTTTGTTTGTTTTTTCTACAATGGATGTTAATGGGAACCAAAACTGTGGTTACCAACATGCTTTAAAATATCTTCTTTTGTGTTCTGCAGAAGAAGGTCATACAGATGTGGACCTTTAAAATGCTGGTTCATGTGTGTTCTTGTTGTTGATGGCTGTGGCATATATATTGTGATTATACACTAATGGTTCTTGTGTTATAAATAGATGCATCAAGGGAGGACACAGATACCTCTGGTTGTGAGCAAGACAGTGAACCAGAGCTGCCAGGAGATGTCATGGAGCCCCTCCCAACTACATCTAGCACCAGATTTGCTGTTCCAAAAGGACCCAGTGGTAAGCCAGACCTTTACTTTAAACTACAAAGTTTAGTTAGCAGCTGTTGGTATCTAATCTTGTGGATCCCTTAATTATACATTTCCATAGAGATTTGGCACATTATTTAACATTATATTATTATAATATTATTTATTTCGCATTTTAGACATCTCTAGATCCAGAGAAGAGGGTCCAGTACAGCCATGTTTGAAAACATTTCCCAGAACTCAGCGTGGTACTAGGAAAAGGGCTTTCAACAGCTCCTGGTAAAAGGACAATTCATGGCTTGAATATTCTGTGAATCAAGATTCAGCTTATTGTTTTGCCTGTAGGCATTTTTCTCTGCCCAATACACCTGAATCTGCCTTCACTTCCCAGTCAGGATTTTGTAACTGGAAAAAAGCGCCGTTTAAAGATTCTGGGTTTAAGCTCCATTCAAAGACAGAGCATCATATAAATGCTATGTATGCCTGGAATCAGCATAAAAGGGCTGTTAACAGCAACTCATCAATGTTAGATCTGATAAATGAGGAAAGGAAAAAGAAAGTGGAGGAAAACCGTACCTACATTAAAACAATTGCCGATGTGCTACTATTAACTGCCACTCAAAATATAACACAGAGAGGTCATCGTGAGTCTTATGACTCTGACAACAAAGGCAATTTTTTGACAATCTTGGACGAAATAGCAAAGCATGACCCTCTCATTAAGAAAAGGCTTAATGCATTTGGCAATGCTAAGTACACAAGCCACCAAATCCAGAACGAAGTTCTTGAGGGGTTAGCTGAGATGGTACAAAGTGAAATAATCAGTGAAGTAAAAGAAAGTTAAGTTTTTAGTGTAATTGTAGATGAAACCAAAGATTTAAAGAAAAAAGAACAGCTCTCTTTAGTTGTGAGGTACTATTACAACGGGGCCATCCACGAAAGTTTTTTACACTTTCAGTCAGCTGAAAGCTTAGATGCGGCAGGCCTTACAAAAATGATAATTGATTGCCTTGAAAAACATGGGCTGGACTACAGAAATAATCTTGTGGGGCAAGGCTATGATGGTGCAGCCGTCATGAGCGGAAAACATTCTGGTGTGTCTACGCGAATTAAAAACAGTGCAAGATTCGCATTTTATGTGCACTGTAATGCACATTGTTTAAACTTGGTTCTTGTTGATTCTGTTAAATCTGTGCCTGAGGCAGTTAACTTTTTTGCTCTCCTGCAGAAGGTTTATAACTTTGTATCAGGCTCGTACGTTCATCTCAAGTGGCTTGCAGTTCAGAAAGAGCTGTATCCACAGCAGCAGCCCAGGGAATTACAGAGACTTACAGATGTAAGGTGGGCATGCAGATACATGGCATGCCGTAATCTGAGGGAAAGGCTTCCAGCAGTTCTGAAAGTGCTACAGGAAATAGCAGATGAAAAGAGTGGTGATAGATCAGTGGAGGCAAGGGGAATTCTTTCTCAGATAGAAGTAAATTTCATTGGGCTTTTGGTTACTTTCTGTAAAGTGCTAGGTGATGCTAAATGTCTTTCTGACATACTCCAATCAAGCTCTCTTGACCTAGCAAGGGCTGTGGATCTAGTAGGTGCCCTTACAGACACATTACAGAACTACAGAAGTGAAGATGTATTTGGAAAACTATGGAAAGAGGTTGACGAGATTGTAGAGCACTGCAAAATAACTGTACAAACAGTGTGTAAAAGACAACCTAAAACAAGCTTAAGATTTTGTGACTCATTGATGATGAGCACTGTAGGACATAAAAATAGTGACCAAAGTGATGGCGAGAGCTTCCAAAGAGCTATATTTTATCAGGTACTTGACAGTCTCACAGCTGAACTGCAGAGGCGTTTTTCAAAGAAGAATTGTGAGATAATGCAAGGGGTCCAGTCTCTCAACCCAAAGAGTACAACATTCTTGAATGAGGAGCCTCTGTTTGCCTTTGCTCAGATATACGAGTCAGATTTAGAGGACCTCAAACATGAGGTTCATCAAACCAAGCGGTTTCTTGATAGGAGAGAGAAAAGTGGAAGTGAGAGACCGTCAACTCTCCTTGACTTTGTTGTGTTTCTAGAACCTTATAAAAAGGTCTTTCATGAGCTATTTCGACTTTGTAAGATTTCTGTTGTTACACCAGTCAGCACTGCTTCTTGTGAGAGAAGCTTCTCAGCTTTAAAACTGATTAAAACCCACCTTGGGACAGCAATGGCTGATGACAGGTTAAGTCACATCGGAATTCTCAGTGTTGAGTCAAGGAGAGCACGCTCCCTCAACATGGATGAGTTTGTGAAACATTTTGCCAGTTCTCATCAGAACCGCAGAATTATGTTGTATTAAATCTTCCTAGGATAAGATTGTATATTGATGGGCACTATTTTTTTTTTACATTTTTCAAGTACATGTCTGCTTGATGCCTGCTATATCTAATAAAAAAATAAAAAAATGTTTGTAAATGTGAGGTGTTTTTTTTGTAAATAAACATAGCAGTTCAAAACAGACACAAGCTACTGTATCTTATCTCCTTGGTGCTTCAGCTTTGTTTTCTGCAAATATTTTGGATGTTCAACACTTATAGACACAAACAGAGTGACCCAATTCCTTCCACTGTGTGTGTGTGTGTGTGTGTGTGTGTGTGTGTGTGTGTGTGTGTGTGTGTGTGTGTGTGTGTGTGTACCCCCGAAAGTAGCAGTGGCCACCCCCTGGCCACCCCATGTATAAAACTCTAGTTCCGCCACTGATTACAACATCGCTGCTAGTACAGTGATTACTCCATTGTACTATTGCTGCCAGAACAATTAACAGAGACACACTACTGCAACACTGTATATACTGTATTCATTGGGTAAAATTTGAGAAATGTAAATAACATCAAGTACAAAAACACATCAAAGAAGAACAAAATAGTGAAATAAAGCAACTGAAGTTATCAACCTGGTACAACAAATAAATATTTAATTCTAAGAACAATTGCCTTGAATGTGCAGCAAAAGACAACTTGCAAAAAAGTAGATCTGTTTTTGTAAATTAACTCTTTAAATGTTCTCATCCTCATGACAAGGGCACCCAGTGGGATGGTCTTTGCACATGTCTGTAGGTCCGGTGCAGAGGTTGTGGAGCATGCAGGCTGACATGATCAGCATGACCAGCACATCCAGCCTGGTGTTTTGCAGATCTCTCATTCTCCTCCACTTGCATTTGACCCTGCCAAAAGATTACAGTACACAAAGTCAGCTCACACACCAGGAAACAGGAGATAGGCTCTGCCCAATGGGCAGTTACTTACCTGCCAAATGCTTGTTCCACCACAACACGTCCTTTGCAGATCTGTGTGGTCAGGGCACCATTGTCCCGCTTTGGTGTGATAATAAACGGGTATTCGCGACTAATGTAGGCGCTGTCGCCGAGTAGCATGTACCTTAAGATAAGAAGTCAGATTCCCAGGGTGAGAAATGTAAATTTTTTCAGAGCAGCTAGAACATTTGAAGAAAGTGGGCTTCTGGCTGTATTGTGAGCAGTTTTGATAGAAAGGTGGGCAAACTGATACACCAATTTCAGGAGTAATTAGGACCTTTCTGTCAAGACTGCAGCTGTGCACAGAGCCTATACAGGGGGTAGTGCAAATTACATACTTGTATAACAAAATAATTTGTTTATTCTAGAAGACTGACATTGGTAGAAGAGGAAGAGGACAGACCGATGCAATTGTGGGTTTTTAAGCTAAATGTTCTCATCCAGCCTATACAGAGGGTACTGAAAATTACATACTTGTATACACATAGCATCAGTCTTCTCCAAGATGCTACAAAATACTCACCTCCCAATTTTTTCTGCCCATCTCGCGAAGAAGGTGGATTTCCTGAGGATCCTGGAGTCATGTACCCTGCCTGAATATCAGAAGTATTTTATTGCTGTGTATGCTATGCCTCGAAGGAATGTGCTTGTGGTATATTGGTGCATGACAGTTACAGGATTCAATATACAATTACCTGGTGCTCCTACAAAGATGTCCCGAAACCTCCCTTTTCCATCCACAATACAGAATAGTAGTCTTTTCTATTCAGGTAGTCCCCTCCTCTGACAGGTGGCCGCTGTATTTTTATGTGGCATCCATCTATGGCACCTGCAATACACAATAACAATGCACAGTTTATGACAGATATACAATTTGACTAGTGGTAATTTTGTATTGACTGATCCTATAATACAGTGTATATTAATGCTCTGAGTATGCTCTGTATATTAATGCTCTCAGTTTTTAAATCTTAAATATCTTTATTAATTTGGAAGGGACAGTGCGAGTTGATGGACGCGGTAGAAGTTATGATTTTGATGCACATTTGCACCACCCTCTTCGAGTGCTGCTATGTGTGCCCTATAGTGTGTCTGAGCATATCTGTAACAGTGTGCACTGTAATGACATGTTTGTAGTTTTGTTACCCTGTACAATGCCATGTCTGCTGTGTATACCTTGCAGTTGTGAAAACTTAAAATGACCCTATCCCCTGGGGATGAGTAAAAGCTATCATAATGTACCTATGATGCAGTATGATACACATCGCCCTGAAGGCAGCAGAGGTTAACATCTTTTCACACTCGGTGAACCAGCTGACAAAAGTTGGAACCATAGTGCAAAAGGTTCTCAGCACTTCAACCACACATCTGTAAAATAGGATACAACAGATTAGAATAGCACTGAAAATATGATTTTTTATGAGCATAACACAATTCATTATCAATCAGGATATTTCAAACTGTTTATTCTTCAATTCTAGCATCAGTCTGTTAATCGGTTTTCTAGCAGCAATGTAACACCTAAACTTTCTACCTGTGTGCAGATGATTGGGACAAATTGAACTTGTCTGAGATTTCTCGAAAGCTATTCTGGTTTGCCATGTACTGTACCTATCGCAGGCAGAGAGAATTTAGCCTCGTTGCCACATAACCTTCTTTGAAATACTATATTGACTGGGTTAAATAGAATTGCATTACCAAAAAGAGACTAAAATACAATTTTCATTGACTAAAATTAGACTAAAATGTCATCAGTTTTTGTCGACTAAAACTAGACTAAAATGTCATCAGTTTTCGTCGACTAAAACTTGACTAGACTAAAAAGAGTATGAACGTGACTAAAACGAATAAAAACTAAAACGACAGCTTGACACAAAGACTAAAATTCAAATTAAAACAGGCCGCCAAAAACAACACTATTTGTGTGTGCTCTTTCACTGTCATATGATGGTCACACACATCTTAAAGAGTAAATTTCTTCCACAGCTGTTTGTATCTCAGATACAAATATTAAACCTAAGAGAAAATCAATCAATAATCAAGTGAAGTACTTTAGCATATATTAAAGGTACACTGTAATCCCCAGTTACTTCACAGAACTAAAAAATTAATAAAAATGAAGGCAACTGATTGCCTTCATTTTTTAAGTTGATAAACCTAATCAAATGTTTCATCATATTTGATGGACACAATCTTTAGTTTGTGTTATGTGACTTTATATAACTACATGTAACTAATACCTATATGTAGCATAGACTGTAAAAAATATGGACAAAGCGTCTGTGACGTCACCCATAGACTTCTGAAGAACGGTTTTGAGGCCGTTTATGGGGGGTATGGGCGGCGCCATATTTCAATACAAATGTTCAGAAAGGATAACTTACAGGTATGATGTGTTGTGTCAGATCATGGCCGAGACGTCAAATTTCAGGAATTCCACTCGGCGCAGCCTATGCTCGTTGTCAGCTGTCAATCAAGCTGTCAATCGCGCCCTTATTTGTCATACATTTTATATCTAAATACGATCTAAACTAACGAGTTAGAAAAAAATTCACCCCCCTCACAGTTGTCAGACACTCGGAACCTATCGAAAAATACAATAAAAGTCCATGGGACCAACCTGTAAAAACATGAATTTATGCTGTGAAAACGGACATTTTAACATGGGGGTGTATGGACATTTGCTCCCTTTTGGGACCTGCCCCTAGCGGATTTTCGATGTATTGCAGTTTTTCGCACTTCCGGGTAGGCTTCATTTTTCAGATTAGAATGTTGCCGCTTGATATGTAGTTATTAGTAGGGTTGGGTATCGTTTTTTTGCCAAATCGATACTTTTAAAACGGTACTGGTGCCTAAACGGTGCCTGAACCGATAAAAAAAAAAAAAAAAAAAAAGAGCCTCAAAACGATGGTGAATGACATTAAAGAATGGCTTTTTTATTGAAAAATTGAATATGTTAGATTTGAAGTAAATATATAAAAATAATTAGTCTAAATACAAAAAAAAACCTAAACAAATTACATAACAAATTCACAATAAAACCTAAGCCACCGAACCAAAATACAATCATTTAAGACATAAATAACACTACAGTAATAACCGCAAAGTAGTCTGTTCTTGGTATGCTACAAACAAGCTTTAAATTTCAGCAATTCTTTTCACATTTTTCGCCTTCTCTGTCAAAATACACCTCTCCTGACTTATTGCAAGTCCTGCACAAGGTGAGTGTTATTTTAGAATGCATCACCTTAAATGCCGTGACGCGAAACCCCTCGTGGAAGAACGCCTTCATGTTTACAACTGTGACAATGAGCGCTCAGGATCAGCTGAAGGCTGGATGATCAAAATTATGTGAAGTTTGCGGCTCCACTGTTACAGTAAACTTGCTCAACGTTCTTAAATGAATAATTTATAGGATGTACGCCAGTCTGTTATTGTAGGGACATCACACTAAATCATGATGCGGAAAGGATGTTGACATAATTGAAAGGATTGTTATTGCCGCTTCCATAGGCATCAATGTGTATTTTACAAACTATAAATGTTGTTTTGCTAGTGTATTTAAATACCTTAATAGGTCTACCTAAAATTAAACCTATTTTATGAAGCCTAAAATAAAGCTTGTGTCGTTGAAAACACTGAATAGTTGTGATGACAGCACTGAGCGTCTGTCTTAGCGCCAGTTAACGCGCAAACGTAGATTTGAATTTAGAAGTTGACGTGATCTGAACATTTTATCACACCGGAGTGAACAATTGTACGCGTCAAAGGGTTAACTAGCGATCACATGCGGTGATGATGTTTCTTATGTCCGTTCCGGAGAACCAGAGGTCAAATATTTCAACCGACAGCTGAGGCATTATAAGTGGCACCGAAATGAGGCACCGAAATCTCCGTTTTGATTCGGTCCAGTTACATACCGGTTTCTTAGGTACCGGTTACATAGTGGTGCCCGGTTTCGGTACCCAACCTTAGTTATTAGTGTACCAATAGTTCTTGTTTTGAATGATGAGTGAGTTTCATAAATGTTTTCATAGCTTTTCATAATGTTATTTTGTTAATGTTATTTTATGATATTAGAGAAATACATGATATCATGACATTACAAATATTAGAGATAGTATGCATATTGTGCAATACTCCAAGTATATACTGTTACGGGGTAGGTTTAAGGTTGAGGTTAGGGATAGCTGCCTGGAAGGAGCCATTGGGGGCTTAAAACGTACTCGGTTACCTAATGTAACCTCGGTTCTCTCTAGAAGAGGTTCTCTCGTATTGCGTAAGTTGCTTACGCTACGGGTAAAGTTGTCTTTTCTCGAGATCTGAAGCCAAAAAATTATCCTTAATTTTGTATTTATTGTCAACGCAGTGCGGCAGACAGCAGACCATAGCAGGCTGTAAGAGCGTGCTCATTGGCTGTCCTGCGGCAACTGCAGCAGCCTACCAGTGAGCCCTGCGTGACGTCACGCCCAATGAGGGCGCTTCGCACCCTCCACGCGCCTGGCCCGCCAGAATGGGTGTGGCTAGTGTGTATAAAAGAGGGTGGAATTCTGGTTTTCATAGACTGAAGCGAATAAGCTCGTGGCGCGACACGGCAGGTTACGCAATACTCGTTCCCTCTTCTAGAGAGAACCGAGGTTACATTAGGTAACCGAGTACGTTCTCTTACGAGAGGTTCTCTCGTATTGCGTAAGTTGCTTACGCTACGGGAACCCCTTGTCAACGCCGTGCGCGCCGAGCATCAATGCATGAGTCCCAGGGAACCCGGGGAAAATAACATGCGAGAACAGGCGGCCAGCAACGCGGGCCAGCACATGTCATAAGCACTTCATAAGGGTACAGAGCGGCACTGCCGGTCTGTGTATAATCCCGAGGGGAGTGCGGCCAGCAACGCGGGCCAGCACAGTACACAAGCACATCACAGGGAAAATATATAGAGCGGCCTCGCCGGTCCATGTATGAAAAGTGTAAGCCCTAGCGCCACAAGTGAAGAATAGGCGGCCAGCAACGCGGGCCCGCACTAATACATCAGCGCATGATGGGGAAAATACAGAGCGGAACCGCCGGTCTGTATATAGAGACTTTTATCCCTAGTGCAGCTTACCAGAAAAGCTAGTAATACACAGGAGTAGTCTGCGCATAATAAATGGGCAGAACATACATCCCGCTTAGACTGATAACAGTTTAGCCTGAAGGGCGGGGACTTCCAGATTATAAAATCTCACGAATGTGGAGGGGGGGGCCCAGCCTGCCGCCATACATATGTCGTGAATAGAAATCCCGCTAGACCAAACCCACGAAGAGGCCATGCCTCTGGTGGAATGGGCTCTGATGCCCATAGGGCACTGCAGGTGTTTGGACGCATATGCAGCTGCGATTGAGTCCACTATCCATCTGGACAGACTCTGTTTCGAGGCGGCGAGACCCTTGGTGCGCCCACCAAACGAAACAAAAAGCTGCTCGGAACGCCTGAAGGCGGCGGAGCGTGTGATGTACACTCTCAGCGCCCTGACGGGGCATAGGAGGTTATCACTATCATCACTGTCGGATGCTGGCAGAGCCGACAGGGAGATGATCTGCGCCCTAAAGGGAGTGCCAATCGCTTTTGGGACGTAACCGTGTCTCGGTTTGAGGATGACTTTAGAGTCATTAGGTCCGAACTCGAGACACGCAGGGCTGACAGACAGCGCGTGTAAATCCCCCACGCGTTTTACTGATGCCAGAGCTATCAGAAAAACGGTTTTAAGCAAAAGGTATTTCAAATCCACGGAATCTAATGGTTCAAAGGGAAAAGCTTTCAGGGCCTCCAAGACCAAAGAAAGATCCCAGATAGGAACCGAGGGGGGCCGCGGGGGGTTCATCCTCCTGGCTCCCCTAAGGAAGCGGATAATGAGCTCATTTCTTCCTATTGCATGGCTGCGCGTCGTCTCAGCGAACGCTGCGATAGCCGCAACATATACTTTGAGCGTGGAGGGGGACCTGCCCTTGTCCAACTGCTCTTGTAGGAAGGAGAGCACCCGCGAAACCCCGCATGTGCGTGGATCCAGGCTCCTAGTGGCGCACCATTTAGTGAACACTGACCATTTAGACGCGTAGAGTCTTCTCGTGGAAGGGGCTCTAGACTGCGTGATCGTGTTTATGACCCCTTCTGACAATTCAGCGGGTATCCGTTGATTACCCACGCGTGCAGAGACCAGCGCTCTGGGTGGGGATGCCATATCGATCCGCCGGCTTGAGAGAGGAGATCTCTCTTGACCGGGATCGGCCAGGGGGGTGAGTGCGACAGCCTCACTAGCTCTGGGTACCATATTTGGTTCTCCCATCGCGGGGCTATGAGGAGCACCGAGTGGCGCGTTTCCCTGATCCTCTTTAGATCCTCTGTGGTAACAGAGAGATTGGAGGGAAAGCATACAGCGGGCGGCTGGGCCAGGTTTGGGCCAGCGCGTCCTCGCTCTTTGAGAAAAACCTTGGGCAATGAGCGTTGTCTTTTGACGCAAATAGGTCGACTTCCGAACAGGTGCCCTGCCGAACAGGTGCCACAGTAGCTGGACTGTCTGAGGGTGCAGGGACCATTCTCCCGGGGGAATGTTGTTCCTGGACAGTCTGTCTGGACCGACATTCAGGTGGCCAGGCACGTGTGCGGCTCTCAGCGAGCGCAGCACGTGGTGAGCCCACACTAGAAGGCGTTTCGTCAGATTGCAGAGATTTCTGGATCTGACACCGCCCTGTCGGTTCACATAGGACACCACAGACATGTTGTCCGAACGGACTAGCACGTGGTGATCCCGTATATGTGGGAGGAAGTGCCTGAGCGCGTTTTCGACCGCTATCATCTCCAAACAGTTTATGTGGAGGCATTTTTCCTGGTCTGACCACAGGCCAAAGACCGGTTTGCCCTCGAACAGAACGCCCCAACCTGAGTTGGATGCATCCGTCGAGATAACTTTGCGGTGTGAGACGGCTCCCATTATCACTCCCTGCTGGTACCAGTCGGCCGCTAACCAGGGTCTCAGCGCTGAGACGCAGCTCTGAGTCACACGGGCGTTCAACCAGCGTTGTAGGGGGCGCATATGTAATAGACCCAGCTGAAGCACTGCTGCAGCTGACCCCATATAACCCAGCATCCTCTGAAATGTTTTCAGGGGTGCGGCGCTGCCCAGCTGGAAAGACGCAGCCAGGCGCTGGATACGGCGCGCGCGCTGTATCGACAGCCGAGCCGTCATTGCCACAGAGTCCAGTTCCAAGCCCAGAAAAGAGGTTGACTGACTGGGCAGTAATGAGCTCTTGGTCCAGTTGACCGCGAGACCCAAGCTTTCCAGGTGGCTGAGAAGCACTGTTCTGTGAGAGATGAGAAGCACTTTCTCTGACTGTGCTAGAATCAGCCAATCGTCCAGATAGTTCAAAATTCGCATGCCCTGACCTCTCAGGGGAGCGAGAGCCGTGTCCATGCTCTTCGTGAATGTACGGGGTGCTAAAGACAGGCCGAACGGCAGGACGGTGTACTGATATACCTGACCGTCGAAGGCGAATCTCAAGAATGGCCTGTGACGGGGTATTATCTGGATCTGAAAGTAAGCGTCTTTCAGATCGAGGGAAATAAACCAGTCTCTCGGGTGAATTTGCGCGAGAATCTGTCTGGTTGTGAGCATCTTGAACGGTCTTTTCATAAGAGCTTTGTTCAAATATCTCAGATCTAAAATTGGTCTGAGAGCTCCATCCTTCTTGGGCACGAGGAAATAACGGCTGTAAAAACCTGCCTCGCTCATAGAAGGGTGTACCTACATATATTCTATGTTCTATGGCCCCTTTGCACAGAAGCTTCGCTATTTCTGCACGAAGTAGGTGTGCTACTTCCCCATTCACTCTCGTCTCGGTTCGCGCTCGAAAGCGCGGGGGACGGCGAGCGAACTGCAGTGAATAGCCTTCTCTCACTGTGCCCGGCACCCATTCTGACACGCCTGGAATAGCTTCCCATGCTTTTACATGTATAGCTAAGGGCAGAATGGCCTCCGGGTTCCGATAGCCGTGATGTACGGGCTCGAGAACCTGATTCGGAGGCGCGGACGCGGTGCGCGCGCTCTCGGTGCTTGAATATGGCGGCTCGCATACAGAGATGGCTGGCCGTTTTACACACATGATCCCGGTGGCTTTGGACGGGGAACATATTGTGCGATGGACGGCGCGCGAGAGCGGCGCTGGGGGTGCAGTGTTCGTTAGTATGTGTGAGCGCTCGGGGGCGGGCACAGGACTTACACACCGCGAGTGACCGGTAGTGAGGGGCCGTGTAACAGAGCGGGCAGTGGGTAGGTGTGGGCACAGGGCTGTGGACACGTGACCTACATTCAACACTCGAGCGGCTTTTGTCCGCTTTATGAGAGTGGGCTCTGATAGAGACACGGGGTTTATAGTGCTTGTGTGTAGGGGTGAACACAGAAACGTGGGCACATTTTCTACACTTGAAACACATGCGGCGTGAGCCGAATAACCAGACATTGAGCTCTTTTTGAGATTTCTCTGGGTCGCCGTGAAAACGGCGGTTGAGTGCAGGCGAGCGGGTCGATTTACCGGCTCGTTGGCTGCTAGATAAGCGTCTGCAGTAGCCATGACGACGGGGACTGACAGAGTGTGAAGCTTTGACGGTGGTCCGGCCGCAGCGGGACTTAACTGTCTTTTCCTCCCTAGTGCTGCTAGGAGGACTTCGCGGGCTCGGGTTTCAGCGCGATCTTAGGTCGAGGTCCCCGTGAGGGAGGCGGCCTGTTGCGGCTGGTCGAGCGCGATCCAGGGCGGCCGCCCTGTCGTCACTGCGAAGACGGAGGTCGAGCTGGACGCTGTGTGGACGCTGTGTGTAACGATCCCGTTAACCGCTGGGCCGAAGAGGCCGGTGGGGGAGAGCGGGGCGTTGAGAAACACGTTGCGCTCAGCTTCCCTCATGTCGGCGAGCATCAACCAGAGGTGCCTCTCTGTGATGGTCAGCGAAGACATGCACCTTCCAAGAGCCTGGGCAGCGGATTTCGTGGCGCGAAGGGAAAGGTCCGTCGCGCTGCGTAGATCCGTTATGGAGACAGGGTCCGAGCCTTTCTCGTCCAACACACGGAGGAGATCAGCTTGGAGGATCTGTAATATCGCCATGGAATGCAGGGCTGATGCAGCTTGTCCGGCGGCAGTGAAAGCGCGGCCGACAAGGGCAGAAGTGGTCCTGCAGGTTTTAGACGGGAGGGCAGCCTTTGAACGCCATCCAGAGGGCGGGCAAAGGTGCGCTGCGACCGCCTCTTCCACAGGTGGAATGGCATTGTACCCCTTCTCGGCGGCGCCGTCAACCTGCGAGAGCGCCGCGGAGATATGGGAGGAAACTCTCGCGGAGAATGGAGCGTTCCACGATTTAGAGAGTTCCGTGTGAAGCTCTGGAAGGAAAGGTGCAGTCCTTGACGCGGGTGCTCGGCGGTGGAGAAAGCAGCCGTCGAGCCTGTTCGGCGCTGGTTCCTCAGGCGGCGACCACTTGAGGCCAAGCTGGGCTCCGCATCCTCGCCGGCTCGAGTACGGCCGGATTCCTGGACTGACGAGGAGGCGGTGGACCATTCCTCGCTGTCAGAGGCCAGGATAGAACAGCTGTCAGCGGCGGCGTCCTCGTCCAGTTCATCCGCCTCATCCCCTGAAGCGGGGCCGAGAGGGGGGGCGGAGAGGGAGAAAGAGAAGCTCGAGGGAACGGATCCGGCGAGCTTCTCATTGCCGCGGGTAACTCCGGTGGTCTCTGGGAGCGGCGCTTCTTTCTGCGCGGCCCCGCAGGGACAGGCGGAGTGACAGCTTCGTCGTTGAAAGCTTCAAGTCGAGCCCGCAGGGTCGACATTGAAAGCTCCTCGCACTCAGGGCAGCCGCCCGAAGAGAGTGCGGTGGCGGCGTGCTCGCAGCCCAGGCAGAGAGCGCAGATGACGTGGCGGTCTCCATGACTGAGCAGGGCTCTGCACGAGCCGCAGGAAATGCAAGGCATTTTAATAAAAACGCCTCGCGCTCTTTTAGGAGAGAAAGTGTGTGTCGCGGGGCGAACACACACGGCAGTGAAAGGATATGTCGCCGGATGGCGTAGCAGGCACGGATGGCTGAAGGCGGTGAAGACGGCCGGCTTCCTCAGACGCTTCCTAGGCTTGCTGGTCGCTGAATTCAACGGCGGCGGCTCTCAAGATCCAGCGATGCGAAGAGCTTCGCTGAAGACATGAAAGTCAGAATTCCAGCCTGTGAGCCCCTCTTTTATACACGCTAGCCACACCCATTCTGGCGGGCCAGGCGCGAAGCGCCCTCATTGGGCGTGACGTCACGCAGGGCTCACTGGTAGGCTGCTGCAGTTGCCGCAGGACAGCCAATGAGCACACACTTACAGCCTGCTATGGTCTGCTGTCTGCCGCACTGCGTTGACAATAAATACAAAATTAAGGATAATTTTTTAGCTTCAGAACTTGAGAAAAGACAACTTTACCCGTAGCGTAAGCAACTTACACAATACGAGAGAACCTCTCGTAAGAGAACACCATCGAGCGATTCATGCATCCCTGCACTTTACATACACCTTACATTATGACATTTTCACACCTCATTCCTTTTTCTTTGTTTAAAGTTAATAGTTTTTGGTTTACAATAAAGAACCTTTTTGATTGGCCTATACCTGTTGTTCGTGTCCCCTCATTTTTGCCACAGGCTATGAGCCGGCCTGTGACAATACTATGCTGATGACACTGTTCTCTATTGTTCTGGGTCCACATTAGATCAAGCAATCACAAATTTACAATCCGCTTTTAACATCTTGCAACATAATTTGGCTACTTTAAAGTTGGTTCTAAACTCTAAAAAAACTAAAGTCATGACTTTCACTCGGGGAAAATCAATTAAAAACAATGTCCCAATCATTTGTACACTTTCTGGTATAGAAATCAAAGTAGTGTCACATTACAAATACTTGGGCATTACCATTGATAAATCACTGTCTTTTACATTGCATGTCCAAGATTTGGTTAAAAAACTGAAATTGAAGTTAGGTTTTTTCTTTAGAATCAAGTCTTGTTTATCTTTTGAAGCAAAAAAACAACTTGTAAATGCAATATTCTTGTCTGTCTTGGACTATGGTGATATTTTATATATGCATTCAACCTCCCAGTGTCTTCATGCTTTGGACACGGTGTTTCATGGAGCCTTAACTCAACAAGTAGTATAAAATAAAAAATAATAAATAATAAACTATTAAATTAAATTGTTTTCTTCCAAAAACGAGTTCCTTGTTTTATGTTTATCTTAATAATTACATAATTTAAGATTTTGATGATACTCTAATGTTTAAAATTTGACAATTTGCGTGTTATAGTGTTTGAGAGAAATTTATATTTGCTACTAACCTTTGGCTAACCTTGTAGATTTTGTAACTATGATCGTTGCAGATTGGACCAACACATTTTACACAATAGGTTTGCACCTTTTTGTCCATGTGGCTTTCTGGGCAGGTTTTATGAGTATTAATATTATTTGTATTTGGTTACTTGCTTTACACTTTACTTTACACTAACAAATATTTATTACAGATAATGCTGAATAATCCCTAATCTGTTTTGTCTCCTTCACAGGAATCCTTTCATCTCTTATACACACAAACTCTGTTTCTCATACACAAGCTCTTTCAAATGTACACACACACACAAGCTATCTCCTCCTCATCCTCATAAAGCTCTGCTGACCTGCTCCCAGAAGATGACATGAAGCCTGTGGACAGGCTTTAATGTCACATGATAGCCTAATAGTTTGCCATGAGGATTCGTGTCAATGCAAAATAGTTTCCATCTTGATTCAGGAGTTGTGCAGCTGAGTGGTGCAGCCTACTCTGCTGAGTAGTGTATCTTACACTGCACCAAGATGACACCCCTGACTAGCTGATTTGCTGTCTTTATAGTTTTATATTGATAATGTTGTATGTCTTAATGTTTTTCTGTTTGTTTCCCTTTGTTTTACAAATATGATCTAATATATGTTTTGTTACTTAAAATAAATATTTAAATAGCATTTATTTTTGTATTGTGTTAAATGTTTATGCCATGAAGTGGTGTTAAATATTATTCTGCACATTAATGAGCCAGTGTGTTATAATGTGGGATGTGGTGGGCTGCTGTGGGCCAGAAAGTCCAGGGCCACTTTTTGGTCCCTGTCCGCCCCTGGATCTACAAATACATATCTATGAGTGCAGCCTTATGATGATACACCACCAGACCGTTCACATGCTGCTGAATTTTGTAAAAAAAAAATAAAATAAAAAATATACAAGCATTTAAGGGCAAAACTGTAATTTTTGTGTGCAGAAATCATTTATACCAGATATTACAGTATTAATATTCAAAAAGATACATGTTAAAAACAGTGTATGACTTAATAAAGCAGAGTTCATATTATGTATCATTTTGGGGAGGGCGATATGACAAATCTTATTTCAAGATAAAAGACATTTGAATTGCAAATAACGATAACAATAACAATATATCACAATAAAGATATTTTGGTTGTTTTATTTTTTGTTTCTAAAAATAAGAACAAAGAAGCAAATTACAAACAATAGGACAAATACAACAGATCAAAAAACAGATTTTTTTTTTTTTTTTACAGTAGGTTTCTTTAACATGTAGAAATATTGGCTCATCTTTCAGGAAGGTCAAAGGTCATCGTATAGATCATGTGTCGCTCGTCGATGAATGGTAGATGCAGAAGAACCCTTCTTTCATACCTCATATATTTCTGAGTTATCTGGGTTTAACTGTTGATGATGCTTTGACTCAGTCCTTGTTTTGATCTTATATCAGATTTGGCAAAGTATCAGATCTGTAAATTCAGTTCTGTTCAGGAGGAGGTTTATTTAAAGTAAACTGGATTAGATTAGAATAATTGTGCTCATACTTTCACTGATCAAGGGTTTACAGTATGATCAGATAATCTGGGTTTATATATTTTACATTTATTAATACATTGACATTTATCAATTTCTTACTTTTTTTATTGAATGATAAATTTAAAGAAAGGTCATTTTTAATAGTAATAATGATTAATGAATAGAACTGAATGACTGAAATAGATCTTGAGAAAAGCACAGACACACACCGTCACTCATCATGACTCACACACACACACACACTGATCTGACTGTCTATATGAGGATTCATTACACACATTTATTCTGACATGTTATTTCACTGACAGAAGTTCAGCTGTAGTATTAATGTAATGAAGAGAAAATAAGAGGCTGTAACATCTCACTGTTACTGATCTATCATGCAGCTCAAAGCATTATGGGAAGAATCTCTCTACAGTCTGTTCTCATTCATCAACACAGTTTCACTGATGATTTATAAGCAACATAAAACCCAGGATAGAGCGGTTGAGTGAATGTGGTCTGGACTGTGTGGATGAGGCTCATTGTGTCAGAGACGCTGTAGAAGGACAGAGTTCCTGCACTGTAATCCACATACACTCCTATTCTCCTGCTGATGGGCTTTACAGGGAGTTTAGTCTTATTGTGTCTGAATGAGTAACTGGAGGAAGAGCAGATCAAACTCCAGGACTGATCATTATATCCAAACAAACACTCATTACCCCGTCCCTTCCTGCTGATGCTCTTATATGACACTGATATATCCACATCACCACTCCACTCAATCTCCCAGTAACAGCGTCCACACACACTCTCTCTACACAACACCTGAAACACATCATCAAATCTGTCTGGATGATCAGGATACGGCTGATCTGTGCCAGTGTTAGTAATCACTCTGTTCCTCTCAGACAGACGGAGGCGTTCATTCACTGTGTTCAGATCCAGAGTGAGCTGATGGGAATCTGATGGAGAGAAAACACATCAGAATCAGGAATTATGAATCTGTCTGATCTTTTATTATAGCTGAACTCTTCATGTTCAATATATCAGCAGTGTCTCAGTAGTCAAGTCACCTTTATTTATTTAGCGCTTTGATCAATACAGATTGTTTCAAAGCAGTTTTACAGTGATAACAGGACAATAATGCAACAAAGTTTGTTTCGTCTGTACAGCAGATCTAGAAGAAAATAGTGTCATTGTCCAGCTTAAGTAAGTTCAGTGTTGATTCATTTCTGATGTAATAAAGTTATTAATTTAGTTCATTTATCTATACAGCCGCTCTGGAGAAAGCAGTGATGTCATCGTCCAGCTCAGTTCAGTTCTCATATAATGGTGTCAATGCAGGAAGAGCAATAATATGGTTTACTAGTTTACCAGATAGCCTGTGCAAATCATCATTTACATCAGTGTATCATTTACTGTATATTAATGGTTATTATTCTGTGTTTATTATAATTATGCCTAATATATACACCACTCAAATATTTGGGGTCAGTATGATTTTTTTGTAATAATTTGATCTATAAGGTTTAGGTATTCTAGGCCTATTGTTGGTGATTTTCAGTGCTGTAGCCTTTGGCAGTCTTGAGCTTTCTTTAAATTTCTATTCAGTGAAAAATAATTATAGTTTGTTATGTTTTTTATATGTTTTTGAAGAATATGTTGAATCCCCTGATTTACATCTTTGTTAAAGTCACGAGTCAATTGATTTTGCACGATGTTCTCTCCGTTGAGAAACACTAATTTACATGATCAACTATAAAATTCTTCTGTCATGTTTTCTTTCACCTCCTACAGGAAGAACATGAAGACACTCAGTGAGTTTTTCTGCTGGTTTTCTTAGTGACTTACATTGTAGGAAGTCGTTCCTGGTTCTGGGAACAATGTTGGGGAAAGTGACTGTGGAAATCAACAGACATGAAGAGTGTGATTATCATGTCGAGAGAAAATGATCCCTGCATCCGTTCCTAAGACATTTCTAATATGATCTTCTACATGATATGAGATGATGGAGGATCATTTCTGAGAGCTGATGAATCTCCAGGACTTTACCTCTGTCAGAGATCTTCTTCAGCTCCACTTGGCAGAAATCCTCCAGTTTGTCTCTCAGCTGACGGACAGATTCTCTCACGCCATCAAAAGAGGAGAGAGAACTGAAGGGATTGTCATTTACGTCTGTAGATTCAGGAGGAGCTGAGAGAGACTGGAAACTCTACAGAAAACAGAAATCAAAGCTCATCACCTCCACACTTCATCAATAACCTGCACTACTGTCAGATTTGTGTGGTTCGTGTTGATCTTTAGTAGTGAAACTGGTGCCATCAAGTTCATGGATTCACACTGTTATAAAAAAAGAGTTTAAATATTAGTGAAGTTTTGAGTTGTTGCGGTCTGGAAGCTCAATATATCTTTCGGAAAAAGTTTCCTAAGAGATTTCCAGAGCTGAACTGCATTTGTAAGTGCATCTCTTTCAATAGAAGAAGATCAGATGAGAGTCTGACTGATGATGATATAATAACCGAACACACAGATCAACACTTCAGTCAACGGCTCATTCTGCTTTCATGAAATGTTTCTCTGTGAGTCTCTTGCTCAAGTCCACTATGACCCTGTTCTTCTAGATCTCTGTTACCTTCAGGAAATGGATGTGATCCTGTGTGTGTGAAAGCTGCTCCAGCTCAGCGTCTCTCCTCCTCAGATCATTGATCTCCTGCTCCAGTCGCTCCAGTCGTCCTTCAGCTCGACTCACTGCAGTCTTTTCCTGATCTCTGATCCGCTGTGTCGCCTCAGAGCGGCTTCTCTCAATGGAGCGGATGAGCTCAGTGAAGATCCTCTCACTGTCCTCCACTGCTGTCTGTGCAGAGCGCTGTTAGGACACACATCACAATCACACAGTGGCTTCAGTGAGTCCTGACTGAGACGTCTCAAACTTCTCTTCTTCTCCAGACTCACCTTATGAGACGCCACAGCCTCTCTCAGCTGCTGAAGATCTTTCTCTCTCTGCTGGATCCTCTGCTGGAACAACCTCTGCGTCTCCTTCAGCTGATGTTAAAGGACAAACCAATGACAGGAGAAACATTACATTAATCATCAACTAAACAGATATGAATCCAGTATCATTGAAGTGGTGAGATTGAGGGGTTAAAGATCTTGCATGATAAAATTATAGGTTCATTCAGAAGGTGAACTTATGTAAATAACGGGGTGAGGCCTGGTTGAAATTACGGTTTGTCCAAGAAACACAGTTTTTACACCCCGAATCTAAACCCTGTTTACTAATGCAGACTAACTTGATAGTTAAAATGTATTTTTAACACCATCCTCGAGTATACAACCTCAATCTTTTGTTGTGTTCTCACCACTTTTATAACGACTGCTTTCTGAACCATGCAGTTTGATGCTAGTCAGATGTTATAAATGAACTTACAAACGTAGGTTCAGGAGGAGCCAAATCATTCAGTCCTGTCAATCATCATTATGAGCGAATATAAGCAGCAGTCATTGCGCCGTCCCCGTACCAATTCTTCCAACATTCCTCACCTCTCCATCGCCAGTTATGGAAAGGGCCGCTATATTTATGACATTCGCGCTAATCACAACAGACTTGGACCGGCTGACCAATCAGAGCAGATTTTCAGAAGGCTGATTTTAAATAAACGAAACTGAGGGGCTGTTTACATGAAACTGTTTTCAACTAAAAAAAACGTTCATTTACACATGTATCTCAGTGTAAACAACAAAAACGCAAATCTCTGAAAATGATGATGTCATGCATGTGTGTTTTATTGCAATCTAATGGCCTGGCAGCAGAAATACAGCATTTTTAATTGTTTTCGCAGATCCGTGTTAATTGGGATTGTTTTGACAAAGGTGTCGTCTGTACGCGGAAAACTCAGAGGAAAAACTTCTCCATTTTAAAGTCCCCCTGTGTTGAAAATCTAGTTTTTAATGTTGATTATATGTCTTTGTTGTGTTTTTAATATACTTTAAGACAAACCATGTGCAAATTCATAAGTCAACACCATTGCTTAGCATTTTCTTCTCGAAACTGCAGTGAACCAAAGACAGTCTCAAAAACATGGTTTGAAATCGTTGGTGTTTCTGACGTCACAAACTAACCAATCAGATCAACGTGTGATCATCAACGAGTGGATCGCTGAGCTGCTGTGAGTGAGTGGAGGCGGGGCCTTTAAAAAAAAAAAATGTTGTGGTGATCAAAGATGAGTTTTAAGAATGATTGACTACAGGGGGACTTTAAGCATTGGTGGTGGTTGAGGAGATACCCCTTACCCCTTCTATGTAAAGCACTTTGAGTGCTGAGAAAAAAGCACTATATAAGGGTCAATGACATGACATGTATTTTTTGTGTCCAAATTCATTATTTTCCTAAAAACAATTTGAATAAATACATGTCATATATCAAATGGATCTACAATATGTCCTTTATAAGAAACCCTTTTCATTTTATTGAAATTCAATAGATTTTTTGAGCTTTGGTGTTTGAAAGACCAAAAATGTCAGGTGGTGCGACCGTCCGAACATACAAGCAGAGAACAAAACTGAGATATAAATGTTAATTTTCTCAATAAAATTCTTAATCAAATATTTTGGCATGATTTTATGTTAAATTCCTTATAAATGAGGGGAAATAGTTTATCTGTCCTATTTCAAAACTATTCTATTACTTAAAAAACTTTTGTCCGAAAAATTTACTTCTACTAATGTCAGGGAGGGCGACCGACATAAAAATGCAATTTTATGCAATGTTCCTTTAAGAAAACCATGTGACAGCATATGACATCACACAGAAGACTCCAGAGGACCCCTTTGATGCAGTAACAAGGTTAGTCACCCTCCCATAAATATTAGATAATTTGACATTTTTGAGTAATGATGAGGTTGATTCAACTTATCATGTCAGGTGGTATGACCCCTGGAAAACTTTGAAAATGTGTTGTTATTATAAAAATGTGTATTTGATTTAAAAAATGTATGTATAACCTTGAGCACATGGTCAAACATTTGTATAGGCGTCCAAGTTAATGCCTGTTAGATTTGAATTGAGTTTGAAATGTCAGGTGGTGCGACCAATATGTCAGGTGTCGCGACCAGAGTTACAGTTAAACCAACTAAAAAAAGTCATGTTAATTCATGTTTTTCAAAATATTAAATACATTTTAATAAATATATAAAGCTTTTAAGTTGTTTAAAGGTGCAATCTACATATGCATATATATTTTTATTTTATTTTATTATGGTATGAGTGACAATTTAAAGAGCACATTGTCCATCTTAAAGTCCTATTCTTCAAGAATATAGGACTGTATAATCAACATTGATACTAAAACAATTGCATCTTTAAATTAATCTATTTTAGATTTAGATAAATTTTTTAATTAATCTATCTTGTTTTTTTTTGTAGATGCCATTATCAAGCAAGGAGAAAACAGCACGACATAGAGCTCGTTTAAAAATTGTATTTTATTACATCTCAGATGTGCTGGAAGTGATTTCTAAGCCAGAGCGCCTCAATACACGCCATTCAAAGCTGAAAAGTACAGATTGGGACAGTTTGTGCTTTCTGAAAGCATGATTTTGAATTATATTTGAAAAGAGTTGTTTTTTTATCTTGACTTACTGTTACTACTGAATCTATTGAACAGTAGATTGAATTCTGCCCTTAATGTTTGTGGGCCCAATATTTGCACTAATTCACTGTTTCATGATTTGATATTTTATAAAAGATGTTCTCGGTTTTGAAATGTGTTCCCAGAGATGTTTTAAATTTCTAGATTTATAGAAGCGATGATCAAATGTTTTTATTTTTATTTTATTTTTTATGACTTACTGTTACTACTGAATCTATTGAACAGTAGATTGAATTCTGCCCTTTATGTTTGTGGGCCCAATATTTGCACTAATTTACTGATTCATGATATGACATTTTATAAAAGATGTTCTCGGTTTTTAAATGTGTTCCTGGAGATGTTTTAAATTTCTAGATTTATAGAAGCGATGATCAAATGTTTTTTTTATTTTTTTTTATCTTGACTTACTGTTACTACTGAATCTAATTGCATGAGCAGTAGATTGAATTCTGCCCTTAATGTTTTTGGGCCCAAAATTTGCACTAATTCACTGTTCCATATAAAAGATGTTCTCATTTATTAAATGTGTTCCTTGAGGTTTCAAAGTTATATTTTTAAAGAAGCGATGATCAAATGTTATCTTAACATGCAGTATTCTTTTGCACTTTCTTGTTAATGAAACTTAATTATATGATTGAGATAAATAAATTGGTCAGAAGATTAAAATAAAAAAGCCAATTGAAACCTGAATAAAATTCATTGACATATCTTTCTTTTTATTTTGTGAATATCAATCATTATTGATCACAACGTCAGGTGGTGCGACCAGTCATGGTCAGGTGGTGCAACCAGCAAATTTATATTTAAATGTATCAATTCCCACTGCAATTGCAAAATGAAGTAAGAAATATAACTGTAAGCCTTTATATAACGTATATAAATTGTTTTTACAGTTAAAAACAAAACATAAAAAGTCCTTATGGAAAAATGGGTGTTTGAACACACAGAAAAGCAGCCGTTTACATGATTTGGAATAAAAGGGCAATAAATAAAGAAATAGAAAGGGAATTTACCATGTGATATGCATTTTAGACACTACAATGATTCATATTTACAAGTCTCAGTAGTGCTAAGTACATTAAATGTATATTATTTTAAATTAATATATGGTCGCACCACCTGACATTTTCTGGGTGGTAAAATCAGAAATCTTGTTTAATAATGAATTAATGCTGCCTAAAATGCTGTAAAACAAATATAAATCAACACCATACATTTTTTTGGACATAAAAATGCATTTTAAAACTCTTTTGCTTAAAATATTATTTTTTTTTTCTTGAAAACCTTATTTGTCATTGACCCATAAATGTAATGAATTATTATTATTATATCGTTGTTGTTGTTGTGTAAACGTACAGAGTTCAGATAGAGGGTGAAAACAGACATTAAATGATGTAAATGTATTCTAGTAGAACCCATAAACAAAACTATGAGCCTGTAAATTATCATAATGGGACTCTTTAGGTTCATACCTGTTTCTCTGTCCTCTGTGCTGCCGCTGATACAGTGTCGTGGTTTTTATGTTCATCCATCGCACACAGCACACATATACACTTCTGATCAGTGCGGCAGAAAACCTCGAGGATCTTGTCGTGTTTCTGGCAGATCATCTCCTGCAGTCGTCCAGTGGCATCGGTCAGATTGTGTCTCTTTCCTTTAAACAAACTCTCATGTTGTTCAAGGTGATTCTGACAGTAAGAGTTCAGACACACCAGACAGGACTTGACGGCTTTGTGTTTTCTTCCAGTACATACGTCACACTGCACATCTCCAGCTCCAGCGTAACAGTCAGCAGCAAGTTTAGTCTTCTTCAGTTTCTCCACCATTTCAGCCAGAATGGTGTTTTTAGCTAAAGCAGGTCTTGGCCTGAAGGTCTGTCTGCACTGAGGACAGCTGTAGACTCTCTTCTCATCTTCCTGATCCCAGTGGCATGTAATACAGATCTTACAGTAACTGTGTCCACAGTGGATAGTCACTGGATCCTTCAGGAGATCCAGACACACTGAACACATGAAATCATTCTGATCCACTGAAATTCTGGCTTCTGCCATTTTACTGAATGAATGAATACAGAGACACAAACACACAACAGCTCAACTGCACTTCAGTTTCACTTTCCCTGAACTCCCGTGATTCCTGTTTCCTGGGTCTGTGTTTGAGTGTCGTGTGCAAAACAGGCGTGTCTGTAAAGCAGCTTCCACATTCCTGATCCTGAAGAGCCTGAAGTTTTTAGTTTCCATGTTTTCACAAACACACATTTTGTTTAATAAGTCTCAGACATGCACTCAAAAATATAAGGTAGAGAGAAGCAAGACAACAACCTTAAAAGTTATTATCTATCCTTAAAAGTAATTCTCTATCCTAAATACTACATTGTTACTGGAGGACTGAAAACGGTCCAGAAGAGTCACCATGAAGTCAAAATGGCCAAGTCTTTAATTTAATATTGCAGTATTTATTATACATTATTTACCTGTGCACATAGGACTGGGCAATACAACAATATTTATCAAAATATAATTTTCCTCAATAAAATTAGAACAAAAGTTCATAAAATGTTCCATATAAGAGGAACAAAACAGCGTTAACGGCCACACAGTCCATTTATCAGCTCGGCTTAAACGACACTGCAGCGCTCTAGATGCGTTCACTCGCTGATTGGTTTTGATCACGTGACCACTGACCCGTTTTTGGGGATTAACATTGTTCCCTTTCGAAAGGGAACTCGCACTGCTAGTAGTGACGTCATAGGCTGTCGCCGGTCAATATCGATTACCGTGTTTGGATAGCTTTTCAGACACCAGTTCGTGTGGAGTACGGTTACAGTCATAACCTGAGACATTTTTGGTTGCATATTTTTATAGTTCGCACACTCCACCAAAGACAACAGAAGTCAAAAAGCCAGATAAAAAAATTCTCCTAAGCAAAAAGATAAAAAAAAAAAAAAATTATTTCGATTTAGTGGTGCGAGTACCTAGATGTGTTTTTGTGACACATGTACTAAAAAAGTAAAAGAGTTTGTTTTTGAAGGACAAAACAGTGGCAGAAATTCTTGACTGCTCTTTTCGGCGTGAATCACGTTTTGCAGACACAGTTCTCAATTTGAGGCATTTTCGCTAGTCAGTGTTCTCCAACACACAGACGTTGATTTTTTTTTGCTTGGTTAAAGAGGTAACAAATAATTCATTAATACATTTCGAAATAAATTATTATATATTTTCACTTGATATACATGTATTTCTGAGACAGTACACAACGCTAATCTTAGGTGAGTTTCACAACATGTATACTTGCAAATTTTGTGCACACACATGCAGTACAATCTGTGCATTTGTAAGACACATGCAAATTCAAAGGCATTTTTCCAATTAAACACTTATTTAAATTTTTTTGCTCTGCCTGGTTGCTACAAACCCTTTCGAAAGTTTGAAGCATTTTAGTCTCACAGCTATAGACATGGAGAGGGCAATGACTGTGAGGAAAGTGTTGATAAGGTAAGTTTTTGAGACACCTTGCTTTATTTGATCTGAAATTACAATCTAAATCAATTGTAATTCAAACAATTGTAAGTCACTTTCAAGAAATTCATGACATGGAACACCTGCTTTAGACAAATTAGCTGCATTACAGCTTGCTGAAAGGGATATGTGCTATCATCACATCACCATATCCCTCTTGTGAACACTCTTATGACAGTAGATTGGAAGCGATGATTATAGTTAATTTAGTATGCTTAGTTTTTCTTACACAAAGAGTTAAAATAATTAAAAATATTAGAATTTTTCTCACACACCTATCGTTTTGCTTCAGAAGACATTGATTTTTCCACTGAGTTCGTAGGAATTAGCGTCACGATCGCTGTGTGCTTTTTAAGCATCAAATGAGCCGCAGCCATTCATTACCATTGCAGACTCACAGAGATGGATTCTTTTGCAAAAAAATCTGCTTTATGTTGAGTCATGCAATGGCATGAGGATGAGTAAAAAAAAAAGTGAGATGTGACCTTTGCGTTCCCTCGCAAAAAAAAACGTTTGCATTTCCCCCGAGATCCTTTCGGAAACCAGTGAAAATTGCAGGTTAGTATAAAACCGCTGGTATTCAGTTATTTTTTTTTTTTTACGATTAAACAACTTGTTGTCAAAGTTAGTATTGTAGCTTTATGTACAGTCAGACAATTGGATGTGTCATTATATTTTTTGTGTTTTACAAAAATCAAGCTCAAATGGAGTTACAAGGTTTTTCACCAGTCGGAGATATGTATTTTGTCCGTCATCAGAAATGGTTTAAACATGATGCGAGTTCTGCCGTCTCTGTCAGTGAAGTCCATTCTGAAACGTGTTCGAAATTGAACTGTAACTCAGCGAATGTCTGCCACACTTTCACGAGAGATATGTCTTTAGAAAGCTTGGAATGTGTACTTTTAAATTAAGTAATTCATGTTAAAAACAAATATTCTCAGTTTATGTAATCCGTTTGAAACCAAGAAGAGGTACAGTGTTTTCATTTTCTCTTCATTATCTATGAGCTGAGGCCGCCACACCCCCGGCGCTATTCACATGGTATATAGTTAAGGTGATCTATATGCATCGTACACCCCCGATCAATGCCACAAAAACACAAAGTTCCTTCATCATGTTCACTGATAGTTCATCGCGTTTTGAGGATGGCATGGCGGGCACGCTACTTCGGCAAAGAGGCTCTTCAGATGATTCTGGACGGCGAGGAAGAATTCCCTTTTCTTCTGAGGAAGATAGAAACTCAGACAACGAACGGTTGTATTTTGAAGAGAGAGTTGATCCTGCCAAGGATACGGAGTAAGTTGTTTACTGTTATATAATTCTTCTTTGATAATATAGTTCTCAAATAAATTTCAGACTATATTTTGCCTAGTTTTGGCTAGATTTTGACATCTTATGGGAAATATTGCCTTACAATGTCCCTTACTTTCATGTAGGCTATATATATGCTCAGGTGTAAACATTTAATGGGTATACGGCCCATCAATAGATATTTCTCCGTCTTATGGCCCATCATCAACAGATATATACTGTACATACATCGTGCGTCCATACCCATTAATCAGTTTACTTTAGATAATGTATGCTAACAGTTTTTTAGGAATGTGGCTGGATCACACTCGCCTTCACCAGCACCTCAGAGGGGCACACAGGTGTCGTTCAGTTCTCAGTGCGATCGAGAATCATCCTGAGTAAGTGCACAGACGTAATATTTTACAGATGAAATGTAATTGTGTTTACATCGTCATAATATAAAAGTACATGTTCTTGTATGATAATCTTTTTTTATCCAAGGCCATTAGTGATTGATAATGACAATAATACCTACAGTTTTATTTGATTGTGTTATCAGCATGCTTAAGGTTTTTTTTTTTTTTTTTACAGATGTGACAATGAACATTTCCAAGAACCTGTTCTGAAGAGAGCAAAGACAAACAAGCAGTCCACTCTGTCATGGAAAACAAAGACTGATGTCCACAGATTGTGCGATTCTTGCCCGCACGGGAAACTGGACCACAACTGAGCTCTGTTAAGTATCAAATCAGGATATTAGAAGGATTTCTGAAGGATCATGTGACACTGAAGACTCGAGTAATGATGCTGAAAATTCAGCTTTGATCAAAGAAATAAATTATGTTAAAAAAATATAATATAACTGAATATAAATATAACTGATTTAATTTTTTTCCCGTGTTTTTAAGCCCCAGTGGGAATGCAAAAAAAAAGTTTCTCGGGGGAGCACAAAATACTTCCGAAAGTTGACATCATTGTTGACATCATTTTTCTTCTCATTTTATGACAGGCTCAAATACAGGAGGTTTCTATATTTGCAGTCTATGGTTCAGTCATACGTTTAAACAGACCAATTAATAAACTTACTCATAATTGCTTTGACCTTCCCTGGATCCAGGCCATCTCTTGCCTCTTCACCACATGCGGTCTTGAATTTTCCACCTAAATATCAAAAAGTGATACTTGTAGGAAGAAAGATTTGAAGTATTATAGTATATTACTACTGGTACTTGCAAATGTACCTCTAAGGTTACTTCGAAGAAGAGTCTCCATGTCAAAAACACTCAGGAGGAGACACCGGACCATAAAAGTGGACGTATTAGCATATGATGCTGATCCAGGACACCCCTGATCCAGGATGGATTTCAACCTAAGGGTACAACAACAAAAAAGACAAGATAACAAAAGAAAAAGGAACGACACCTCAAAGGCCAAAGTAGGGGTGGGCAATATGGCCAAAATCTTATTATTTTTTTATCTTTGTTTTTAAAAATAAGAACAAAGATGCCAATTACAAGTAGGGATGGGCATTTTTCAAAAATATTGCATTCGAATATTCGGGCTCATAAAAAATAAAAAGGCGTTTGGTGTCATTATCTTACTTTTTATAATACAATAGAGAAGCACAATTCTGGATAAATTGAGAATCACGTTTTTTTTCTGAAAATTATTCAATCGAATCGAGAATCGAAATCTTGCGAATCGTAATCAGATTGAATCTGGACATCTGTATCGATCCCCAGCACTAGTGTGTGTCTGTATATTATTAAAAACACTCACTGGGGTTAGGCTTATTCTTAGAAAACTGGAAAAGTATTAGAACGGTTTGAATAATCAAAAACAAGTTTTTTTGGTCAAAGAAAACTACATATCAAAAGAAAGAATTTAAGTGACTTGGATTTGGTGTCTGAGAAACTTACACTAGTGTTGGCTGGATTATCTTGAGATGGTACTGGGTATTGCCCACGTGTTGTTACCAGTTTTTTAAGTTCTTCAACAGACTGTTGAATAACACAAAGTGACTTTTCCATGTTTCCCGTTCCTAAAATGCAAAAGCAACAAGATACTTTGCATTGAGGAATTTGTAAGGAATTTGCAAAAGAAATATAAAATATTCCTAAAATGTTGTTGCCTTACATCTTAAGAGACGTAACAGTAAATAAGGCACATATTGTGCAGATCTTACTGGCTGCGTTCGAAACCGCATACTTCCCTACTATTTAGTATGGGAAAAAGAGTAGGCGAGCGAAAAAGTATGTACGAATCCAAAAGAGTAGGCGAGAATTACCTGGGTGACGTATTAATTATCGCGAGATTCGGACTTCAGTGCGTTCGAATATGCCTACTTTCCTACTATATAGTAGGCGAAAACAGTACGTGAAGGAAGCAGTACGTTCGAAACATCAGTATTCATAAAAGAGTAGGCGAGAAGTTCCCGGATGGCTTACTGCTTCCACACAGATTTTTGAGTGCTGATCCGTGGATACTCTTCTATCCCAGGAGGCCACGCGAGAGGACACGTCATTATCAAACATCGCGGAGATCAGCGACGCGGGTGCTTTCAAATGTGAGTAAACACGGTTCCTTGCGTTAAAATTGCATGTGTTGAACTACTGTAGAGTAAACTGTTGAATTGTTGAAGGTGTAAAGACGTTACACAGTGTAGTATAGTTGTGATTTTGCTGTAAAAACACGTTTTATTATGTATAACGTTAGCTAACAGAGGAGCTCCAGTAAGGACACGTAAGTCACGTCTCTAACGTGGATTTACATAAACCATATATATCTTAAAGACGCTTATTTTAAATGTCTATTTACATCTGACAGGAAAATCTTCAGTAAGTATTGCAGAAGAGCACATCACAACATGAAATAGACATCTGAGTGATGAATGTGTGCTAGAACAAATCTATAAAGTAACTAAACATAAGTTATCTATTTTATTTGTCCATTACTGTTGATAAATTGAGGAACATTTATGTTGGATAAAAAGTTAAAACAACCTCAACATGTAAATGTAGTGTTGCTCATAAATCACAGAGGTAATGTGAATCTTGTCTGGATGTTACAGGGTCGGATGAACAGATGTGTGTTTATCCAGTGGAGAGTGGCTCATGAAGCTGAATGCTGCCATCAAAGGCTTTGAGTGAGTATACTACAGAAATAAATAACAACAACTATTTAAATATTAAGTTGTAGTTTATTTTAATTATTGTAATTTCAAACAGAGCTATTACAGCACTTTCCTGATTCTTGATTTCTGTGCATTTGCTGCACAGCTTTTGTGGTGGAGCAGGACCTGCCAGGGAAGATGATGGCGGCATTTGTGAAAAAAACACACGTTTTTGTCTTCTAAATAATACTGAAATCAAATGACATTGTGCGGTTAAAATGACTGTTTTTTGTGTTATGTTTGTGCATTTTTGTAGGATCTGAAATGTCAGCAGGCTGGTGTGAGCACTGAGGATGAGGAGCCCAGAGCTGAATCCTGGAGATGGTGCCATGGATGAGACCCACCATCACTCCACCTGCCCTTATGAGACCCTCCATCACTCCACCGGCCCTTATGAGACCCTCCATCACTCCACCTGCCCTTACGAGACCCTCCATCACTCCACCTGTCCTTACGAGACCCTCCATCACTCCACCTGCCCTTACGAGACCCTCCATCACTCCACCTGTCCTTACGAGACCCTCCATCACTCCACCTGCCCTTACGAGACCCTCCATCACTCCACCTGCCCTTATGAGATTTCGCCTTCTGTAGTGAAAATCCCCCAGATTGTACCTTTAAAACTCTTAAATGCAAACATATTTAGTTAAAAAGTATTAAATGCACAGTCTACTCCGTACATCTGGATGAAATTAAATTAGTAAAAGTAAACTTTTAAAATAAGTTTTTGTTTTCAAGTGTTACATTAATGTTGGATAACATGAACAAGCACAAAGGCTCACTGTAGGGATGGGCGTTACCAATTATTTTCTTTTCGATCCGATACCAATTATTTTCAAGATCAGTATCACCGATTTCAATACTGATACATCTGTGCAATATTTAATTCATTCTTTTTTATTTAATTTGTAATAAATATGAATAAAACTGCAATAGACATGACTCCCTTTTTGTTACATTTATTGAAACTGACTGAACATTAATCAAATAAACAGTCACACACATATATTATAATGTATATAACAAAAATATAACGCATCACGCAAACCATTTTCAATAAAGGTCACATAATGTTTCTAAATGTTTTCCCCTATAAAGGCTTTTGTGATGGAACAAGAGAATGAGGACATTTCCCATTTAACGTGTTTCTTCTTTAACTGAGAAACTCTTTTACTTTTGAAAGAAAAAGTTTTATTTGAATGTCAAATAAGCTGAACTTAAGGTTGAATCTTACATTTAAGTTGGAATCTTAATTTGTGCATGTATTAATACACAGCCAGTCTGTGTTAATCATAAAACCAATACAGATTTATATGTTTTTGTGAAGGAATAAGAGATTGCTGAGGAGAATGTCCCTTGTTTAGATTGTTTCTTCTTTGACTGAGTTCCTCCCATCAGAAGGCACAGATGATGCAGCGATCCCAAGAAATTTTTTTTTTTTTTTTTTTTGTGCTAGTTTGCTGGAGATGGGAAGGTTTGTTGAAGATTTCTACACCAAACTAATTGTATTATTGCTTTAATCTTTTTATTTTATTTTTTATTGTCGATGTGAACTGTGAGTTGTGTCATCTTTTATATATATTTTTTTCTACGTAAATTTCTATGCACTTTTGTCATTATAACCTGCAGCGTGTGAACAGGACTTTTAATTTGGTATCCGAGTGTGACGTCATAAGGCGGCGCCGCGCTCCCGCATCTGTTGTGATTCGGCTGAAGAGAGGTTTGTGTTTTAAGGTGTTTAACGCGATAGAAGCCATTTAATCGTCTTCAAGCGACGCCTCCTGATTCAGGCATTATTAAGTTTAACAATGCCTTGCTTTATCTAACATTTATTAACGTCGTGTGAGCAAAGTAACAATGAAAACTCGTGAGTAACAAAAGGTGCGTTTCAATTCGGTCTCTGGCGAGCAGTGATGTCCTGTTCTTGAACGAATCGTTCTTCTGAACCGGTTCTTTTTAGTGAACCGGTCGAACCAGTACACTAAATCGGACTGAATCGTTCGAAACAGTTCGCGTCTTGCGTCAGCGCTGATACACAAGTTTCTAAAGTTACTCACTTTCGGACATGCCCGAGTCCTGACAGTCCCTTCCACTCGAAATAAACCATTATCCCGGAGTATATTTTACTCCAGTAAATCCAACAGTTCAGAACCGAGAACTGTTTAATTCAGACACGTTTGACATACTGAGAACCGATGAGCTGTTAAGCTGAGCATGCGTGCAATTTTTTCAGAGGGACGAAATGCATGTTTCTTAAGTATTTTATTGAACATCAATAAGTGTAACAAAATAAAACATGTTGGAAACATGTTTATCACATACTTTCTCTTCACTGTATTATTTTAAAGATTGGAAACAATGAATGAATTGTAAAACTAAACATTTATTATTATACTAAAACATTATTTTCAGCAGGGCCGTGCACAGGCATTTTGAGGGGCAGTGGCTTAAACCAAAAAAGGGGGCACTATAAGGAGTTTGAATGAGGCAGTATCATCTTAATACAGAAAATGAAAAACAACTCTTTTATATGGGCAATACGATTACAATTAGGATTTAGTGCAAAATCAAGTTATGTTGTTATAATTACTCTTCCAATTAAATAATTCAATGTCAATGCCAGTTTAACTGTCTGATGCTCAGTGGGCTCTCACTCTCTGAGCTGCCTCATCCTATGGAAGTAGTATAGACATTTTATTTAATATTATACAGTTAAAGTATAAATTGAAATGATATACAGGTTACAACAGTTATAAAGTCACACCGGGGTAAAATGCGCATTTGACTTAATTCTCTTATATACCACTCAATGGCACAAATTCTGCTCAGCACTTTTTTTCATAAACGCTTTTGATGATGGACTTGGAAATTTGGCTGATCATTGACTTGATCAAAGTTGATTCTGTGCTAATTTAATCTACTATTTTATATATATATTTTTAATAGACTTATGTAGCAATTTAAATACAAAGATCTCAAGAATCTTGTTTCTGTATTTTTAAAATGAAAATCATGACAGATAGCCTATATTTATTGAACAAACATTTATTATTTAATTTATCAAAATAACTCAAATTGATGATCAATCAATTAATATAAACTTTGCTAAAGTCATTTGGTTTGAACAAGTATCAACTTAGACATTATTAAAAGCATATTAATTTAGCTTAAGTATTTGTATCAATACTGTGTGTCTTTACCGTGCTGGTTTTACCCCGTGTGTACCTCCTTGCCACCTCATACATTAATACGATTTTTAAACAAACCACCTTTCTGATTTATTTTCACACAAAATCTGTTGCTCCATAAATTTTCAAACATATATTGTTCTGCAATCATACACTGGGAGTAGTGAAAATTAGAATTCTTGTTCAATCAAATGATTTAACCTGATCTAATCTAATCTAAATAACACTAATAAATAAATCACGAATAAATAAATAACATTTTCTATTGTTTGCAGATTTTGTAGACAAAAAAACAATGCTTTCACAAAATTAGAAGAACAGAGTGAGAAAGAGCAAAGACAAAGCCTATTCAACATTGCAAAAATTGAATCAAAGTTCTAGAAAGCCAGAGGGTAAATCATTATGTATAGAATATTTAGCAGACAGTTTTTCACACTTTAACTCCTGTAAATATATTTCCCATTATAATCAGTTGCCTTAGTTGATATAGAATCTATCTATAACATAGCCTACATCATATTTATAATATTTTAATGAGACCATATTAAGATTATACATAATAAAAAGGTTATATACTATATATTATCTAAATGTGTTCTAATCTAAATGAATAGTACCTTAGTATAGTAGGTTACAAGGGGGGCTAACGGCACAAAACACATTTGCTTTTCTTCCAAGAACATGGATGTTGCACGAGTTGTAACTTGTTAGCACTATTTGAAGACCAAGAGCAAAACATTTTGCGACAGAAATACAAAAACATATTACCAAAATAATAATTTTGTGGATCGACTACTGTCTGTAATGTGGACTGTAATTTGTAATCGACCTGTGAATGGGACGACATTCTATTCTGAAACTGTCGTCGGGGAGCGGGCACATGCTTGTCTACGAGTGACGCTGCGGAGCGAGCAGGAAAACACGGAGCGGATTAGCGGAATCAATGGATCTTTAGCGGAGCGATAACAGAACGTTTTTATGGGAATCTTCTGGAGGGTTAGGGAGGGGGGCGAGAGGGGCACCTCAGCTGATGAGGGCAGAAGGGCAGTGGCTCTAGCCACCGGGCCACCCCCCTGTGCACGGCCCTGATTTTCAGGAACAGCTAATTTAACTTCTAAGTAAGTTGAAATACATTTTTGACGTAAACTCTTGCCAAGGTTTTAAGGGTGTAAATAAATGTTTATAATGTGTTAATCAAAACCTAACAAACATTCTGGAGACATGCATCAACTTGTCGACTGTATAAGGTTTCAGCAGTTCTCAGCTCACACACAGGCCTATGCTACGGTTCTCGAGTCAAGAACTGGTTGTTGGATATCAGTTCTCGAATCACCAGTACAGAACCGAGAACTGTTTCTTTCGGACACGTTCGATACGGAGAACCGATGAGCTGGATCCTGAGCATGCATGATAGCACCGTCTCTGAACCGAACTTTCGAACTGCTTGGTGTGCTGATACATGAGCACGGGTGAACCGAGGACTTGAATGAGGACCCGAATTCGGCGAAATGTACGTTTATTTAATTACAAGTAAAATAAAATTGATAAAGACCAGTTTATTCACTTATATCTTTAAGACATGTAAAACATCCGCGTTTGCGCATCGCCTTAGGCCTACTACAGGGTTCATTTTCGAAACGTAAATGTAAGAAACTTATCCAAGATGATTATGACGATGAGCACTATTATTTAACTGAAGTTATGATTACAAATGCCTTTATTTGAATGTATTTTTATCCGCCGGGATGATAGAATTGACGTCATTACGTGATGACGTAAAAGAACTGGTGAACCGGTTCACTGAAACGAACTGTATCTAATATTAAATTTGGATTTATTTTTCTTTCTGTTAATTATTCTCATTTTAAACAGGACAAACACAGAAAAACTCCTGGTGAAGCGACTGACATCCAAGTAACACAACTATAAAGATGGCGTTTATTAAAGAGGAGAGTGAAGACATGAAGATTGAAGAAACATTTAGCGTGAAACAGGAAGATACTGAGGAACAAACAAAGATGGCGTTTATTAAAGAGGAGAGTGAAAACATGAAGATTGAAGTAACATTCAGAGTGAAACAGGAAGATACTGAGGAACAAACAAAGATGGCGTTTATTAAAGAGGAGAGTGAAGACATGAAGATTGAGGAAACATTTAGCGTGAAACAAGAAGAAACTGAGGAACAAACAAAGATGGAGTTTATTAAAGAGGAGAGTGAAGACATAAAGATCGAAGAAACATTCAGGGTGAAACATGAAGAAACTGAGGAACAAACAGGTTAGTTTCTCAAAGTTGAACTCAGTCATCTGATCCCTATTAAAATTTCCAGCTCTACAGAAATTAATGATATTTTTTAGGGGTGCGCCCATTGCTGCTGGTAGCCATTTTGGTGCCCTAAGCATAATTCCTTTTTGATGCCCACCCCCCTACCAGAGAAAAAAAAAACTTCGTTTAACTTTTTATTACCAAAACATATAACAGGGTTCCCGCGGGGTCTTAAAAAGTCTTAAAAAGTCTAAAATTCTGAACTTTAAATTTAAGGCCTTAAAATGTCTTAAAAACAGCCAGATTTTGATCCGTGGTCTTAAATTTCATTTAGTCAGGTCTAAAAAAGGTCTCGCCAACAAGGCCGTTCACATATCACATCTTTTGCGCGCTCAAGTTCGTTCAAATGTAGGCGCGCGCGCGCGCGCGCTCATAATTGAAGCGACGCACTCGTTTTTTTCCAGGCGCAGCGAGATAAAAAAAATCTCAACTCTTCAGAATGCCGCAAACGCACCGCAGGTCATGTGACAAGAACCAACCAATCAGCTTCGCCCCTTTCCGTAACAACATTGAAAGCTCACTCAACTGGAAGGATGCGGGTGCACCCAAACACTACGGGTGTTTTTCTCTTCTCCGTAAATAAATCTTGAAGCAGAGCTACAGCAAGCGTTTCTCGCCGGTGGAAATCCATTAGCCACTAAAACTTCTTTGTCATTGACAGGCATGAAAACTTCTCACCTTGGTGGCTGTGGCCAGCATTTACCCGCTATATCTCTATAGTTACCATAAACTTAGCAGCTTTAAAAAACCAATCATCATTCCTAATGCAGAAACCTGACAGCCAATCCGAGTCAGAGTAGGGCAGAATTGTTTTCAAAGTCTTTAACACCGCGAGTCTGATGACACACTGCCGAACAAAGAACCGCACGTCGGAAAGCAAGCCTGAGTTAAGTTAGCTTACAATGTTAACTGTCTTGTCAGATACAGACAGCGATGTTGCCATGTCATTATTTTTAATTTTGACATAGAAGTGGGCGGGATAATATCGCGAGCGGGCGCGGGCGCCGTGAGCGCTGAGCGAGCAGGAACGAGTAGTGAGTTGTCGTCGAAAAAGATGGATAATGCAAAAAAGCTGTCGGGGGTCTTTCTATGTTTTCTAAACATAGAAAAAGAAAGAGAGAAAAGGAGATGGCATGTCAATTGATGCGACAGCAGCTAAATAAGTGGATGGTGAAAGCCTACAGGTAGGATTTTGTTTTGTGTCCAGGCATGTAGGCTAATGCCATGCCATCGGGACTACCGGTAGATTCCCGGTGGGCCGACGTGCTTTTTGGGCCGATACATCTCATACTTCTACATCTACATCGTTTTTTGTCTTAACGGCCCATAAAACTCGTACATCGGCGGCCCATTCGTTTTGTTTTGCTTAATTGGCGGCGCTGGGTTGGTGCGTAATTAGTGCGTAATGCATTGGTCAATAAAAAGTCAGCGTTAGTTTTTTTTTTCTGACACCCCATGTAACACGTAGATCAGCGGCCCATTTGGTTCTTTTCTTGATTGACACTGGGCTAGCCCAATCACACCTTTAATGTGAAGTATAGAAATATACTCTTTCAAGTAGCCTATAGAAATTAGTACAAAACTAATTATGAAAGTTTCCTTTATTTTTCAGTGCATTTGTTTTACAATATATGGCTATTACTATCATGGGATTAATATTGTAACTATTATTATGTAGTAGTAATGTAGACAGACACTGTAACTAAAATAATTTTTCTTTGTTTAATTTGCACCAGATTGATGAATTTAACATTTAAAAAGCACTATATATATATATACAGTATATATATATATATATATATATAAGTTGATTGGATTGGATTTTTTGCTGCCGCATCCTTCTCACCTTTTTTACCCCTGACCTGTTTTCATGCCTGCATTGTGGAGAGCGCAGGGCATGGTTGCATTGCAACTACAGACGCCACGGGAAAATCCGACCGAATTTTACTATTAATAATAAAAGATAAGCTAAAGTGCATTGTAAATGTCAGTAATTTATCTTTTTATAAAAACAACTTTTTTGTCTAAACTTTATTTGAACTTGTACATGTTAGTATATAACATGTTGCAAGACACTTTTAAAATCTGGCTATCATTTTTAATGGTATTATTTTAATGTTTATGTAAACAAAAAGTGCATATTGATGCAAATTTTATTTGTTATTTGCTGGTTTTCGACATTGTGTAGTATTAGTACTTTTTGAACAGGATTCTGTGATAACCGTGGTCATTTTTGTCACTATAATCATTGAAATGAAATGTTCATGCCATTTCATCTCTAGTTATGATCAACTATGATCAACTAAAATCAACTAATTATGTGTTTTTTACAGTAGGCCTATAATATGCATAGTACAATTTTCTATAAAAAAAATTATATATCTGATTCTGACACACGTTGTTGGGTGTGGAAGGTTACTAATGTGATTGTTTTATCTGTAAATTAAATTAATGTTTTTTCAATTACTTAATTCATTGAAATAAAATGAATTCTTTGATTTGAATTTTTTTTTTGGTATGTCTTAAATTTCAAACTTTATGGTCGTAAAATGTCTTAAAAAGGTCTTAAATTTGACTTGCTGAAACCTGCAAGAACCCTGATATAACTCAACTCAATACCAACAACACAATAGCATCATGACATGTGAACTGCTTGTAGATGGTTGCTCGTCGTCTGTGTCTTCCTCTCCTTGTACGTATCTCAGCATTGCTCCTGCATTAATTTAGAAATGCGAAGAAAAAGGATCAATATAGAAAGAGACAAAATATTCAAACAAAGAATCTTGTACTGGACAAAATTATAAACATTTAAAACTGAAAGCATGCAGCCAAGGAGCTCTCCCCCTTTATTCCTTATCATCTATTTGATAAATCTAATCTAATATAAAAGCATAATAGAATGAGTTGCAATATTGCAGACAATTCAACAATAATGTTTGCTTTAAATCATTCAAAATTATATTTTATATTTATATCTTAACTACAGGAATAAAAGCAAAATGGTCCTGAAGCAAGAGGAACTGTTAGCCTACCTTGTGCACTGCACTGACTGCTAACTGTTACTGAGAAAGTATTAACCACCGTCACGTCAAAATAAACCATAAACTACTGCTCAATATCTAAAGTAAAGAAAGTAACAGCTAGCTGGTGTCAGTTACTGGTAAAATGTATAGAAGGGTGTTTCTCACGAAAGCTTGTTTTTAAAAATTTCAAACATGAAAATTTCAAAAATGCTTGAGTAAAAAAATTATTAAAAAAACAGACATTAGAAACAAAGTCTGGAGAACATTAATTTAAAAACATTTACTTGCATTAAGACATTTTTGAGCATAATTTCCAAAACAAGTCCTAAAAAATCTAATTACCGCAACAGTCTGAAAACATCAACACTGTTAGAAAAGAAAATGCATTTTCACATTTTTAAAAATGGATATTTAACAGTCATGCACAGTTACTTAAAAATCTGAAATAAATTAAAATTCGTTTTTTTTTGGGGGGGATTTCTCTCATTACCGAAACACCTTCCACAATTTACAATCTTTTTTTATATATATTTTAATGAAACCTGACACATTTTCAAAATGTGACAAATCTGAAGAACATAATGTGTAGATTATGTACATGCATTTAAAAGCAAACTACAAATTTTATATTAATTAAATTAATCTGTTGCGGTAATGAAACATAGGTTTTGGAAATGAGGTTGATTATTTCGGTAATGATAGTAAGTTTACTATGTCTAGATTTAATGTAGAAAAATATATAATATCTGCAAAATCATGGATTCAATTTCAAATGTTTTATTTTGTAGTGCTTCAAAAATACATAAAAATAAGCAACAACGAAAAAAAGACAAAAAAAAATAAATAAAATATTTTTTTTGTAAAACAGGAATAAACAAGGCAACATTAGATAACATTTCGAGTGCTAATGGATAACATTAAATACTCTTGTTCTGGCTGTTTTGTTATATACATGCCTAAAAAGTGCCTAATAATATTTCTTTACTGAAAAAATATCGCCATTATAATTAGTATGAGTTTGATTGATTTCTCATTAGGCTATTTTTGGTGGTGGGAGCGGCGATACTCGGTATAATTTTTTGCTGGATCGGGTATCGGTCAGACGAGATCTGAGATCCAAATCCTATATTGTGAAGTGTTTCCCATAGGAGGAGAATGTACTTGTTGTGGTGGTGGCAGGGCGAAGTGGTGCAGCGCTGTGTTTGTTGAGTGGGTTCAGAATAAACTAGTCAAACAAAGGTTTATTACAGAAAATACTCAACATTATTAAATTCATATTATGCATAAATTCATATTCATAAAATGATATTAGAAGCATGAACAAATATTATCAGAATGAAATCTTCAGATTTCCAAAACTATTTACAAAGTTGACCGTTTCTGTTTGAGCAGTGAATTTTTCTCTGCTTAAAAAAATTATAAAAACTTTCAAAGGCCTGCCTGTATGGATAGGGTTCAGTGGCCATTTATAACTTCTCCTTAAAGGGATGGTTCAGAGTAAAATCAACCTATGGTCCTGTGCACCATGACCTGCAGGCACAAATGCTGTGCAGGCGCTAATGGATCAAAGTGTGTATCTCGTAAATTGCCCCACTAATAATGCCCAGAATGGTACCAAACTTCTACAGTAGTACAAATAGGTTCTGTACTCATAAAACGAGGCAGAACCTATTAGTACTACTGTATAAGATTGTTACCATTCTGGGCATTATTAGTGGGGTAATTTATGAGATATACACTTGGATCCATTAGCAGCATTAGATCCATTAATGGATCCATTAGCACTTTATACCAAAATGTCAAAAATTTTACTTGAATCAATGAACAGCATTAATAAAGCCCCAGTCTTACAGATCATTAACTAAAAAGTTGTTTTAGGGTTTAGTTACCCTTTAAGGTTCTCTCCTTGAAGTCTATTTCTCATGTCAGTTTTGATCTGAAATAGAAACAAACTTGCATAACCATTTTGGAAGATAGGACAAGTAAGGAATAATTGATGACAGGCCGTTGAATTATAAAAAAAAAATGCACACCCGAGGTGGTAATGTGGTCACGATGCGAAGCGGAGTCAATCAAGCGCATGGGGCTGCATGTTTTTTCTTGTTATGAATTGTATCCTTTTTTCCGCTATTACAGTTGACTACGAGAAGTGATATGGAACTGTAATGCGGTCGAGACCTGCCTGAAACTGCTTTAGTCGTGCGTTTCCCTGAAAATAATTGCACACCTTAGAACGTTTGTCAACCAATCAGATTCAAGCATTCAACAGCCCTGTAGTATAAGAGAAAATTAACTGCCGATTCGGTATCGTGTGCCGTCTGAGAGAGCGCTTCTGTTGTGTGTCATTCAATGCGGGACCACATTGAGTTATTTATTCACAACTTACTGGGCATAATAACGTATTAAAATAACAATAATAAACACTTTTTGAAGAGCCTCATTAACTGTGCTCAGGCATCTTTGACTTCTCTTTGACTCGATCTCCTCCACGCTCTCTATATGTTAATGTTAGAGAGCGTGGATCGCCATTATAATTAGTACACATACTAATTGTACACATTTTGAATGTTAAATAAGTTAATAATGATAACATTGTTTTTGTCTTGGTGATTTGTACAGAGGCTTCGTGTATTTGCACTTAAGCCTAAACAGACAGTGAATGAGAGAGATCGACTGAGCTTGTGCGAGACCTGCGTCTGTCTTTGAGGTCAAGTCATATATATTCGTGAAAAGGTGCCATTAACGTTTAAGGGTATTTACCATGAATGGCTTCAGCGCGTGGAAGCCGCGGGAACAAGTCACTTATTGAATCAATGCCATTGGTCTCTATTAAGTGAAGCATCAGCTTCAGCGTTACCCATGCAACGCATTGCTGGTCAGCTGAGCCTTGAAAAGTGGATCTCAAAGTTAAAAATAATGAACACCTTGTTTCATTACATCTACCTTTTAATGAATCAGCGTTTTTGAACGTGTTCGTTGAATGAACGGTTTAATGACTCACTCAAAGACAGTCCGTTGCCATAATGTAACTGCGCGCTGAGTGACAGCCTTTCAATGCGCAGAGACGCTGTTTAGTTTCGGTTTCATTGGTTACTGAAAATATCTTCTTTTTTTGTGCATGCTAATAACCACATTTCAACACTTATTTATATAGCAACAAATAAATATAAATAAATGGCGATAATACCGCGTTATTAAGCCACTTAAAATTACAGCCAGGGAAATTCCTTCACCGCTGTCTAGTTTGCTGCGTTGGATGAGTCAGCGACGCGCGCATCAGTTTCACGGTCAACTAAAGATTTACGTAATTTACACGGGTCACAGGAAATCAAAAGGTAACTCCCGTTGTGGATTCGCTCTTCCCTTAACAACAAGGCTGATACATGGGAATATAAAGCCCAAAGAATTTACAACATTCTGTGCCCACAGATAACATGCAAGTCCCGATTTTCACCTCTTCTTTATCAGTTAATCCCCGAATCACATGCGTGCCGAACCGCGGGCGTGAGGCCTGGTCCGTACGGATCACAGATCAACTGCGATCCGTTGCACCCCTAGCAGAGGTTGAACCAACACCAGGGAAAGGCTAAAAGTAGGCTAATGTTAGCGTAATCTTTAGAGGGTATGTGCGTGACGTCAACATGGCTGGAGTGACTGTTAAAACCACTGAGTGGCAAAAAGTCTAAGGCAGCTTATGATTTTCAGTGTGAATACTGTGAAAAACACATCTAAAACTGGACAGAGCTTTGCAATTGACTACAAATAGATTTGACAAGAAATCTGAGGTATATTTTTACAGACTGCCAAAAGCTACAGAACAGAGAAGCAAATGGATCGCTGCAATTCATAGAAACAGCTGGACTCCAGGCAGCGAAACGTGGATTTGCAGTTATTTTGTTTCAATGGTTGATTTTTTGGGGGGGTAAAATTATACCCTCTGTATTGTATTGTTATATTTTGCATTTACAACTCGTGAATGAACTATTTATCATCTTTCATCTTATATTCTACATAATTGGATGTTTTTAAATGAACACTTATTTCTCCGGCATTGAAATCAGGCACATGAATGTCAGGAAACACGATTCCTGGCTCCATGTCAATATCCATGGACCACTGGATCTTTTGTAAATTGTAAAGAACACTATATTGAGTCCAACCTTTAGTTTAAACTGGTAATCATTTGGTTTTACTTGCATTTTCGCAGTTTCCGCTAATAAATCCAGTCATGCAGCAGTTCTTTTGGCACTTTTTGTATTTAACAGGATCACAATTTATTAAAAACATTTAAAGTTAATAATTAAAACAATATATCAAAACTTTTTTTTTTGAGTTAGTAAGTCCTCAGAGAGGGCTAAACTTTTGTCAAAATATTTACAAACTTTTACATAAGTTTACTTAATAACAGTTTAATAAGATGCCAATATTTTATTTAATAAAAAGCCACCAGTTCTAATGTTATTTTAGGAATTCATGAATGACATTAAACATCTAAATCTTTTTGCTTAAATAAATCTGCCTATTTATTTGTGAAGAAGTTCCATTTTCTCCATATTAGAATTGCAGCTCTGTGATTAGTTGTCCAGCTATTAAATTACAAAAGGACCAAGCCATAGCAAGTCAATGAGTAGGGTTGGGTATCGAGAACCGGTTCCAACTTGGAATAACGATGCCATTGGAATTGTTAAGAAAATTTGTCTTCGATTCCGATCATCGGTTCCAAGCGCTCAAGTTTTGGTTTCCATAGTGGCCGCCGGATTTCCGGAAGTGCTTGCCGTGCCTGCTTGTTCTGTTGCAGCCATGGAGCACGGTAATTGTAAAATGAAAATTGAAGGGCTAAGTTTAAATTTTGTTCTTGGTGGGGTTTTTTCTGTCAAAATGTCAGAAAGCATTTTGTATTATCCATCCGTGTTTTTAAAATTCGTTAAATGACGGACGTTTTACTGTTAACACAGCCCTCATTATATTTCGGATTCGTATAACTTATACTTGATATTATTTATAAGTGATTCATTATGCTATTATTGGACTCCTGTCTATTCATTGTCAACTGTTTTCTATAAATATGTTAGTATTGGCTAACATTTATTCAGCTAATGCGTGTCCTGTTTAAAATGTGCAATGTTCAAATGCAAAGACAGCACGTCACAAATAGAAGCCCTTTTCCTGTGGTATTTAGTATCATATTTAGATATTGGAATAATAAATTAAGTAGCCTATCTTAATTGTACACCATGTTCCTAGGTTTTTTATTTTGTATTTTTACTGTTTTCTAGGGGTTTCTTAATTTTAGACTAGTTGACCAGCACATATTAAATGCAATGCCCAAAGTAAATGTTACTTTAGATAAGTGTACGTGGGAATGCCACGGGCTTGGTCAATCCAAAGCCATTTTAAGAGAAGTGAAGTTGATCAACTAATGTCTTTTAATGGTGGTTAAAACCTCTACTGAAATAAAACGATTGAATTAAGTTAAAGAGGAGGCACTCCAAGGGGGCTATTTTAGTATCTTTGATTGTGTACGTGTGAATACGGCAAATCTCAGATATTTAGCCAATTACCTCTGTTTTGATGACTGGACCTGGCAAAATTGTGTCGTGAGACCTTGCGAGAGAGATTCAAGGACCTCAAAGTGATATAGCTTCCTGATCTAGGCGGGTAAAATATAATCAGAGTTAAAAAAGAATAATCAAATATTCGTTCACTTTTAATGATGCCCAGACATCATTAAAATCTTTATCATTTATGGAGTCAGATGAAATAACAAGTCAATACATGTGAGAAAATATATTGCATTTAATCTTGTGTTGCGGAAAAGGAAAGACAAGCAATACCCTCATTGGACCAATAGGCAGGCTTACAGGGTCGAAGAAGATGCGTGTTTTATTTCACAACCAGTAGATCACATAAAAACATAAATCTGCGCTACAGGCGCTTTCAATATCTCAGTCCACCAGAGCTCTCCAGAGCTTTCTCACACTGTCACGAGTCTCAGTCAGTCCCTCCATGCCACTTCTCGTCTCCCAGGTGGCTTTTATGGTCTCTTCACGGCAATTACTGAAACAAGACACAGGTGTCATTTGCACCTGACCCACTTACGCCGCACTTTTCTCCGATTCTCTCCCCCGTCACAGACCTCGCTGAACCACGCCCCCCTTGCCACATACCCCCACCGTCCAACTCATGCCGGGGAGCCGTCTGCTCTGCACTGCTCCTTCCACCTGAACGGATCTGGTGCTTCCTTTTAAGTGATATCAGTCAGCGGGCTGGCGAGGCCCGAATAATTAGGCACATACCTTTTTATAATATCCTGCCAGCTCCAGGAACTGTCTCACCTCCTTTTTGGTCTTGGGTCTCGGGCAAGTTGCAACTGCTGCTTATCAATTTAGAGACGCACATGCCCGTGACCCAAGTGGAAACCCAGATACCTGACCTCCACACACCCAACCACACACTTCTTTGGGTTGGCCATCAGCCCAGCCAGTCTCAGTGCTCTCAGGACAGCGCGCATATGCAGCATGCGGCCGGAGATTTCGGTCCATGAGGCGCTGAAACGTGGCTGGAGCCCCGAACAACACGAAAGGAAGTGTAACGAATTGGTGTCACCCAAACAGCGTTGTAAAGGCTGTCTTTTCTTTGGATAGAGGCGATAAGGGGATCTGCCAGGACCCTTTAGTTAAATCCAGTGGGGAATAAAAATGAGTGGTGCCCAGCCGATCAAGCAGTTCGCATTGGATCCGCGGCAAACTTGGTTCCACCAAGTCATCAACCACATGCATCATAACGTATTAAGAGAAGGACTGTTAAACAGATTGTAAACTAAGGAAGACAGATGGTAGTAGTGAGTGCTCAGGCTCTGGCATTCTCTGTGCTGTCAATATAAAAGTCTGCCCCCCCCCCTCAAAAATAAAATTCCCACACAAAACCAGAGAGGCATGACTTTTGTGAAGGCATACGTCACTTCTGGGTTCATATTGATGGTGCAAATGCATCCTGGAAACCCTTCAAGAACTGAGTTTGGCACCCCTGGTGTATAGGATCTAACATGCATGTTATTAGTTTTAATGTTTTATGTTTCTAAATGTTTGTGATTAGTGGCATTAAACTGGGATTAACTTTTGTCTTTTTTCGCCTCAGACCTGATGCCATTGAAAGAGGAGAGTCAAGATCTGAATGAAATGGAAGAGAAAGATCAGTACAAGACACATCATGATTTCATAACTGAAGAAAAGTCTTTGAATTGCTCACAGACTGAGACAACTTCCTCACAAAAAACAGCTCAAAAGACACCAAAGACAGGGACTATAGGTAATTTCACCTGCCATCTGTGTGGACTAAGTTTCAAAAAGCAGGGAAACCTTGAAGTTCACATGAGAGTTCACACTGGAAGGAAGCTGTACCCCTGCCAAGAGTGTGGAGTAATTTTCAATCAACAAGGAAACCTTAAAGTTCACATGAGAATTCATACTGGAGAAAAGCCTTTCACCTGCTCTCAGTGTGGAAAGACTTTCAGGCAAAAAGGAAACCTTAAAAACCACATGAGAGTTCACACTGGAGAGAGACCTTACACCTGCCAACTGTGTGGAATGCGTTTCAGGCAAAAAGGAAACCTAACTTACCACTTGATAGTTCATAATGGAGAGGAGCCTTACACCTGCCAACAGTGTGGAACAAGTTTCACTAAGAAAGGAAACCTTACAAAACACATGATCACTCACAAAGAAAAGAAACCTTTGATATGCCAATGGTGTGGAAATACTTTTAATCAACTTGGAAACCTTAAAATCCACATGAAAATTCATTCTGGGGAGAAGTAGAGTAAAGAAAAGTAAAGTTAACATTTGTATGTTAGTGTTTATACAAATGCAAGTATGCCAGACCGACACTTTATGTACTGATACGCTCATGAGATCGCGTTACAAACATTATTTGTAACAGCAAGATCTATAAATGATATGAAACATGTTTATGTGTGATAAATAGTTTAGGCTTTAGATTAGGGGATGCAGAAAGCTTTGTATAATGATTTATTCATGCGTTTACTGCAGTGTAAGTGCTGACTGGTGAGGGTACAGACAGCTGTCTTCTCTGATACACATGGACTCTTTAACTGCTGTGAACCTGTTGTGAGCTTCAGTGTAATGTAAAACTGGTTCACATTATCACTCATTAACACAAGTCTGTGCTGAAGAGTGAAAGGACTTAACATAACCCGACTGTAAGTCATAATAAATGTTTATTTGCTTGAAAACTTAGAAATGACTCTTCTTTAAAACATTGCTTTAACACTTGCATGTTTGTGCTTTTAAACACAGACCTTCTTACAACGTCACAATGCATCATTATTAACCATTGATTGAGATGATGCTAAAACAAGTTTGATATTAAAGGGTTAGTTCACCCAAAAATGAAAATGATGTCATTAATGACTCACCCTCATGTCATTCCAAGCCTGTAAGACCTCCGTTCATCTTCGAAACACAGTTTAAGATATTTTAGATTTAGTCCGAGAGCTTTCTGTCCCTCCATTGAAAATGTATGTACGTTAATCTGTCCTTATCCAGAAAGGTAATAAAGACATCATCAAAGTAGTCCATGTGACTACAGTGGCTCAATCTTAAGTTTATCAAGCGACGAGAATACTTTTTGTGCGCAAAAAGTAAACAAAAATAACGACTTTATTCCACTATTCATTTCCTTCTCTCTGGGCCTCGAGTGAGTTCACGTAGTGTAATAGCGTAGCGCGTCTGTGTTGTACGTCACACGTAGGCTCACTTTTGGCCGACGCTGGTCATGTGTGTGATGCGTGTGACGCACAACACAGAAGCGCTACGCTATTACACTACGTGAACCTCCGTTGTCTTCGCCGTGTGAAGTCACCTGACAAGGAATCTGTACCAATGAAGCTGGCGCTGATAAACGCTCGCTCGTTGGTAAATAAAACTTTCATTTTGAATGATTTTATTGTGACGAACAATCTGGACTTCTTCATATCCGAAACCTGGCTTAAGGTAGGAGACTGCTCCCCGATTTCATAACTTTTGCCCGAGGGCTTTTTATGTATTAACTCTCCTCGCCCCATTGGTCGAGGGGTGGAGTAATGACTATACATAAAAAAAACATTCAATGTCAGTAGGGCTGTACTGTCCCAGTCGATTAATTGGTCGATACGTTCTGGTTCGACCAAAATTCTGATTGGTCGATTTTTTGCCGCGTTCATTTCATCAGTTTTGCCGCGTTTATTTCATCAGTTTTGCCGCACTGAGGCGCGCTCATTTCATCAGGTGGAAAGCACTAACTGCTAATGGGGGTGTTTTCAGAGTACCCTTGTTTCACTGTAACAGTCTGTCTTCAGAACACCCCCCTTGTTTTCACCTTTTTTGGATTAGCCCAACCCAAGAGAGAGCGTTAACTATAAAAGGTTTGATGCTGAATATTAGTTATTTAATAGTGAGAGCGTTTAATAGTCAGTCCTCTTCTAACATGTCAACAACAAAGAAATCGACAGTGTGGCAGCATTTGTTAAAATTGATAACAGGAAAAAGGTCGAATGCAAAGTTTGCAAGCAACAGTTTTCCACAGCTCGACGACAAACATGACATATCATCTAAAAGTGGTAAGCTCACTTGTCTGCGTTAGCTTGCCCTGTCTATTTTGAGTAGGCTATCTATCAGAATTAGCATATTTCAATGTTTTAGTGTGATAACCTAACTTTTTTATTTTTTATTTGGAGCCTAATGCGCAATTGCGCTGTGCTGTTGGTTGTGTTAGTTTTGAGCCTAGGATGCTTTATTTTTCAGTTATGCACTTTATTTCGTTTCTGCTCTTGATCTGGTTTGTTTAATAAATATTATTTTTTTTATTAAAGTGGACGTGCCTTTTGTGTTTATTAAGAGTAAAAGCTTTAAGTTAATAGTCTATTCGTGTCTCAGCTGCGAAGCTGAGCTCATGTTCAGCCTCGCTCGGTGCGAGGACATGCACGGTGAAATGATAGTGTCTGACAGTTATAACTTATTATTATAACATATGACAAAAATAATTGTCTAAATTATGTTGCATATTCCTCAACAGTTCTTGTGATGATATCACTAGTTGACAACATAGTACTATTTTCGGAAATCATAAGCTATGATATTGCGCAGGTGCACGTGATGCAACGCTGTCAGAGCCGACAGACTCGAGTGTAAGACTCATTTCAGTGCAAAATAATTAGGTCAAAAACGATTTAATATACTGCAAATAGCCTACTAGTTTTTTATATTTATTTATAATTAATTTAGGCGGACAACAAGGCTACCAAGTACTGCGCACAGTGCGCATCTAATTAATTTAACTTTTATTTTATTTATTTTTTTTGTCGAAAATTTCAGGACTTCAGTCGACCAAGATTTTCTTTGGTTGAGTACAGCCCTAAATGTCAGATACTCCCGGTTGAACCTCTACAAAGCTTTGAACTTCAGCTGTTTCAAATTACAGCTTCAAACCCTGTGGCGGTCGGCTTAGTTTATCGGCCTCCGAAACCAAATAGATTGTTTGTCCGGGAATTTTTCGATTTGCTGAGCGAAATGTCCACTAAGTATTTCCACTCCACTAAAAGACGCCTTCCTTGGGGTGTATCGCAAGGGTCTGTTCTCTCTCCAACACTTTTTTCTTTGTACTTGCTCCCCCTGGGTAGCATTTTTAGAAAGCATGGAGTATCATTCCACTGTTTCGCCGACGACACTCAATTGTATTTACCACTAAGACACCCGACAAAATCTTTGGATTGTCTTTTAGCTTGCCTAAATGATGTTAAAAACTGGACGGCAAAAAATGTCAATGTTAAACGAGGACAAAACAGAGGTCATTGTGTTTGGCCAGCTAAATGACCCCACTAAGGCCCTCCTAGATGCAAGCCCATTGGCGCCTTTCTGTAAAACGTCAGTACGAGATTTAGGCATCCAAATAGATGATAACCTAAAAATGGAGAAACATAAATTCTGTGGTACGTGCTTGTTTTTATAATTTGCGTCTCCTAGCAAAAACGAAACCTTTCTTATCTAATGTAGATTTCGAAAAGATTATTCATACTTTTGTGATATTGCGTCTTGATTTCTGCATCTCCCTCTATTGTGGCATTTCTGCCGCATCCCTGGCCCGTTTACAATCAGTGCAAAATGCTGCGGCGAGGCTGTTAAAGAGGATTAAGAAATACGAATCCATTACTCCGATTTTAGCTAATTTGCGCTGGCTCCCCATTCATCTTAGAGTTAAATACAAGATTCTAATGTTTGTATATAAATCGCTAAATAATCAGGCCCCTGTGTACCTTGAAAACCTTTTGATTCCTCATAATCCCCAGAGATCATTGCGCTCAGAAAATCAAAAACTTCTTGTCGTATCAAGGACCAAACGCCACATAAAGGTGATCGCGCTTTCGCTGTTATGGGACCGAGATTATGGAATGAGCTGCCTTTATTTATTACAGAGGTCTTCAATCCTGCTCCTGGAGGGCCACGGTCCTGCAGAGTTTAGTTCCAACCTGCTTCAGCACACCTGCCTTTGAATCTTCAAGCGATTCTGAAGAGATTGATAAGCTGATTCAGGTGTGTTTGATTAGGGTTGGAACTAAACTTTGTAGACCTCTGATCTATTAGATCTGCTAAATCAGGGTTTCTCAAACTCGGTCCTGGAGGGCCGCTGTCCTGCAGAGTTTAGCTCCAACCCTGATCAAACACACCTGAGCAAGCTAATCATTTACATTTACATTTATTCATTTAGCTGACGCTTCTATCCAAAGCGACTTACAATTGCTATATATGTCAGAGGTCGCACGCCTCTGGAGCAACTAGGGGTTAAGTGTCTTGCTCAGGGACACATTGGTGTCTCACAGTGGATTCGAACCCGGGTCTCTCACACCAAAGGCATGTGTCTTATCCATTGCGCCACTACCACCCCATAATCAATGTCTTCAGGATCACTAGAAACTCACAGCTAAGTGTGTTTGATCAGGGTTGGAGCTAAACTGTGCAGGACAGTGGCCCTTCAGGACCGAGTTTGAGAAACCCTGTGCTAAATCTATAGCAGTTTTTAAGAACCTGCTCAAGGCCCATTTATCATTGACCGCTTATAATAGGTCATTTCAATGTGGTATATGTGGTGTCTGTGGCGTGAGATTTGTTACTATGTATGTTTGATACTGTAGCCTATCTTTTATTCTTTTTTATTTTAATGTAAAGCACTTTGGGCAACCTCGGTTGCATTTAGCAGTGCTATATAAAGAAAGGAAGAAAGAAAATACAGAAGGCACTGTCACGGGTGACAAAAACGCTCAGCGAGCGGAACCCTCTTGACGAGTCACGAGTTTCCAGAGGGAACGATTTGTGTGTGACACATCCCACTCCGGTTCCGGGTGTGGCAGAAACATTGGGTGTTTCTCAATATGCGTTCTTCAGCGATCTTGCGTCCTTGTGTTCTCGTTTTACGTCATCATTAACCGTCGAAGTTCAGACCCAATTCTCAAGAACGCAAGTACAGAGGACGCATGAAAGAACCCGGATGTGTTCTTGATACCGAGGATGCATCGAATGCAGACTTGAGCTAGTACTCGCCTGGTGTCCCAGAAGTCATTGCGGCCGGTTCGGAGTTCGTTCTTCCAAGGAAGCTTGGCAAGACCGGTCTCCACGAGAACACAAGTCCGTTCTCTGCGTTCTTGGAATTGAGAAACAGCCATTGTCCGGCCTGATTAGCGCTAATGCACTGCAGGTGCGAGAGAGAGAGGAGCGGCGTTCACACAGGCTTCCTGCTTCACAAGCCAAAGATAAAAGGGCCATTTAGAGAAGTTTCTGGCGCAGCTGGTTTTCTCGGAGCAGTTTTGGGCACAAGCTTGCTCTGGGAAGTTGTCTGGGTGTGAAGGTTCCCTGTTGAAGTTGTCCGCATTGGGAGTTGTAATCGGCTGTGGTGAAGTCACGTTGGGGTGAAAGCCGCCCATTGAAGTCTGCTGGATCAGAGTTCGTCTGTGGGAATCTGTTGGACTGATTTATCGATTGGATCTGCGCTGTGAAGGGAGAGAGAAAGATAAGTGAATTGATTTCATCTTACAAACATTCGAAAAGCTTGAAGAGGATGCAGTGAATGTAAATCTGACTGTTGGGGAAGCTATGTGTTTCAGAGTGCGCTGAAGAAGAACTAAGGAATAAATATCCCCCACGGGAGTGTAACGAATGGATTGAGGCCTCTGATCAGCTCTATCGTGTGAGTGAATTGCAGTGTTTTTGCCTTATTGATACACATTGATTCATTGCTGTGGATTTAAAGTGAACACGAGTGCGGTGTGCTTTTGCTGAGAAGCGGCCCCAACCCCTGCTTACACGTTTGTGAAATGTTATTATACCTGCTCTCCATTAGAATCCCAGAGTGATACAGCTGAGCTGGTGAAGTATCTTCTTGCGTTATCCTCTCTCGGGCCGTCTGAGCTCTGAGTACTATAATGCCTCGCTGAAACCTCCTCTTAATCCACTCTCTCTGTTTGCGAGCTCTAGGAAGGAATATATTGCTGTGGAAAAATCCTTACCTTCGTACTTACCGTCTGAGCTCCGAAGATATACAGCATTGCTGGCGAAGCCGCCCATTAACTTACTTTCTCACTAATGTGCCCTGACGAAAGTGTCTATTACTGAGAAGAATCCCTACCTTCATACTCACCGCCTGAGTCCTGGATTATGCAGCATCGCTGGTGAAGTAAGCTTTTGAATCATTGTCCCACTACTGTGCACTGATGAAAGTATCCTGTACTGAGAAGAATCCTTACCTTCCTACCCACTGTCTGAGTCCTGAAGTATGCAGCATTGCTGGTGAAGTAAGCTTTTAAACCACTGTCTCACTACTGTGCACCGACCAAAGTATTCTGTACTGTGAAGAATCCTTACCTTCTACTTTCCGTCTGAGTCTGGAAATATGCAGCATCACTGGTGAAGTAAGCTTTTAAGCCACTGTCTCACTCACGTGCACTGACGCAAGTATCCTGTACTGAGGAGAATCCTTACCTTCCTACTTACCGTCTGAGTCCTGAAGTATGCAGCATCACTGGTGAAGTAACCCTCCAAGTTCGCTCACTCACTACTGTGTATCGACGCAAGTATCCTTGACTGAGAAGCATCCTTACCTGCATACTCACTGCCCGAGTCCTGAAGTGAGCCGTATCATTGGTGAAGTTGCCGTCAGGGCGAAACTGCGACGTTTGATCAGTACCTACCCGTAGCTGAAGAAGACCTAGAGGACACTGAAGTCTACCACGCTTGTGCTCATTGATGTATTGTGTTCAATAAAGATTGTTATTCCTTTGCAATTATCTCTTGTCTGCGTCGTCCATCTGTTGCGGACCTGTGGTGTCGGCTCCTCACGGTGGTGTCTAAGTCAGGGGTGGCTGGTCATCCGAGTCCGCCCCGGCCCGCACCGGTGACAGCACTGCTGAGAGAGAATGTGAAGTGGACTTTTAATCCGCCTTTATGTTCTCATCATGGAGATGAACGGGAATTAATTATTCAAATCCTCAAAGAGATCGTATGTTCCGTACTGAGACAGCAGACGCTTGATGATGAACGCCTACAGACTGATCTACAGTATGTGAAGTGGAAGGCATACTCTACAATTGTCCAATTACTACAGTTTCTGAGGATGCTCAAGATCCAGAAGCCTTAACCCCTAAACATTTGCTTCAGATGAAAGTAGTTTCTATTTTATCTTTCTGGCTTTTTCAAAAGGATTACATCTATTCCAGAAGAAGATGGAAACAAGTACAGTACATCTGTGATCTTTTCTGGAAACAATGGATTAGAGAGTACCTCCCGTTAATGCAGAAGTGGAACAAAATCAAACAAAACCTCAAAACTGGCAGTATTTTGTTCTCATTATCGACTTTACCACGGAATTCTTGGCCTTTAGGTCGAATTTTGGAGACATTCCTGGATAACAAATGGTATGTACACCGAGTTGAAGTGAGGAAAAAGAAGAGTATTCTGGAGAGACCTATTAGCAAATTATGCTTCCTAAGAGACATGTCATGAGAATACAAAGAAAATGGTGTGATAGAAATATTTTATGTAATGTGTATTTTCAACATAAAATGTACAGAAAAATGCAGATTAAGGATGCGCAGGTCAAAGACCATATATTCTTACCCAAAAAGTGCTTAACACAGTAGAACTAAGTCATATGATTAGCTTAGATCATTTTAAACTAATCGCCAGAACAAATCACAGTGAAGAAGACTTGAGTGATATTGATTTTTACTCAATTGTAAGATTTAAATGTACATGTATCTTTTCTTCTGGAGACTCACTTGGTTGTTGTGACCAGTGATCTCCTGGCCGTGAATAAAACGTAATTTCTACAAAGAGCAACTTGGGAGTAATGTCAGGTATATGCTGCGCAGCTGAGAAATAGATTCTACACTCAAAAGACAACAACATAACATCTATGTGTGATTGAGGTAGTAATAGAAGTACTAAAGATTCTACGCTCAAAAGACAACAAAAGAAACTGCTCAAGTGTGATTGAGGTAGTGATAGCAACTTCTTGACAGGACGCCGTCACTTTACTTCAGGGAAGTATTGTATTGTAAGTATTCAAGGAATTACCTTGAGATACTGTAGTTATTATTTTTAACAATTGGAAGTTTAAATTGTCCGTGGTGAAGAAGTCAGATTAAGTAGGTTGTATTTGTATTAAGAATTTCCATGGCAATGGCAACAAGATCGGAAGACTTTGACACTGAAAGAATTATGGCTCTTTTTTAAATTAATTATTAGAATTGTCATAAGTTTACAAATAGGGGCCGGAATGTTGGAGCCATTACATTTCTTATTGGAACTCAATGGACTGATTTAATCATTTGAATATAATCAAGTCCATGTTTGATAATTATTATTTGTGTATTATTTGTGTTTGTATGAGTATTTGCATTGAATTGTCGAATGGAGACTTGTATTATATTATTGTGGTTATGTATTTAGATAAGGCAGGTAAGGAATTGGGGTGGAGTTCAGTATGGGGAAGTGGATCAATGTTTATACCTTGCGTGTGATTCTAAGCTGTGAAGCTATGGCTCAACTGTTTGCTTTATTCACTTTTATTCAACGGAAATAAACTACTAAGAAGCTATGTTACATATTATGTCATGTCTAAAGTTAACCATTCTTCTCCACTATAATGGTGCTGTTTGCCATAGTTTTAGTTAAACTACCTTTGGAAAAAAATGTATTTGTTATGCTTCCTAGCTACAATCACGCAAAGCACAGCAGCCATTTTCCAGTTAAGGGAAGCAGAGAGATCGCGCGCTCTTAACACCTGATTCCAGTTTGTTGTGTAAAGCCCTAGAGAAGCTTTTAAGTTGTTATTTTATATACTTTGTGTCTATATCTTATTAAGATGTATATATTAGACGCACGTTAGCGGTTCCACGTGCATCATACGGACATTTCAAAAGATCGCTATGTGATCACGTAACAACTACTGTAATTTACCGATGTTAATGTAAACATTGTGTAAAAAACTCCTCTTTGATAGCCTGGAAATCCAGACCTAAATCTGAAAGATTAATGGTCTGGCGTCGACTAATGAAAATCGGCCAGCTCGAGGGGCGGCACCAAGCCTGCATTTGAAAATCTCACTGCACGCAACTGGATAACACTATGACCAATCACAACAAGCCCCACGCTTAGCTTCCAGCGGAGCTAACTGGTAGATTAGACTTGCCGTATCTGGTCGGCAAAACAGCAAAAATGCCCTTCTTGCAAAGGAACGATTCGAGCGGCGTCTTCTGTTCCTCTTTTAGATAAAAAGCCAAGTCTAACTCGTTCATTGTAGCGGCCAAAGCCGTTTCAAACAACTGGTGTTCATCCATAGCCATCTTGCAATGTATACTAATGACTTCGACGTCACAGCGCTGTCGTCATCTGATTAGCTCGCCTCTGGCCCACCTATATCAGATAACCCGATGTGATTGGTGCAGCTCGGATACAAGGGCATATTTAATGAGCCTTAAAAAGTGGAGCTCAAAGTTAAAATGATGAACACCTTAAACCCTCATTCACTGTTCCCTACGTTAGTTAACTAATAATGTTCACTTGAAAGTGTAAATGGAAAGGAGTGAGCAAATTCGGACAGACGTTTAGTGTACACTAGTTGTTGCAGTGCAATGTGGGATTGAATAAGTGCACTCAATAACGTCCACTATGGTTTCGGACACCACTATTGCAAATGGCTATCCCCTCAAATATGCATTTCAATTCAATTTCAATATGCAATTCATAAACATACATAAACTTGTAATGTAATGCATTTATGTGTTTGTTATTAGTCTGCAGCTGAAACTTAATATTATCATAAATAGTTCTATAATTAATTTTCAATCTGTACAAAACCACTATAATGTTGGTGTTGGCTGTTTCTGCATATAACGTTTTTATACAGTAAGAGAGTTGTGATTTTTTTATTTTTTTATTCATTGTCGCCAAAATGGAGCCTTTATAAAGTCCCTCTTCCTCTGGAAGCTGTCTCCTAATGACTGACACACATGCAGGTCCAATACTAGCTTTGTTATTGCCTGATACATGATAATAATCTGTACAATATTGTGATCTGAGCATAGTGTTAACACTAGAGCTAACACTGGTCTCTCACCAAGAGCCCAGGGGCCCGTTCTTCGTACGTCGCTAACTCAGTTAGCTGGATTTGATTGTTGACGATTTGGCATGATCTTGGATTGTTTGGTTCTTCGACGCTCATCCTGGACTTGCTGTCATAGCAACAGGTGCGTAAGTTTAAACCTGCTCGGGAGCAGGCTTATTTCATGTAAACAGGATTAGACTGCGGCTTCATAAGCGGAGCTGATACGGGAAGTCCAGCGCAGCGCGATAGTGCACTTTCTGAGATATATATTTTTTTTCTCGTGAGATTGTCGTTTACATTATTAATTTGTTGGAAACGCACATTTATTTTCGACTTGTCGGAGTCGGGCTTTAACTACAGCACAAACTGTTTGCATTGCCCTAAGATTATTTGCGAGTGGCTCTTTCCTTTACACTATTGGAGATGCGGAGAACTTGATGGAAAGTGCTGTCTGTCGTGTCATTCGGAGTTTACCTGGTGCTTTTAGGTTTAAAAAACAGTTTTACGTTTTAAGACCAAATGTTGTAAAGCAGTTTTTTTTAAAGCATTTAAAAAATTTTTTTTTATCTTTTTTAGGCTATCATCATTTTTTATGAAGATGATACAATCATGACCATGCCGATTACAGTATGTGTCACTCATGCTTCACTAACGTGATTGGTACCATAGACTGCTAGACCATAGACTGTCATCAAGGCCTCAATGAAGGGGATTATGTGAACAGAAAGGGGGTTCACAATGTAAATGTGCAGCCAGTTACTACTGTGATTCTTATTCCACATTAGTAATATTATATCAAATAAAAAACGGCAGTTGACTAAAATCTTCCATATCACAAATGTGAAAGCAAAATGGCCAGGATCTGTGCATGACTTAAGAGTTTTCAGAGATTCACATTTATGCACATTATTTGAAAGCGGTAAGGAAAGTTCCACAACTAAATATCAAGCTCACTGTATTACATACACTTATGCTGATCCTAACAGAACTGCATTTCTTCATAGGTGATTATGACATGTTCCTGCCTGCAGACAGGTGTTTTATGACCCCATTCCCTGACCCAAACCAGTTACAATGCAGCTCCAGCCAGGACAAGGGCACACAATGAAATGAACTTTGGCTAACTAAAGGGAAGATTTCAGTGTCTGAAAAGTCTGAGGGTTGCACACCTGACAGGGCCTGTGACATTGTTGCATGTGCCATATTACACAACATTGCCAAAAAAACAAAAAAAACACTTTTCATTATATGTTTAATAAAACACAAATATACTTAGTTCCTTGAGTTTTATTTCAATTGTTCTTTGTAAAGAAAAGCCAGTGGTCAAGTGCCTGCAACAAGAGATATTAGACACATGCCTCATGCAACAAATAAAAAGGAAAAGTTGTCTATACACTGCCCACCTGTAGGCCTATGTGTCCTCTGTCTGTGCAGACTCTTCTGTAGGCCTTTCTGTAGATGTGGAATCCTGCAACTTATATTGCAGCCATAAAGCATACAAGTATAAATTAAGTAAAGTTATTTATGCACTTGCAGGTAGGCTAGTTCCTCCATATGACAGTTATCTGAGAGGGTTTATTCACTGTCCAGTGCAATGGAAACAAATGGACATTACAAAGTCTTATACTTTCTTTCCTTTGGAAAGTTAGAAAATGTCCACTTACTGCACATATTTCAGCCACCACTTTCTTGGGAACAGATACAAGTGTTGTATTATGTAAAAGTGCACAAAAGAGGAAAACACAATGTCATTACAATGAACTACACTCGGGAAAAATATTTTAGATAAGTACGTTTATCAGTTTTCACTTTCACAAGTCAAAGCAATTCATCATTACTCAAGATTTAACAGTGGAAATGACTATACAGCCTTAATTTAATGCAGCAAAAAATATTTTACAGTGTAGGCTACTAAGATCTTTTCTTCTTTTTTTTTCTCAGCCTTTTTCTTGGTTGCTTTTATAAACAGACAACCATTTATTTAACAGTGCCTTTTATAAAAGAGACTATATAACTAAACATTACCATTATGTAGTATATTTTTGTACTTCACTTTTATTTGTTCCCATGTTCTAGTGTGGTGACTCTGACATTACAATGAAAAAAGTAATTATGCAATTATTCAAATACATAAATATAGGCTAATAAGTGATAAAAACATCTAACATGGCCACTTCTAACGGATTTAAATTGTCTGCTACTTTTTGCCAGCCCTCTCTCCTGGCTTTTGCAGACTTTGAGGTGTTCCCTGGCGTTTTGATTAAACATTAAAATTCCGAATAAACTTCGACTATTAGTTCTTGCTCTGCTGAGGAGAAAAACTGAGCGCGCTCTTTGGCCACGCTGAACAGCCAATAGCAGCGTTGCTGATCAATGTTTCTACTATCGATACATAATCCCCTTTTAACCAGCGCATGAACGCGCAATTATCTCAGATAACTCAATCCAGCGATACTTATCATATCCGGCAAGTGTGTTCGAAGAACCGAGTTAGCCAGATCATGATTAGCACGACGATGTCATCTTGGATGTGTCATTTGATCTCGGATGTAATAAGCAACGTACGAAGAACGAGCCCCTGTTCTCCTGGTTTCCCTGTTTGTCTCCTCTGACTGTTGTTCTGTCTAGTCCTGGCCTGTCCTGCTCTCTTGGCTGCATAGCAGGCTCATATTTGCATGGCTGTGGTCCATCATACAAGGAAACATTTACAATTTCCTCAGCGTTCCGAACTGTCATTGTGATCCATTGTTTTCCTATTGTTTACATTGACGCGCTCCCTCCCGTTACGTCACAGAAAAAAACAGTGAAATGTGAATTATTAACATTTTGTTTTATGAAGTGTTTTATTTCTACTTGCACAACAGCTATAAACCGAGGTATCCACTCCACGGTCACACATATATATATATATACACACACACACACACACACACACACACACACACACACACACACACACACACCCTCTCTCGACTCACACGCACACTCTCTCTCACACAGACACACACACACACGAAATTGTAAATGTTTATGTAGCGGTTGTTCCTCTGCGTTGTGTTATTTTGATGTTAATCAAGGATTTGGTTCAAATCTGGTTGTGCTGAAAGATGACTTTAATAACAGTACCTCTCCTCTCTGTGTGGTAAAACACATAAACACACAGGCACTGATATCAGCAACTCTTTTTTCTCTTTTGCCTCTCCTCTCTAGTGACAATGCAGGAAAGAGCGAGTGCACCCTACACCCTAATATAGCCTGCTGGTTGCCAAATTATGGAGATATTGGAATCATGAGATAATATTCACAATATCTACATGGCAGTTTTTCCCATGGTAATCTATTATTCTATCATACTATTCTATATGGTAGAATTTTTTAGCATATTGCCGAGGTAGTTGACCCCCATCGGTTCTTTGGTGAACTTCAGTGTTTTGAGGAGGGATGCGTCTGGGATGCAGATAGAAGGCTCCGACATTGATTGGACACTTTGACAGGTATTTTTTTAAAGCTGTCCACGGGACAAAGTGGGTCATCGGGGCACGCAACCATAATTCCTCGTAATTTTCTCCATCTGATGCAGTGGGATCCTTGTGATTCTTTGTTTCTGGGCTGTGCACCAGGGTCAGGTACTCCAGGCCATTCTCGTCTTGCCGGAGAACAAAAGACTCTTGACTCTCACAATGTCTCATTAAGAAGAGAAGCAGAGTAGGGCTCAGCATTTTTTTTGTCTCTAATGCAAAAAGTCTTTGAATGTGTTAATTGCCCATTTAGGTTTTTTTTTTTTTTTTGTATTAACTTCATTCTTGTTGTCTTCTATCTGCTTAAGCTCTGCCTTGTGCCATTTATCGTTACACTTCTCATTTAACGTTATCTTCTCAGGTTCATCTTGTGCCTTGGCCCATTTAACAAAGTTGTCATTCATTTGGCGGCACAAAATGGCGGCGAGTGTGCATCGCGAGGCTCAGCATCTTACCAGATTTCGGAAACCAGTGACAATTTATCTGGTGATTTCCTGCGTGTTCGCTCTATTTAGTTGTGTGAATTTTATCTATAGCAAACAGTCACTTTTGGACATCAACAATTGGTGCTCGAATATAGTTTTAGACTATCCTTTTAACTTCGGTGAACTTCACTGACCAACAGTATCCGGCGGTGGTGTCGAGACCGTAAACAAAAGCAGGGAGGGCTGTGTGCTAAGCTAAGGCTAAACCCACTTCGGCCAGCTCTGGCTAGCATCTTCCTTGTAAATGTACGGTCTCTGACGAACAAGCTGAACGAACTGAAGCTCTGGACTGTAAGCTCGTGCTCGATCTGCCCAAAACCGGCATCCAATCAGTGCGGAAGGTCTCTACGTGTTTTCTCGAGGCAAAGTATTTTTTGATGCTCTTGCATGTGCTTTATTAGACAGGTGAGCAAATGTACATAAAACGGATCAATGTTATATAGCTCAACATGATGAAATGTTAGAATATAATCAGTATGTTATTCTAATGTTGATCTAGCTTACTGCTAGTCTAATATAGCAAACAAACTAACAAATAGAATAACATTATAACTTTCAACACACTTAAATGCAGTTTCGTATAATAGTGTAGACCAAGTTAAACAGCACTGCGTTACCTCACAAGCACTTGTTAATACGTTTAATACGTCAAATAAACTGACCTGTGTGAGTAGTTATTCAGCACTTGCAGGTAAGTTAGTTCGGTAGAATTAAATTTGAAATTCCTTTATATCAGCGGGACTCGCGTGTGGAGCTGATATCTGTCTCTCATTAGCAATCTCGCCCTGCTTCATACCACAGTCATGTTAAAAAACATGAAGGTATTCACTCATTCATAAACATTATTTCCCCATAAACTTTATTAGATCCATCGACATGATGAAAAGTTCCATGATTCCGCTCATTCACTACGCCTTTGTTATTGTTTTGAAGAGGTTAGCGACCCCTAGCGGTAAAAAAAAATCCATATTGTACCTTTAAATGACACGTGAAAATCATCCTTTTAGCCAAATAAATAGGAAATGTTTACAATAGCTGTATCACTCTGTATGCAACTGTAACTGTGTGTTACTATGGTTAACTATGTTTATAGGTAGTGTGTTAATATAGAACAGTGATTAAACTGACTTGGAACTACCTCTGCAATAAACTGTTTTATTGCACACCTTCCAGCCAATCAGAATCGAGTATTTAGACAGACCATGGTATAAATTAATATAATCCAATAAATATAAATTATATTTTAAATATTTTCTAAAAGTTATCAATAATAGCCCTACAAGTTTGAAAAATAAATGAATAAATAATATGATTTCAGATTTGTAAAGACTTGTGTAATAAGGCACTGCACTGCACTCAACATCTCCCCTTTCCACAGCTGAAGAAAATGTACTTAGATTGTTTCACAATTTTGGTAAAAGACCAAAACAAACAGGATTTGTTTATTTTGTTTATTCTTTGTGTCATGTATGACTATTGTGCATCTAACATAATACATTATCTTGTAAATGTGCTGTCCTAATTATAAATCAAAAATGATGCCACCACATAATCAGTTATTTTGAATGATAAGCATGATATCATGAGTGTTTTAAAGCAAGCATCGTTGGAGAAATATTCATGAAAATGTAAGGAAAAGACATGCCACAATTTCTCTTTATTCTCTTATTTATGTGAGATGAAGAGGTACAGATCAAGGATCAGTAAAAAAAAAAAAAAAAAAAAAAAACTATATTTAAAAAGATATTATTTAACATTATTGGATTTACTACTTTAATAAAACACTTTTGAGTCACATGTGATATTCATGGGTCCCGTCTGTCTCAGTGCTGAAACTATTTATACAAAGTTACATGTATAGACATCTCAGACTTTTATACATTTAATGTATTGCAAACTTCAAACACACATTAGTCTTCATTAATATTGCTTACTCATGTAAATGATTCTTCATGATTTCCATCTTAAATCATACACTGAATGTTCAGTTTTATTGGATTCACATTCTGCAAAGCTCCTGTTATCTTAAGGGAAACAGTAGGAAACCACTGAAAGTGTTGTGGTTATTGTGGGTATCTGCTATCCTCGTGTTAGGCCAAAGTCTCACATAGACAACATCTCCAACCTCCAGGATCAACACAACTCCATTAGAGGAGTTTAACCGGTCCTGAGCCTGATATTCATGTGCTACAACCACACGCTCTCCATTCTTAACAATGGATACAGTTGCTGCAGTTCCACCATGACCATATATAGAGATTCTGAACATGTACGCTCCTTTCAGCGGGGCTGTGAAAATACCTAAATCAAATAACAAGAGATACAGAATCAGATGTTTCCTGAATGATCGCTTAATTACCAAACACACTGTGTAATAGTTTTGAAAGATGGCAGATCATTTAATTCTCTAATACACATTACACAACTGCAGAGAGGTCTGAATGGAGCAGAAGGGTTCTCATTATTATAAACTGAGTTTTATGACTCATTTCATTGATAATTACCTGTAATTGGGTTGTAGGCGTTCCCTATGTTTGTGATGACGTTCCTGTAGGTTAGTGTGATTTCAGTGGTAAAAGGACCAATATATCCACTGCCAGATTGCATCAATCCAGCAGAAAAAGCTATTTCTCTGTCTGTTATTGAAAAACATAAGAAATATTGTGATATATTACTCTATTACACTGAGGCTACGTTTACACGGAAACGATCTGAAGAGAAAACGCAAAAGTGATCACTTTTTATTCTACGTTTAGACGAGCGTTATGGGGGGGAAATCTGTGTGCATACGGTGACGCAAAAGTGTGTGAAATTCGATGTAGTTTGCACTCCAGGCGGCTAGGTGGCAATGTGAAGCACTGATCGGTGCCTTCACTGTCTAGCAGACTTTTGCGTTTATACCGTTTAGACGGAAACGCGACGGTGGAGCGTTTTTAAGATTTCCACTCTGGAGGGTGGTTTCACTTTTTTGCGTTTTTAAGCCCCAAAAACGCCGTCGCCGTCTAAACGAAAGGCACATCTGATCAAATATTTTTACGTTTTCACCCGCGAGCGTTCTCGTGTAAACGGGGCCTGAGAATGTATAGCCTACACTGAATTTAACATCATTCAAGCAAACTTTCACCTCTATTTTCCTTTCTCAACTCCACTTGACCCAGAGTAAGATTTGATATTTCTGTGAAGGAATAAAGATTCTGTTAAATGACATTCACACTGCTTATTGTAATAGATAACACAATTTACACAGTATATTCTCAACTTTACACTAACATTTACACATGCAACAATATGCGCAACAATATGCAATGTATTTAATTGATGTTTACTTGGAGGATTATTGATAAAAGAGTGAATGTTTTGGTGAAGTACCATCATTTTTCTTGTTCAGCTCTTCCAGGATAACATCATTTTTCCTGTTCATCTCATCCCTCAGTTGCGTCTCTAAAGCTCTGATGTTCACTTTCTGCTCTGAAACTGTGGCGGTCAGTTCTCTGATGTTCACTTTCTGCTCTGAAACTGTGGCGGTCAGTTCTCTGATGTTCACTTTCTGCTCTGTAACGGTGGCGGTCAGTTCTCTCAGCGCTGCATGGATGTCACTGAAGCACAGATGGTAGTTTTGTTGGCTGTCAGTTGAAGCTTCATCTCTCAAAGTGTCTGGTTGAGGTGGATTCTGTCTTCCGTCCTCAGATCTGAGCTGTTGACTGATCTCATTCTCATTGAGTCCTCCATCTACCTGATGCTGTACGACACACACAAAGGTTTCCAACAGCAGCAGTAAACGTACTAAACCCTTCATTCTTCACTGATGTTTGTTTCCAGCTCTTGCTCTGTCATCCTCACAGTCTCTTGTGTTCCTTTTTATAGTGTCCTGATTCACTGTCTTTTGTACTTGATTTATATTGCTTCGGATAATAAAAGCAGTTCAAGTTAATGTTTAACTCAAACTTTGACTCAAACATTTTTTTTTTCTTTTAGTATTTTGTGTGTGTGTATAGATAGATAGATAGATAGATAGATAGATTGATCAGCGGTCGGCATCCTTATGGGAAGTGGAGGGATAATCATTGAAATGTGCAATGAATGGATTGTCATGAATGGTAAAAATCTCACACTTTAATAGTATTTATTAGCACCTAACATATAAAAAATGCTGTGTGACTATGGAATTATTACCTCAAAATGAATGTCCATATATAAGTTTGAGTGACTGTATTTAAATTAAATACATCAGCTATTGTCACGTGCCAGTGATTATCTCGACCTCTGATATATTTCTGACCTCTGATATAGATGGTCACATGACTCTCCGGTATCCATGTGCGTATCTTACAGCAGTTACCAGGTTCTCTTACGAGAGGTTCTCTCGTACTTGCGTAAGTATTTTACGCTAGGGGAAAACCTCTTTTCCTCGAGATATTGAAGCCAAAAATTATACTTAATTTTGCAATAATGTTAAACGCATTGCAGCAGCATGCAGACATGGGCGAGACAGCTCGCGCGCCCATTGGCTGCTCTGCGGCAACTGCACCAGCCTATCGATAGAGGCCCCTCATGACGTCAGAACCAATGAGGGTGCTTCGCGCCCATTTCGTCATGTCCCGCCGAAAGCGGGTGGGGCTAGGGCTATAAATACGGCCCAGAGAGGCTGGTTTGGTCAGTTTTTCATCTCTTCAGCGAGCTTATGCATCGCTGGATCCTGAGAGGAAGCCGCGCCGTCTGACTCAAGCACCCAGCGGGATTTATCTGCATCTGAAGCTGCCGGTCGACAACTCGCCGCCTTCAGTCGCCGTTCCTGCTGACGCTTTCCGGCGTACCTATATCCTTTCATTGCTGTGTGTGTGTTCGCCGCTGCGACACGCACACTTATTTCCTCTAAAAGAGCACGAAGCATCTTTTTCAAGATGCCTCGTTCTTTCTGCGGCTCATGCCGAGCTCCACTCAGCGACGGGGACCACCATGTCATCTGTGTTTCCTGCCTGGGTGAGGATCACGCAGCTATCGCGCTCGCTGAGGGCGGCTGCCCTCACTGCGAGTTAATGTCTATGGTGACTCTGCGGACTCGCCAGGCATTCTTTCTCCAAGCTGCGTCTTCGCCCGCCGGGCTGCTGCGCCGTAAAAAGCGCCGCGCTCAGCGGGTCCCTGAACCTCCTCCATCCCGCGAAAGCTCGCCTTATGCGTCTGCTCGAGCAGGCCGTCGAGAGCCTCGGCCTTGAGTGATCGACGCCCCAGCAGCCTGCACTCAACCGCCTGGACGGCTGTTTTCTGCAAAGGGACCGTACTTCGCAGCCTTCAAGACCAGCCCCCTTCCTTCCTGAGCTTCATGAAGAGGTCGCTAAGTCTTGGAGCGCTCCCTTTTCAGCCAGAGTGCGTGCTCCCGTGTCCGCAGCATTCTCCGTAGTCGACGGTGCTAAGGACAAAGAGTACCACTCTCTTCCTCCCGTCGAGGAAGCGGTAGCCGCCCATCTTTGCCCACCCTCTGCTGGACGGCGTGCTAAGACGGCGCTGCCATCAAAATCCTGCCGCACTACCTCAGCTTTGCACGGTCGCGCTTACACCGCCGCCGGGCAGGCTGTTTCGGCGCTTCACTCAATGGCCATACTCCAGGTCTTCCAGGCCAACCTTCTCCGAAAAATGGACGAGGAAGGACCGGAAGCTGTGAGCCTACCGGATTTAAGGAGCGCGACGGATCTCGCCCTTCGCGCCACTAAATCCACTGCGCAGGCCATGGGGCTGAACATGGCTTCTCTCACCGTTGCTGAGAGACACCTGTGGTTAATGCTCTCGGAGATGTCGGACTCGGAGCGCTCTGCGTTTCTCGACGCCCCCGTCTCCCCCGCTGGCCTCTTCGGATCGTCTGTCAAAGACTTCGCAGACAGATTCGCAGAGGTTCAGAAGACATCGCAGGCCATGAAACATTTCCTGCCCAAGCTCCGCAGCAGGTCGCTCTAAACAGCCGTCTGCTCGCAGCTCCCAGTCGCAACCCTCAGCTGCCGCCGCCCCGCAGCGCCGACAGACCAGGGATCAGAGACCGCGCTCCCGCTCCGCCGGCCGCCGCCCCCCGCCGTTCCAGTATTTGCGACTGTTCCAGGGTATTCTGCAGTAAACAAGTCGGCAGCACAGCCCGCTTGCCTGCACACAAACGCCGTTTTTACGGCAACCCAGATAAATCCCAAAAAGAGTGTATTTTCTGGTATTCCGGCCACGGCCGATGGTGTTATGAGTGTAGTAAAAATACCCACTGCCCAGTGCCCATTCCTACACACAGACACGGCCCGCCACACACGGCCCGCACAAATAAAATCGACTCATGTCGGTTGTGCACCAAATGTAGTGATTGTGCCCATGTCCCAGTGCCCACAAACACTACATGCTACATGTCTCACGGTTTCTGTAAAAACGAAACCAACACATATACAGTCTGCACAAACAGATGGTGTTCTCAGCATTATGGATGGGCCCGTTGTCCCGCGCCCTCATTCGCTCACAGACATATTAAACCCCACGGGGCTCACCACGCTCGCTCTCTCTCAGCACACCGCTGCAGAAGAACTGAGCGCGGGCAGGCTGCCCGCTGTGATCAGCGCGCCCCCAGTCTCACACGCTGCAAACGCGGCGCTCATGTTACAGCACACCGTTGCTCTCCGCTCGCCACTAGATTGCGACCAGAGCCCAAATATCATTCTACCCCTAGCCACTCACGCGAAAGCGTGGGCAGAGCTCCCCGGGGTATCAGAATGGGTGCTGAACATTATAGAAAGAGGCTATTCGCTACAGTACGGTCGACGCCCGCAACGCAAAGCGGCACGAATCAATACTACGGTAAAAAAGGAAGTAGCACACCTACTTCGAGCCGAAATGGCGAAGTTACTGAGCAAAGGGGCTATAGAACCCTTATCACAAGCTCAGAGCGAAGGGGGCATGTACAGCAGATATTTTCTGGTACCCAAAAAAGACGGGGGTCTCAGACCCATTCTAGATCTAAGACGGCTAAACAAAGCACTTCTGAAACGACGGTTCAGAATGCTCACGACCAAGAAAATCCTCTCGCAAATTTGCCAAGGGGACTGGTTCATGTCGATAGATCTGAAAGACGCTTATTTTCAAATACAAATAGCGTCACAGGCGATTTTTGAGATTCGCCTTCGAGGGCCAGGCATATCAGTACACAGTCCTGCCATTTGGCCTATCCCTGGCACCTCGCGTATTCACGATGTGCATGGATGCAGCGCTCGCACCCCTCAGGCTCCGAGGCATACGAGTGCTGAATTATTTGGACGATTGGCTGGTTCTAGCTCGATCACAGTCGGAGCTCATAGAACACACAGGACCATATTACTCGATCACCTCGAGAATTTAGGTCTCACAGTCAATTGGGCGAAGAGTTCGCTGTCTCCCAGTCAGAAAATATCTTTTCTGGGCACAGATCTGGACTCGCTGTCTATGACAGCACAGCTGTCGCCGCAGCGCAGACTAAGTATTCAGCGCATGACAGAGATTTTTCGCCACGGCGCTTTAGTCCCGCTCAAAAAGTTTCAAAGGATGCTGGGTCTCATGGCTTCAGCATCCTCGGTGCTTCAGCTGGGTCTGCTTCGCATGCGCCCGCTGCAGTATTGGTTGAAAGCGCGCGTGCCGTGCAGAGCTTGGACCTCCGGTCTCGCGCACCTCAAGGTCGATAAGAAATGCGTCGCAGCTCTGAAACCTTGGACAGTGACCGACTGGTACCGGTCAGGTGTAAGCCTGGGGACTTCCTCGAGTGTGAAGGTGGTGTCTACGGACGCCTCAACCTCGGGATGGGGAGTGCTGCTCGAGGGCAGACCGTTATTCGGCCAGTGGTCGGAACGGGAAAAGCTTCTGCATATAAACTGCCTGGAAATTATGGCAGTCGACAACGCGCTGAGGCGTTTTTGTCCCCAGATAAAAAGACGCCACGTCTTGGTCCGTTCGGACAACATGTCAGTGGTGGCTTATATAAATCACCAAGGAGGTATCAGATCCAGAATTCTTCACAGGCTGACGGAACGCCTCCTGGTCTGGGCTCAGCACAATCTGCGCTCGCTCAGAGCAGAGCATGTGCCCGGCCATCTGAATGTGGGACCAGACAGACTGTCCAGAAACAATCTGCCAACAGGAGAATGGTCTTTACACCCACAGACAGTCAAAATGCTATGGAGGACATTTGGCAGAGCGGAAATAGACCTATTTGCGTCTCAAGAGAACGCTCATTGTCAGGAATTCTTCTCCAAGAGCAGGGATGCGCTGGCCCACGTCTGGCCCCGCTGCCCGCTCTATGCGTTTCCCCCTGTCACGCTCCTACCCCAGGTGTTAGAGCGAATCAGGGAGAGCGGATGCCCAGTGCTACTCGTCGCCCCATTTTGGACAAACCAAGTCTGGTTTCCAGTCCTGATGCAGCTGACGAGTACCGCCCCGTGGCCGATACCGGTGAGGAGGGATCTCCTCTCGCAGGCGAACGGCTCGATCTGGCATCCTCGCCCGGAGCTTTGGTCCCTACATGTGTGGGCCATCAACGGGTACCCGTTAACCTCCCAGCGGGAGTGTTAAACACGATCACACAGGCTAGAGCTCCATCTACGAGGCGGCTCTATTCCTCAAAATGGTCTGTGTTCACTAGCTGGTGTACAGCGAGTGGCACTTCACCCTCACGCTGTGGGGTGCCGGAGGTTCTCTCCTTTTTACAAGAGCTTCTGGATAAGGGCAGAACCCCATCCACGCTCAGTTTATGTGGCGGCCATAGCAGCGTTCGCTGAACCACCGCTTGGCCAGTCATCAGGAAGGAACGATCTGGTCATTCGCTTCCTTAGAGGAGCTAAGAGGCTGAACCCTCCCAGACCACCCTCAGTTCCCGTTTGGGACCTTTCCACGGTTCTGGAAGCCATGAAAGGTGCCCCATTCGAGCCAATAAAGTCAATAGACCTGAAACCCTTGTCTTTCAAAACAGTGTTTCTTCTGGCTCTCGCTTCAGTGAAGCGCATAGGGGATTTGCAAGCGCTCTCAGTGAGCGCGACGTGTATGGAGTTTGGGCCGAATGACTCGAGAGTCATACTCAAACCACAGCACGGATATGTTCCTAAATCCCTCAACACACCGTTTAGGGCACAGGTTATCTCCCTGTCGGCCCTGCCGGTATCTGAAGAGGAAGGGGACGCAGGCTTCCTTTGCCCGGTCAGGGCGTTAAGAGCCTATGTGTCTCGCTCATCTGTTTTCAGACAGACGGAGCAGCTCTTTGTTTTGTTCAGCGGACGTTCTAAGGGACTAGCTGCGTCAAAACAGAGTCTATCCAGATGGATAGTTGATGCTATAGCGCTAGCTTACATATCCAAGGGCCTGCAATGCCCGATAGGTGTCAAAGCGCACTCCACGAGAGGCATGGCCTCGTCGTGGGCTTGGTCCAGTGGGATTGCCTTGCAAGATATCTGTATGGCGGCAGGCTGGGCCTCCCCGTCTACATTTATAAGGTTTTATAACCTCGAGGTTCCCGCTTTACAAGCTAGGTTGCTCTCGGTTAAATTTTTCAGTATTGCCGCCCGATCCTATCGGCTCAGGATGCTGAAACCGCTAGAGCGTCGATCACTGATCGTCTGTATACTTCTGTGGGCAGTGCGTAAGTCCCCCATATTTATCAGTCCAGGCCAAGTTCGCCCTGGCTGTGTGGAACACTTGATATAACATGCTCTTATCAGAGCTCTATATTACAGGAATGATGCTATTCTAGCCCCTCTTCCCGGATTCTCTGTGAGTCCCTTGTGATTAGGCACTGTATGAGCCCCGGGCACTTGCCCTTGGGACTTTAGTGTTATGTCTCAAGCACGCACGGCGTTTTACACTGTATTCCCCTAGCGTAAGATACTTACGCAAGTACGAGAGAACCTCTCGTAAGAGAACGTAATGTAACCTCGGTTCTCTCTAGAAGAGGGAACGAGTACTTGCGTATCTTGCCGTGCATGCGTCACGTTCTGATTCGCTTCAGCGATGAAAAAACTGACCAAACCAGCCTCTCTGGGCCGTATTTATAGCCCCACCCGCTTTCGGCGGGACATGACATAATGGGCGCGAAGCACCCTCATTGGTTCTGACGTCATGAGGGGCCTCTATCGATAGGCTGGTGCAGTTGCCGCAGAGCAGCCAATGGGCGCGCCAGCTGTCTCGCCCATGTCTGCATGCTGCTGCAATGCGTTTTACATTATTGCAAAATTAAGGATAATTTTTGGCTTCAATATCTCAAGGAAAAGAGGATTTCCCCTAGCGTAAGATCCTTACGCAAGTACTCGTTCCCTCTTCTAGAGAGAACCGAGGTTACGTTAGTAACCGAGTACGTTTACCAGCTTTATGCTATGACATTAAAAAGAGGAAACATTGGATATAAATTTACACAGACAAAATTAGTAAGTGATGTTCACATAGATAATGTTAAAGCCTTGTGGCTATACTATTGAAACAGTGTTTATTTTAATCTTTGCCCATTTACATCGATTGTATGTGCCTCACAATTTTTTTTTTAACTAAAGAACAAGTTGACAGTTATTTCTGTTGTGATTTATATCATGCCACAAATGTTGCTTATGGAGTTTAACTTGTGTTGAATCCACAAAATTCATTTAAAATGTTATTTTTCCTCCACATGCAACAACATCCTGTATCAACAAATGTAAAACTGAATAAATGCACAAAACTTGTCAACTTAAATGTATTTAATGATATTTATAAAAACATTAAATGTAATTATTTACAACTTTTCATGTAAAAGAATGCCCTACATTTTAGGAAAGTGGGTTATGCACTGATGATAACATTGACATTGACCTGTTTTACAGTACCATAATGTGAGCTGTGTTTTTATCTTTGTTAATTATTACTTACGCATAGGTTCTGTCAGAGTGCAAACAATTTTACATTTACACATTTTGCTGATGCTTTAATCCAAATTCATTTATATGCTCATTGTTGCACAGCTTTACAGAACACAGAGAAGAAAATATAAAGAAGATAAAATACATTTTCTCTACATAAATTTAAAACATGAGCAGCCAAATGGAAAAGTGCCAAGGGAACTCCTTTAGATAGTTACAAAATTAATCATTGTTGTTTTTGTCATCATTAGCTATGTAAATAAATGTGTGCACGTATCATTTGGTGAAAGTGCATTGGTGCAGCAAGTTTGAATTTTTTTCTGATTTGGTTCATATTCAGAGTAGTATGTCTAAAAGTGCACTGTATGTAATATTACTGTTTGTATGTGCACATCTATTTCCTATTCGTATTTTACCCTTTGTTTGCCATTACCGTGTATTTCGATTCTAGTCATAATGGTGCAAAATCATTAAGTGGTTTATTGTGCTTTTCTTACAAATGGATTTACCAGTATTGACAGTAACAATTTTACTGATCCATTTTAGTCCATTTTAGGAGATAACTGATAACATGTAAAGCAGAAATGCACAAAAAAAAAAAAAAAAACATAGAAAACAAATAAAATAAAAGAGAACTAAATACATAGTATCAAAGGTCAATGATATGCAGGAAGAAAGTGTCTATCAAAATAAAGGTGACTAGAGAGACAAAATTACAGAGAAAACACCAATGGAATCTACAGTCTTGTTTGCCTTCAATGACATCTAAGGGTGCTTGCACACTGGGATCGTTTGCTGCGGTCCGAGCCTGAGTGTGATTGTTCCCGGCACCCCTCGCAGTGTTGGTCTGGTTTCACACTGTGGGAACTTGATTCTATCGAACCCTGGTGCGTTTGTGTGCATCTTACGTCATCGCAAACGTGCACGGCGCATGATAGAAAACAGAACGCAGGTCAATATATTGTGTATTTTATTAATCTGGTGTTATGCGCATCTGAGTGAACAACACAGGTTTAATGTGTGTGTGTCGCATAAGGTGGCCTTCTGCTGCTTGCAAACGAACTCTTTTGGAGACAGAGGATTTCCATTAATTTGTTGCCCTGATTCCACGCGCTGTGCATGAATACACTGCAGGCACACTCTCACTCGTATCCAAGGTAAATCATCAACACTATCATCCCTTACATGTGTTTTTTTTAACTACATACATCATAATCATCTCAAACGCATGCGCAGGTTATTTTACTTACTGAACAAGTGCGCACCCGAGTCCGTGTTGCCTTCACATTCACGCCAACCACAGCACAGTTCGAGTGCAACCGAACTCAGACCGCCTCCTCCAGGTAGTCTCGGGTTCGGTACCCCAGTGCGCAGCCTGGTCCACATGACAGCACATCACAATTAGCGATTTTTCATGCGAACCCTGTCCCGTTCTGAACTAAACTGCCAGTGTGAAAGCACCCTTAGTGCATTCTCCTCTCCTTTACAAGATGAGAATCTGTTGGAGTGTGTTTGTGTAACAAGTCCTCTGAGGCCAGTTGCAGTGAGTATCCATGTGCAGCGTTATTCAAATAAACGTGAACAAAATAAATAAGGACTCGGCTTGGAAACTTGACTTAATAAAGCAATCTTTAGTAGCAGAAGTGATAGGTCTAAAATATTTGTCTTTCAGACGAGGCTCATGTTTATAACAATAATCTTGGGGGGTGGACTCATTTAAAGTAATGTAATCATTTGGTTTTAGCCAGGTTTCTGTCAAACACAGCATATCTAGGTTATAATCTGTGATCGTATCATTAACAGTAAGTGCTTTTGAAGTAAGGGATCTAATATTCAGCAACCCAAGCTTTATCATTTGCTCATTTGTATTATATCTGTTTTTTATTTGTTGAACATCAATTACATTTTTACCCTTTGAAGGGTTTGGAAGTTTTTTGCATGTCCTAATTTGGGGAACAGAGACAGTCTCTATATGTTGATATCTAGGTGAAAGAGGCTCTGTGTGATGGGTTTTATCTGACCTTGGTGACGTGAGACAGCTAGCAGACGGTCGGTTTAGCCAGTCTGTCTGCTTCCTGACCTGAGCCCCAGATTGTCATGTTTGAGCTCTAAGACTATGTGCCATATTACTAGAGAGAAGAGCAGCACCATCCCAGGAGGGATGAAAACCATCTCTTATCAACAGGTCAGGTCTGCCCCAAAAAACTTTTCCAATTGTCTATGAATTCTATATTATTTTGCAGACACCACTTAGACAGCCAGCCATTGAGTGAAGACAGTCTACTAAGTATCTCATCACTCCGGTGAACAGGAAGGGGGCCAGAGCAAATTACAGTGCCTGACATCGTACTTGCGAGTTCACACACCTCTTTAGCGTTAATTTTAGTGATCTCCGACTGGCGAAGTCGAACATCATTAGTGCCGACGTGAATAATAATCTTAGAGGATTTAGCATTAGCCAGCACTTTTAAATTTGATGTAGCTTTGATGTCAGGTGCTCTGGCTCCCAGCAGACATGTGACTATGGTGGCTGGTTTCTCTATTTTCACGTTCCGTGTAATAGAGTCGTCAATAACTAGGGCACTTTCAACAGGATTCTCAGTGGGTGTTTCACTGAGTGGGGAGAACCTGTTTGATGTTGTAATCGGATCGGAAGAGCAGTGTTTTGTCCCGTGACTATATCGTCTCACTGTCACCCAATTGCCCTGCTGCACGGGCTCTATAGCCGGAAAGCGTTCACTAAGCTAGTCACATCCAAAGTAGTATCTAAAGCCCTTGCATTCTTACTATCCTCGATTAAAGTTTGGATGCGTGTCTCTAGTTCTGAAATCTTCTCCGTCAGCCTGACTATCTCCCTGCATTTATCACATGAAAAGCCCTCTGTACTCACAGAGAAGGCTATGCTATACATGTGACACGAAGTGCAAGTGAGAATAACAGGAGAAGACGTTACTCACTGTGTTTGTTGACTGATCCTACTTTCCACAGTTGTTTGATAGACTCGTGAAAAAAAAAGAGCGCATGAGAGAGAAAAAAAAATACGGCAAGCACGTATGGCAGGTTAACGGGCTAGCAAGATAACTACTGTGTTGTGCTAGCAATAACTATTTAGATAAAAGCTAGCGATGTCAGATTAATGTGATAGGCAATATTAGACTATATCTAATATATGTTGATGAGTAAGTTATATTTAGCAATATAAACAAAAAGGAACGATAGTAAATAGAGATAGTAAATTTAGTGAATTTGAAATGGTTTATTTGAATGATTGAGTAATACTAATGATTGTTAGTATTCAGCACTGCACATGATGTAGCGTGCCAACAGAAAATATATTCAGTGTCCCAAAGCACTGCTTACAGATGTGCTATACAGTCGATAGAGAGAGCAGAGGCCTTATTTTATCAATAACCTTGCTTACATCTCCATCATGGTTGCTATTATTACTGCAAGACCAACTGCTTTACACCTCCAGTCAAACCGGAAGAAGGACTAGTGAAAGTAAAGAGGTTGCATCATCTCACCGCAACTGCTCCTTCCATTAAAAGTTGTCCCTCAGCAATTACCAGCCGTTGGTTTCTAATGCTAATTCATTAATTAATTCCTTTAAAAATGATGTGATCCCCTCTTTATTTTCTTTTTCATTCAACCAGAGTGTAAGCAATAAGAAGAGTTCTACTTGGTTCATTTCGTCGCTGTCGGGCGGAATCCTCGTATCTCCAAAACCATTATTTTTCAGGAAATTAAAAAAACTGCATATTTTTTGAGTTATTAAACATTGTATCGTTAAAGTTGGTATTATACCTTATATTGCTATCATATACTGTTGTATACCAACATTAACACATCATTTCCCTAAAATCATGTTTAATCGGAGATACGAGATTTATGACTTGGGAGCAGGGAGATACGAGGTTATGCTGTCATTGATAAGAGTGGTACGGCCACAGACGTCGCTGCTGCCATCAGTGTTCATCAAAGTCTGCGGTCGCGTTCAGCCTTTTGATAAGAGATAAGGCTTTAAGAGCTATTCATATCTAATGATTGTGGTTACATACATCTTATTAAACTCCATTTTAAACGTTTAAGAGATATGAGTGATGCAATACCAAAATATTAGGCTGTCTAAAATAGGCGGAAATTAATCTGCACGCAAACAAAATCGGCGGTCGCGTTGAGCCTTTTGACAAGAGAAAAGGCTTCAATAGTTAATCAAAGCTAACGACCGTGGTTACATACATCTTCCTAAACTCCATTTTAAAGGTTTAAGAGCTATAAGTGAAGCAGAACAAAAAATGATGAGCTGACTAACGTTGTCTAATAGGTGGAAATTTGCCTAATCTGCACGCAAACTTACCTCCGTGGCTCACGGGCTTCCTTCTGCACCGAAGCATTACAGCTATCGATTTTTAACAAAACAAGCCAACTCAAATGTATGTAACCTAACTATTTTCACTCGTTATTGTCTAAAAAACAGACAGAGTTATGCAAAAATAGGCTTAACTTACTGGCACCAGTAGACAGACCCTTTTTCTCCCATAAATAAAACCTGCTACTTGGGGTATTTTACATGCACAGTGCCAACTTCGAGTCAGTAAAATAATAATAAAAACAATCATTTAAAGCTGGTATCCAAAACATTTAATTCAATTCAAGTATTAGGCTATATTAGATACATTTTAAAACTTCAATGCACAAGTATAATAAGCCTAATAATAAGCCTAGTAATACGTAGACATTTAAAATGCATCAATAACTGATATCATAGTTTAACACAGATAAAATCAGAGTTAAGGCTTGCTTTACGTGTTGCTCGACGAGGGTTTCTTAATCGTTGCGAGTTTCAATCCTGAGGAGACAAAACGCCGCGAGGCTCCCGCCCGCGGCGGAGTGAAGAAGAGGTGGAGTTACGAGGATTCTCAGACAGTTGAAGTGTCCAATGGAGTTACGAGATTTGCTCTCAAGCTATTTTTAACACTTTAGATTGGTTAATAATTTGTAAAAATAACAGAACCACGTGGGGACTGACCAATAGCATCGATTTGTGAAAAAATATGAAATTGACCAAATTTGGACATACAAGGTTTCCGCCCGACAGCGACGATTTAAAATATACATGGTTATAACTTTTAAACCCTTTGATCTAAAAAAAATGAAACTTAGTAGTACACCTGATTCCTCTCATCATGGTGATCACAATCAATAACTTACATTAAAGGGTTAGTTCACCCAAAAATGAAAATTCTGTCAGTAATTACTCACCCTCATGTTGTTCCAACCGCGTAAGACCTTCGTTCATCTTCGGAACACAAATTAAGATATTTTTGATGAAATCTGAGTGCTGGATCACTTCTCCATAGGCTGCTAGGTGGCCCAAACTTGCTGGCCCAGAAAAGTTATTAAAGAGATCGTTAATATAGTCCAAGTGACTACAGTGGCTCAATCTTAAGTATTTCAAGCGATGAGAATACTTTTTGTGCGCAAAAACAAACAAAAATAACGACTTTATTCCACTATTCATTTCCTTCTCTCTGGGTCTTGTAGTGTTTATACGTCATCACGCATCACACACATGACCAGCGTCGGCCAATAGTGAGCCTACGTGGTGACGTGTAACACAGACGCGCTGCGCAAAAACACTACGAGGCTCAGAGAGAAGGAAATGAATAGTGGAATAAAGTCGTTATTTTTGTTTGTTTTTGCGCACAAAAAGTATTCTCGTCGCTTGATATACTTAAGATTGAGCCACTGTAGTCACTTGGACTATATTAACGATCTCTTTAATAACTTTTCTGGGCCAGCAAGTTTGGGCCACCTAGCAGCCTATGGAGAAGTGATCCAGCACTCAGATTTCATCAAAAATATCTTAATTTGTGTTCCGAAGATGAACGAAGGTCTTACGCGGTTGGAACAACATGAGGGTGAGTAATTACTGACAGAATTTTCATTTTTGGGTGAACTAACCCTTTAAGACTCTGCCCATTTCAAAAGTGGCCATTTTGAAAATTACAGTTTTCAGTTTTTTCACTAGATCTTCAAATTTTGTCCAATTCTTACGAAAAATGGCTCAGATGATCTTTCCACTGAGCCGCACAGAAATGACTGAGCCAATTTTTTTTTATTAATCTTTGTTCAAAAGTTATGCTGTCTCAAACTTAATGAGGTCGACCCAAAATTGGTTCAGAGGCTGTATATCGGCCAAACTTTGATCAATTGAAAAGAAAATATGTATGCTTCATCGGAACCATGATCTGAGGGTCCATGCTAAATAAATTTTGAACAGTTTGTCAGAAAATCATAAACTTTGTGTCTATGGATTATTTGTATCATGGTGAATCCGTGGATACCAATTTTGCCAGGATTGGATGTACCACGTGTCAGCCATTTTGAATTTTGACATAAATTGCAATATCTTTAAAACAATTTGACCTATCTTCACAAAATTTGGAAGGAATCATCGACAGCATGACCTGAAGGTACCTGAGAAGTTTGAACACAGCCCCACCTAGTGTTCCAGAAATATAAGGTGTTTTGCACATGGCACATGGCCAGACCGCAAGTGGTACCGTGGCCGTAAGTGGTGCAAAAGTTGCTTCTGTTCCAGACATGGTGTCTTTCTGAGCACAAACTTTTTCTATAAAAATTCTTCATTTGACTTGATTCTCACTTGAACTATGGAAATTCGGCATCTTGGTGAAATTACATCTTCCCAATGGCGAAACGCCAGTTTTATCTGCCTGAAAAAGGTTGTCCTTCGTCACAATGGCAGAAGCTTTGGGATACTTTTAAGTTGTTGCCAGGGGTAAATAAATTCTGCGGGTTGATTTCCACCCCTCTTAGTACAATTTAGACACTCCAACACCCCCAAAACATCCCTCTGACGCACAAATCTAGTGGAGAATTCGGCCGCCCAATGGAGAAAAGCCGATGGGCTTTTTGGGCTACTTTTGTTGCTCAGACCTGGCAACCCTGTCTACATTCCTTCCTTCCCCGGGCCGTGAAGGATAGAATGAGGATCCAGTAGCCGCCAAGAGAAACGAGACTGAGAAGATGAGCTGATCGAGATATTTAGAGAGAACATTAAGTTTCAGAGAGAGACAAAGCAGGGAGAGAATGAACAGATTGTTTTCTCTTCTTGACAGATTGGTAGAGAAATAAACTTTGGTAAATTAAAATTTGTAAATGAATCAATTGTATACATTATTTTTATGTAAGTTATAGTTTGTAAATGAAACAAAAAATAATGTCTGTGCATTTTTTATTTTTGTAATGCAAGTTACAACTTTTAAATTTAATAAAGAAGTTTTTCTGTACATTTATTTTTGTCATGTCAATTAATTTGTAAATTATACAAAATAAATTGTTCTACACATTTTTACTTACAGTACTTTTTACAACTATTTACAAGATAAGTTTATTGAGCCGAGTAGGAGATCCTGGATGGGCTGCACCATAGAGACGCTGGTAAGGCCTCTGCCGGTGGGACATCATCTGGGATCAGTGCATATTTCCACTGTCTACCAACAGGTTTGCAGGGCTGACTCAGTCGATGGCTGCCAGTCACTGAGATGTTAACTCACATCCTCAAATCAAACCATAAAATATTTTAACATGGAAATCCGTTCTATGAGCTAAACTCTGCAGGACAGCGGCCCTCCAGGACCGACGTTGCCTATCCCTGATCTAGAAGACATATTTTTTGTGTTTCTATAATATACTGTTCATATTTTTTTAAACAATATCTAATATCAAAATCTAATATCCATGGGTAAAAAGTAAATTTTCATAAAAAGTACAATATTTGCCTCTGAAATGAAGTGGAGCTGAATAACAATCTAAAGTACTTCAAATTTAAATACATCTTTGAGTTCAGCTCATGAAAAATGGGGGCAAAATAATTTTGTTCAGTGTTAAGACTTCCTAAAAACAAAACGGGGTTGAAAACCTATCCAAAATGTTCACCATGGTCAATTTACATAATAAAGTCTAAAAAGTATAAAATTGCCTATGTAAAATCACATAGCCCACTGGTAACATATAAGTACAACATTTGAACCTTTATTGTATTTCACGAGTTCACATCTACATATAATTAGTACAATAAGTTTATGCGTATTTGGCGTGCTGTCCGGGGGGAGGGCTCCGAGCTCGGAGTTAGGCCCGAACCCAGAGTACTCCCCCCAGTTGGTAAGTGTAGATGGAACTGGAAGTGAGGAGATGGGGTGGAGGAGGGATGCTGACAAACTTTCAATGAACAGAGATAGGTCTGCTGTGAATTTATACTCTGTCATTGAGTTGATTACTGATTAATCTCCAGCTGTGCATAATTTGGTTAATTATCTGAACCTGCTCCTCCCGAACTTTGTTAATAAAACATCATTTCACGAGTTCACATCTACATATAATTAGTACAATAAGTTTATGCGTATTTGGCGTGCTGTCCGGGGGGAGGGCTCCGAGCTCGGAGTTAGGCCCGAACCCAGAGTACTCCCCCCATAAAAGCCAGGTGAGCGCAGGACAGCAATCGTAAAATGATGTGGAATTAATCCCCCCAAAAAGTGCAGGGCATGAGAAGGTATTTACCAAAAACGAGCTTGACTGTTCGACCGGGAGGGCTCTCGCGACATCCGACGGGAACTTGGATGCTCACGGCATCGGCAGATAAGCCGATTCGGCAGTTGAACTGTCAACTCGATGACGCAAGATTTTTACGAGCATGATTTGAGAGAGTTTAGCCATTCAACTGGGAGGGCCCTCGCAGCGTCCGACGGGAACTTGGATGCTCACGGCATCGGATGGGTAGGCCTCGCCAGCGGAAGGGAGGGCGCCCGCTGGACTCTGTCGGGGGGCTCGACCAGCGCTTCGAAGGGGGCTGGGACACGGGAACAGAACCCTCGCGGCCCGACGAATGGGGAGCCCACACAGCGACACGAGCGCGGCCGTCCCACGCCGACTAAGACGGGCAGACTCTCACTGCGATTCGAACGGAAGGGCTCGATCAGCGCTTCGGAAGGGGGACAGAGCCCGGCCCTTGAACGAGGAGCCGTTACGTGTGCGAACGGGGGAGCCTGCCATTGTTTGTAAAAATACGCTGTATTGTAGATGTTTATTGTATCGAGCTTGAACGCAGCGAACCAAATGATACTGGAAGTGGGTTGGAACTTGGTACTGATAGTGACAATGGATGGAGCGCAGCAGGTGATGGAAATGAATGATTTAATTATGGCTTGGTGAGCGTTTTGATGTGGAAGCGGCTGGATCTGATGTAGGTTTTGAACGCTTCTGATGTGGGCCGAGTAGGGATTTGAACATTGAACGTTTATACTGCAGTAAATCAAACGAGAGTGGTACAGTTGGATGGGGTTGGCGGATTGAAAATATCAACGAAGTGAACTTTTTGCTCGATCAGTTTACTACTTGTTTAACCCTCTGGGGACCAAAAACGCGCCCGTGCGTTTTGCTCGTTTTTTTTTTTAGCAATGAAAAATAAACACAAAATGCTCTGTTAATTTTGATCTTTCATTTTCGTGTAATACATCAATCGATCCTGTTCAGTTTCTATTTTTTTTCTGTATACTCACAATACAAATAAAGTGTTTTGCTTTTTGACAAATAAAGAAAAACTAACATGATGCTATTTCTGCCTTCTCTCTGTCAGTAAACTCCCATTTGAAACGCGTTCGAAAATTATCTATAACTCCGCGAAAATTCAGTCAAACAGGCAAACAGACCCACGGGCATAAAGCTTGAGATCGCAGCTTTTAAATGAAGTAATTTATATAAAAAACAAATATTATCAGCTTCTGTAATCTGTATAAAAAGAGAGCGACTCCAGTCGAGCTCATTAGGAGCCATTCAAAAGTAATTTGACCACGCCCCGGAGAGCGCGTGCTATTCAAACGCAAATTCTGAGAACCATTTCAGTCTGTGAAACGCCCCCACATCAGCTGTAAACAAAGAGGCATAATATAGCCTACCTTATGGAGAAAATTTTCCGTGCTGATATGAGGAGCAGATCCCGCTGAGGAGTGAGGTAGGCTAAGTTATCCTTTCTCAAGTGTTAATGTGGAATAACGTTATGGAATAACGTTGTAGGCTTATGTAAACAAAAAGATGAATCGCGTTTCTATAATATGAATAGCGTTTCTGTGAGATGAATGAAGGGTACATATTTGTAAAGACTGTTTAGCCTAAATATGAATCGCGCGTCTGTGTGTGAAAGAATAAACTGCTTTTACAGTTACAGTTACTGCGTTACAGTCAGGCGAAGTATGAAAGACAACATTTTGTTGACTAGATTTGGGTACAGTTTTTACTGTAGAATATACTGTCACATCAAATAAGCTTTTCTGCTCATATATATAAAATACTATTTTGTCAAAAATAAAGTCATAGACTAAGATGTTCCAATGTTGGCTATATTCAAACTAATGAATACATATGATAAAATGTAGGCCTATAATCTTTTTTTTTTTTTTTTTACAAAGAAAGAGTACTTTTTTGCAGAAATATTGCTGAAATTGTAATTATTGTTGTAATTGTAACCTTTTTAATAAAATAGCAAAACATATTTACAAGATAGATGTAAGCAAAATCTTAAATGGTCAATATAAGTCTTCTTCTAAATATATAGGCTATTTTGTCCTTGCATTGTGGCTCAGTCAGTGTCACACCTGAATGAATGGCTAATTATGCAGAGTCATTATGCAGAGTGGGTGGGACTGGGTAATCTAAGGTGTAAACTACTCCTCCCCCTCGCATATTGGCTTTCCAAGCAAAACCTGTTTTACACCATTTAAATCAATGTATTTTTTTTTTGTGAACGATAAAGCAAGACTATTTTCACATAATTTTGAAGCTAGAACTCCAAGAGAAAACATCCATTAGTCAAAAGTCTTGTGGGCACATATTTTGTATGAGTTTTGTGGTCTTATTTCAGCAACTTTCATTTTTATTTTTTTAAATAACCACGCATAAACATTATTCTCTTAAAAATACAAACATCTACATACATGTTGCTCGCATATTATGGTAGGCCTGTTTGTGCTATATAGAGTGAATTTACACCTTTGCCATTAACATGTTTATAAATAACTGAAAAAAGCACAAATGTCAGAGCATGTCAGAACATCTCAAGGGCCCCAAAAACAGCTTGGTCCCCAGAGGGTTAATGAAGAAAATATGGTTTCGATATCTACGATCTGTAAATATGAGATTGAAGGATGGGTATTTGAGTCGACGTTAGATGTGATAGTCAATTCGGAGCGGTGGAGAAAACCGAAGACGGCTAAGACAGACGTGCTTCCAGTGCGCAGACGGAGTTGGTGGAATGGTATGCGAGACAGTGTCGGAATACATTTGATGAGTATGTCAATTGCAATAGATTAACTGGTATCCAGACGAGTGGGATAAGTTCTTGAATCCTTTAATGAGCAGGAATGTTTGAGATTTATTTATGGCGGGGGGCAGGCTTACCGTAGACTAATTTATTGAAAACTGAATGCTGGTTAGATAGCTCTTTTAAGCTTTTTATGCTTCTGGCACCAACGTCCTGAATTTCTGCAAAGAGTAATGGGAGAGTCAGCGATTTGATTTTGTGCTCCTGGAACGCGTTTGGCAGTTACTGTATTACAACTGATCAAGCGGAGTTCCAGATGAGGCATCTGAGGAGTGGCAATTAACGCGGGTGAGTAAGAACGACCTTAGTTGATGCAGTGCATAGTTTAGTTTGTCGCGATGGACCAGGATTCTGTTAATTGACCACTTTCCCCTCTGGGAAAGCCGTGACGACTATTGGAAGGAGCTGTCAACGGCTTAATCGAGGGGGAGAGAGAGAGATGTAATCGTAGAAAAAGGTTAAGCCATTCCACTGATTAGAGTAAGTTATCCATAAACTTAGGGCGAGGAGGTGCGTGATGAAAGGGCGGCCTTGCGGAATTATGTGTATAGCATCGTTTAGGTGGCCGAGCGGCGAGAAGAATTCGTGTTTGGAATTATTTGGGCAGTCTATGAGGTTGGACGGAAGGACTGCCTCCGCTGTGAGATCGATGCTTGCAGAGAAGAAAAAACAGATACATGCAGTGTCCGCTGTGAGACCAATGCTCGCTGGACAGAGAAGAGAGAAAAATGTATGCAGTGTCCGCTGGGAGACCAATGCTCGCTGGAAAGAGAAGAGAGTAAAATGGATGCATGCAGTGTCCGCTGGGAGACCAGTTCTCCTGCTGGAGCAGACCCATCCCTGCTAGCAGTAGAGAAAATGAACTGGAGTAACAAATCCTGTGGGAGCAAAGGAAACCTCACTGCTGTGGCAGTAGAGAATTAGCCAGAGAAACAGAGCTTGCGGGAGCATAGGAGACATCACTACTGCGGCAGGGGAGAAAGTAGTTAGAGTAACAGAAATCCTGAGGGAGCAAAGGAACCTCATTGCTGTGGCAGTAGAGAATTAGCCGGAGAAACAGTTCCTGCAGGAGCAGAGGAGACATTGCTGCTGCGGCAGGAGAGAAAATAGCCAGTAACAGAAAACCCATGAGAGCGAAGGAAAACCTTACTGCTGTGGCAGTAGAGAATTAGCCAGAGAAACAGAGCTCTTGCGAGAGCAGGAGACAGCCTTGTTGCAGCAGCATAGAAAATTAGTTGGGGAAATAGAGTTCCTGCGGGAGCAGAGGAGACATCAATGCAGTGGCATTAAACAAGATTAGCTAAAGAAACAGGGCTCCTGCGGGAGCAGAGGAGACATCAGTGCGGAGGCAGTGGAGAAAATAGCCGAAGTAACGGAAAACCTGTGGGAGCAGAGGAGACATAACTGCTGTGGCAGTCGAGAAAATAGCCAGAGTAACAGAAAACCTGTGGGAGCAGAGGAAACATCACTGCAGTGGCATTAAACAAGATTAGCTAAAGAAACAGGGCTCCTGCAGGAGCAGAGGAAACATCACTGCTGCGACAGTGGAGAATTAGCTGGAGTTACAGAAAACCTGTGGGAGCAGAGGAAACATCACTGCAGTGGCATTAAACAAGATTAGCTAAAGAAACAGGGCTCCTGCAGGAGCAGAGGAAACATCACTGCTGCGACAGTGGAGAATTAGCTGGAGTTACAGAAAACCTGTGGGAGCAGAGGAAACATCACTGCTGTGGTAGTGGAGAATTAGCTGGAGTAACAAAACCTGCGGGAGCAGAGGAAACATCACTGCTGTGGCAGTGGAGAATTAGCTGGAGTAACAGAAAACCTGCGGGAGCAGAGGAAACATCACTGCTGTGGCAGTGGAGAATTAGCCGGAGTAACAGAAAACCTGCGGGAGCAGAGGAAACATCACTGCTGTGGCAGTGGAGAATTAGCTGGAGTAACAGAAAACCTGCGGGAGCAGAGGAGACATCACTGCTGTGGCAGTGGAGAATTAGCTGGAGTAACAGAAAACCTGCGGGAGCAGAGGAGACATCACTGCTGTGGCAGTGGAGAATTAGCCGGAGTAACAGAAAACCTGCGGGAGCAGAGGAGACATCACTGCTGTGGCAGTGGAGAATTAGCTGGAGTAACAGAAAACCTGCGGGAGCAGAGGAAACATCACTGCTGTGGCAGTGGAGAATTAGCCGGAGTAACAGAAAACCTGCGGGAGCAGAGGAAACACTGCTGTGGCAGTGGAGAATTAGCTGGAGTAACAGAAAACCTGCGGGAGCAGAGGAGACATCACTGCTGTGGCAGTGGAGAATTAGCCGGAGTAACAGAAAACCTGTGGGAGCAGAGGAAACATCACTGTTGTGGCAGTTGAGAATTAGCTGGAGTAACAAAACCTGCGGGAGCAGAGGAGAATTAGCCGGAGAAACAGTTCCTGCAGGAGCAGAGGAGACATCACTGCTGTGGCAGGGGAGAAAATTAGAGAGAGAAACGGAAATCCTGTGGGAGCAAAGGAGACACTGCAGTGGCAGTAAACAAGATTAGCTAAGGGAACAGACAAACAAAAAGCCGGAGTAAGATAAAACCTGTGGTAGCAGAAGAAAACATCACTGCTGCGGCAATGGAGCAAATAGCCAGAGTTACAGAGAAACAACGTCAAGTACACTCTGATTTTTGATAACGATTGTTCGTTTATCTGTTGCTGGTTTCTAAGGAGACAGCTTACGTAAAAGACAACTCTTTGCCTGAATTTAGTTTAGGCACTTTGTGTTTGTTTCATTTTGTTTCATTTAAGGATCATTGAACTATTGGTGTAAAGCACATTGCTTGTAACCATGTATAAAAACATTTATACTATAACTACGTTTCTACGCGATTTATGCAGATAAATTGCAGGACATGGTTAATGATACAAGTTAGGTTAAAGATTCTGAGCGCATGCGTTCAGCACGTAATGCACGAGGCCGCGAGCTACTGTAGGCCTACTTGTGAGTTTTAGTCACAAGAAAGCAGCGCGTTAATGACAGAATATAATTTGGACCGACACCATTTAAAACGTGTCCCCCTCGTTATAACTGAACAACTGAATGCGATGCGAAATTTAACCACAGAGCGGAGCGCTCGCAGTGTTCAGCCAACGGGGTTGAGAGCGTAGGCTGGTCGACCGGTACTGAATCTGCGGCGCTGGTCTTTGAGGGCCTGCGGCTTCGGCCTGGAGCTGTTGGAGAAGCCCGTTCTTCGCGTGAAGAGGAACGCTTGCCCGAAACGCGAGCGTGGTGCTTGCAGGCCCTATGACCATTCTCAATGGCAGGGAAAAACGTTACTTGAATGATCTGGTTTAGAAAAAAATAAATAAAAATAAATGTGGAAGAAGATCGCTGGTATTTCGCCCGTGGTGGCAAAGACCCGTTTATTTGGCTTGACGCCCGCAATATAACACCCGAGGATTCTAGCAAATATTCCAAAAGGACAGAAAATTCCTTCATCGGATGGGAGAGCTTGATTCGGACATCTTGGCAAGATAGGGCGCAGCCAAATGCTGACAAACTTTCAATGAACAGAGATAGGTCTGCTGTGAATTTATACTCTGTCATTGAGTTGATTACTGATTAATCTCCAGCTGTGCATAATTTGGTTAATTATCTGAACCTGCTCCTCCCGAACTTTGTTAATAAAACATCATTTATTTTTTATTTTGTTTCCATTTTTATCATTATCATTAGATACTTTAGATTACTCGATTAAATTGAAACCCAATACTTACATTTAAAAAGTGTAATCTGGCCATTTTGTCTCCGGTGGGAATTCTGGGGTAGGCAAGGCTGTGAAGGTATGATGTATTCTGCATTCATGGCAAAAATGATGCATTTTAAAGGAGCCTTTGAAGGACATTCGAAACAGGACAGCCTTCGTTGTGCCGCGGTGACGCAAACGGCTATACTTTCCCCTTTAAACATGACTTGGTGCATCCTTTGACGCAGCCCCAGAATTGGGACACAGCTAGAGACATGAAACATGAACCAAAACAAGATGTGACATTTTATCAGAACAGAAAACTTTTAAAGTTTTTAGAACTTTTCAAACATACTGCACCAGTGCACTTTCACACGGATGATACACATTTATTTACACAGCTAACACTGACAAAAACAGGTCAAGATGGAATTAATTTAGTAACAATCTTAAGGAATTTTCTTGGAACTTTTCCCTTTGGCTGCTTTTGTTTTTAAAAACTTTTGTTAAAAGACTATCTTCTTTTATTTATATTTTCATCTCTGTGTTCTGTAAAGCTGTGAAACAATGTGCATATAAATTGCTTTGGATTAAAGCATCAGCAAAATGTGTAAATGTAAAATTGGTTGCACTCTGACAAAACCTATGAGTAAGTAATTATTAACAAAGGTAAACACAGCTCATTTTATGGTACTGTAAAACAAGTCAATGTTATCATTATCATAAATCATGAGTAAGTAATTATTAACAAAGGTAAAAACACAGCTCATTTTATGGTACTGTAAAACAAGTCAATGTTATCATTATCATAAATCATGAAGACACAAATTCACTTTCCCAAATCTAGGACATTCTTGCTTGTGAAAAGTTGTAAATCAGATAAAAAATTACATTTAATGATTTTATACATGTTATTACATTTAAGTTGACGTTAAGTTTTTTTAATTCACTTTTACATCTGTTGATACAGGATGTTGTTGCATGTGGAGTAAAAATAACATTTAAAGGTATTTTGTGAATTCAACACAAGTTAAACTCCATCAGCAACATTTGTGGCATGATATAAATCACAACAGAAATAACTGTCAACTCGTTCTTTAGTTAAAAGAAATTGTCAGACACTTACATTTGCTGTAAATGGGCCAAGCAGTAAGTGGCCCATGGGTCACTGGCACGTGACAATAGCTGATGTATTTAACTTGCATATGTACGTTTTGAGGTAATCATTCCTCACAGAGCCTGTTTTATTATGTTAGGTGCTAATAAATACTATTAAAGTGTGAGATTTTAAACATTCATGACAATTGATTCAAATGACCAGATGTGTATCTGTGATTATCCCTCCACGTCCCATAAGGACACCGACCGCTGATCTTAAACTTTAGTCACAACATTTGTGAAATAGAAACTTTGACTCAGAGATAAACATCTACTGAACCCGGAACATCTCTTTGATTGTAATTAACAATTAACTTGAACTACTTATTTTTCTGAAGCAATATAAATCATGTACAAAAGACAGTAAATCAGGACACTATAAAAGCAACATGAGAGACTGTGAGGATGACAGAGCAAGAGCTGGAAACAAACATCAGTGAAGAATGAAGGGTTTAGTATGTTTACTGCTGCTGTTGGAAACCTTTGTGTGTGTCGTACAGCATCAGGTAGATGGAGGACTCAATGAGAATGAGATCAGTCAACAGCTCAGATCTGAGGACGGAAGACAGAATCCACCTCAAACAGACACTTTGAGAGATGAAGCTTCAACTGACAGCCAACAAAACTACCATCTGTTCTTCACTGACATCCATGCAGCGCTGAGAGAACTGACCGCCACTGTTACAGAGCAGAAAGTGAACATCAGAGAACTGACCGCCACCGTTACAGAGCAGAAAGTGAACATCAGAGCTTTAGAGACGAGACTGAGGGATGAGATGAACAAGAAAAATGATGTTATCCTGGAAGAGCTGAACAAGAAAAATGATGTTATCCTGGAAGAGCTGAACAAGAAAAATGATGGTATCTCACCAAAACATTCACTCTTTTATCAATAATCATCCAAGTAAAACATCAATTAAATACATTGCATATTGTTGCATATGTGTAAATGTTAGTGTAAAGTTGAGTGTATACTGTGTAAATTGTGTTATCTATTAAAATAAACAGTGTAAATGTCATTTAACAAAATCATTATTCCTTCACAGAAATATCAAATCTTACTCTGGGTCAAGTGGAGTTGAGAAAGGAAAATAGAGGTGAAACTGTGCTTGAATGATGTTAAATTCAGTGTATACATTCTCAGTGTAATAGAGTAATACTAATATATCACAATATTTCTTATGTTTTTCAACAACAGACAGAGAAACAGCTTTTTCAGCTGCACTGGTGCAATCTGGCTATGTAGAATTTGGTCCTTTTACCACTGAAATCACACTAACCTACAGGAACGTCTTCACAAACATAGGGAACGCCTACAACCCAATTACAGGTAATTATCAATGAAATGAGTCATAAAACGTACTCGGTTACTAACGTAACCTCGGTTCTCTCTAGAAGAGGGAACGAGTACTGCGTAAGATATCTTACGCTAGGGGAAAATCCTTTTTCCGCGAGATATTGAAGCCAAAAATTATCCTTAATTTTGTAATAATGCAAAACGCGTTGCGGCAGCATGCAGACATAGGCGAGGCAGCTCGCGCGCCTATTGGCTGCTCTGCGGCAACTGCAGCAGCCTATCGAGCGAGGCCTGGCGTGACGCCAGACCAAATCAGGGCACTTCGCGCCCGCTGCGTCACGTCCCGCCGAAATGGGCGTGGTCTAGGCCTATAAATACCGCTCGCAGGCAGCTATTATCTGGTTTTTCATCATCGAAGCAACCAGAGCGTGTGCATGCACGGCAAGATACGCAGTACTCATTCCCTCTTCTAGAGAGAACCGAGGTTACGTTAGTAACCGAGTACGTTCTCTTACGAGAGGTCTCTCGTACTGCGTAAGATATCTTACGCTAGGGGACCCAATGCAAAACGCCGTGCATGCTGAGATCTGACACCAAAGACCCAAGGGCGATAGCCCGGGGTACATATAGTGCACAATCACCCAGGGAACTCACAGGGAGTCCAGGAAGAGGGAGGGGCGGAGCCGCACTCTTCCACATATATGGCCGCGTCGCTTAGACGCGAATTTCATCATACAGACAGGGCGGGGTACGGCCTGAACTGATGGGGAAATGTGGGTCTTACACAGTTTGCCCAGGCACATCTCGTGCTGCTGCTTTTCACTGTCGATCATCGAGCTGTGCTCAGTAGACGCAGCATTCTGAGCTGATAGCATCAGGTCAGATAATACTGGTTAACTTAGACCGACAGCAGCCTGGCCTGCAGGGCGGGAACCTCTAGGTTGTAGAACCTTATAAATGTAGACGGGGAGGCCCAGCCTGCCGCCGTACAAATATCTTGCAAGGCAATCCCACTCGACCAGGCCCACGAAGAGGCCATGCCTCTCGTGGAGTGCGCTCTGACACCCAACGGGCACTGCATGGCCTTGGAGGCGTATGCCAGCGCTATAGCATCAACTATCCATCTGGATAGGCTCTGTTTCGACGCAGCTAGTCCCTTAGAACGCCCGCTAAACGAAACAAAGAGCTGCTCCGTCTGTCTGAAAACAGACGAGCGAGACACATAAGCTCGTAATGCTCTGACTGGGCAAAGGAGGCCCGCGTCTCTTTCCTCATCAGGGACCGGTAGGGCTGACAGGGAGATAACCTGCGCCCTAAACAGTGTGTTGAGGGATTTTGGAACATAACCATGCTTAGGTTTCAGTATAACTTTCGAGTCATTAGGCCCAAACTCCATGCACGTCGTGCTCACAGAGAGCGCGTGTAAGTCCCCTATGCGCTTCACTGAAGCGAGAGCCAGCAGAAACACAGTCTTGAAAGACAGATGTTTCAAATCAATTGACTGTAAAGGCTCGAATGGCGCACCTTTCATGGCTTCCAGAACCGTAGAAAGGTCCCATACGGGGACTGCGGGAGGTCTGGGAGGATTCAGTCTCTTAGCCCCTCTAAGGAAGCGGATGACTAAATCGTTCCTTCCTATTGACTGACCAAGCGTTGTTCCTGAGAACGCTGCTATAGCCGCCACATAAACTTTGAGCGTGGAGGGGGCCCTGCCCTTGTCCAACGGCTCTTGTAGGAAGGAAAGCACCTCCGTCACTCCACAGTCTGTGGGTGACACGCCACGGGCTGTGCACCAGCCCGAAAACACTGACCATTTCGAGGAGTAGAGCCGTCTCGTAGACGGAGCTCTAGCCTGCGTGATCGTGTTTAATACTCCTTTAGGGAGTCCAACATGTACCCGTTGATGGCCCAGACATGAAGGGACCATAATTCCGGGTGAGGATGCCAGATCGAGCCGTGGGCCTGTGAGAGGAGGTCTCTCCTCACTGGTACTGGCCACGGGGCAGTACTTGCTAACTGCATCACGACTGGGAACCAAGGTTGGTTTTCCCAGAACGGTGCTACCAGGAATACTGAGCATCCTTCTTCCCTGATCTGCTCTATCACCTGAGGCAGGAGAGAGACGGGGGGAAAAACACAGAGCGGGCGGCACACATGGGCCAGCGCGTCCCTGCTCTTGGAGAAAAATTCCGGACAGTGAGCGTTTTCTTGAGACGCAAACAGGTCTACTTCCGCTCTGCCGAATTTCTTCCACAGCAGTTGGACTGTCTGTGGGTGTAGAGACCATTCGCCTGCCGGAACATTGTTCCTGGACAGTCTGTCTGGTCCTATATTCAGGAGCCCTGGCACGTGCGCTGCTCTGAGCGAGCGCAGGTTGCACTGAGCCCATACCAGGAGGCGTTCTGCTAGCCTGTACAGGTTCCTGGACCTGAGGCCGCCCTGGCGATTTATGTAGGACACCACAGACATGTTGTCCGAACGGACCAGGACGTGGCGTCCTTTTATTTGGGGACAAAAACGCGTCAGCGTGTTGTTTACTGCCAGCATTTCGAGGCAGTTTATGTGCAGGAGCTTCTCCCGTTCCGACCACTGGCCGAAGAACGGTCTGCCCTCGAGCAGCGCTCCCCATCCCGAGGTGGACGCGTCCGTGGACACCACTTTCACCCTCGAGGAAGTCCCCAGGCTTACACCTGACTGGTACCAGTCGTTCGCTCTCCAAGGTTTCAGAGCTGTGACGCACTTCTGATTGACCCTGAGGCGAAGCAAACCGGATGCCCACGCTCGGCGTGGGACTCGCGCTTTCAGCCAAAACTGCAGCGGGCGCATGCGGAGCAGGCCCAGCTGGAGCACTGATGATGCTGAGGCCATGAGACCCAGCATCTTCTGAAATTTCTTGAGCGGGACAGACGCGCCGCAGCGGAACGAGTTACCGCGCGCTGTGGTGATAGTCGCGCTATCATGGACAGCGAGTCCAATTCTGTGCCCAGGAAAGATATCTTCTGACTGGGTGACAGAGAGCTCTTCGCCCAATTGACACTGAAACCCAAATTCTCGAGGTGATCGAGTAAAACGGTCGTGTGTTCTATGAGCACTGAGCGAGATTGCGCTAGAATCAGCCAATCGTCCAAATAGTTCAGTACTCGCATGCCTCTCATTCTGAGGGGTGCGAGTGCCGCATCCATGCACTTCGTAAACGTACGGGGTGCCAGGGACAAACCGAACGGCAGGACTGTGTACTGATATGCCTGGCCCTCGAAGGCGAATCTCAAATATCGCCTGTGACGTGACGCTATCTGTATTTGAAAATACGCATCTTTCAGATCTATTGACACAAACCAATCTCCTTGGCGAATCTGCACGAGGGTTTGTCTGGTCGTGAGCATCCTGAACTGTCGCTTCACAAGCACTCTGTTCAGTTGCCTCAGATCTAGTATGGGTCTGAGACCCCCGTCTTTTTTCGGTACCAGGAAGTATCTGCTGTATAGCCCTCCTTCGCTCTGAACTTGAGAGAGAGAGGCTCTATGGCCCATTTGTTCAATAGTTTCGCCACTTCGGCTCGAAGTAAATGTGCTACTTCTGCTTTTACCGTGGTCTCGACGCACGCCGCATAGCGGCGAGGGCGTCGGCGAAACTGTAGCGAATAGCCTCTTTTTATAATGTCCAGCACCCACTTCGAAACCCCGGGCAGCTTTGCCCATGCGTCTGCATGAATAGCTAGGGGTTGAATACGAAGCGCGTTCCGCTCGCTCAGCGATGGAGAAGCTTCGGCGTGCTGTAACACAAGCGTCGCGCTCGTGACATTTGAGGCATGGGGCGCGCTGATAACAGCGGGCAGATTGCCCGCGCTCGACTCAACTGCGAGGGGGATTGGAGAGAACTCCCTTTTCTCCTTACGCCAGTGACGCACGGAACACCATAGAAACGGTGTTTGGGTGCAGGCGAGCGGGTTGTACAACGCGCTCGTTGGCTGCAAAATACACATCTGCAGTCGCCTTTTCAGGGAACTGACAGAGCGAGCATTGACGGCATAATTTTATCTGCCGGTAGACCCGGGATCGAAAAAAAACCTGAAAGTCTGCCACTGGGCCACAGGGGGAGACACATTGTAACTCAGTTAGCGCAAGTATTATCAGAGAGCGTCAACGTGCTGGCGTTTGTTTGCAGGCATGCGTGTATTACAACAGGCTTGCTCACTGCAATACTGACATTTCCAGTCGCCCGAACTTCAGAGGGGAATGAGAAATGTACGAGAAAGAGGAGGTCGGTCCGTCCGCGGCGGGACCAGAAACACTCTCTTTTCTCCTTTCGCCAGTGACGCACGGAAACCATAGAAACGGTGTTTGGGTGCAGGCGAGCGGGTTGTACAACGCGTTCGTTGGCTGCAAAATGCACATCTGCAGTCGCTTTTCAGGGAACTGACAGAGCGAAGCATTGGCGGCATAATTTTAACTGCCGCTAGACCGGGATTCGAACACCGGTCTCTCGTGAGGAAAACCAATGATTCCGCCACTGAGCCACAGGGGGGAACACAAAGGCTTTCGGATGCACGAGCATATAAGAGCGTCAACATGTTTTCTTCTGCGTTTGCTTGCAGGCGCGCTTGTATTAAAACAAGCTCGTTTGCTGCAATATTGATATTTCCAGTCGCATGATCAGGGAACTGGGAAATGTATGAGAAACTGAAGGTCAGTCCGTCCTCGGAGGGACTAAAAACACTCCTTTCTCCTTTCGCCGGTGAGTGACGCATGAATGGGGCGCAGAGGCAGGGTAGCTTTCTTATAACGTAAAGAAAACTAACCCTGACCGTCCGCTTCCAGCCTCCCTTGTGAGCGGCGCAGTTTGCGCGGCTTGAACAGAGGGAGAGAGAAAGCTAGCCCCGTGACCGCCCGCTCCTGACATCCCCTGTGAGCGGCGCGGTTTGCGCGGCTCGAACAGAGGGAGAACAGGTATCGTCCCCCAAGCAGGCAAGGCAAGCGGGCGAACCGGCAAGCTTTGCGGGTTGGGGGGGGCGGAGGAGCAGTCTCGGAGAAGGATGCCAGGTGAGTCCTCAGAATCACCATAGGCAGTAACAAGCTCGCAGTGAGGGCAGTCGCCGTCAGCGAGTGCGAGAGCTGCGTGATCAGGAAAAGGGGCGTCTTCAAAAAGATGCCCAGCTCTTTTAGTGCAATAAGAGTGTGTGTCGCGGCGGCGAGCACACACACATACATAAACACAGTAGCAGAGAAAGGATATAACGCCGGATAGCGCAGCAGGAAGGCAAGGAAGGCGGCGCGGCCAGCGACTTCAGTGACTCGTCCCGATGAAGGTGCTCTCTCTCAGACGGTGCGGCTTCTTCTCCAGCTCCAGCGATGCGTGTGCTTCGCTTGAAGGATGAAAAATCAGATAATAGCTGCCTGCGAGCGGTATTTATAGGCCTAGACCACGCCCATTTCGGCGGGACGTGACGCAGCGGGCGCGAAGTGCCCTGATTGGGTCTGGCGTCACGCCAGGCCTCGCTCGATAGGCTGCTGCAGTTGCCGCAGAGCAGCCAATAGGCGCGCGAGCTGCCTCGCCTATGTCTGCATGCTGCCGCAACGCGTTTTGCATTATTACAAAATTAAGGATAATTTTTGGCTTCAATATCTCGCGGAAAAAGGATTTTCCCCTAGCGTAAGATATCTTACGCAGTACGAGAGACCTCTCGTAAGAGAACTCAGTTTATAATAATGAAAACCCTTCTGCTCCATTCAGACCTCTCTGCAGTTGTGTAATGTGTATTAGAGAATTAAATGATCTGCCATCTTTCAAAATTATTACACAGTGTGTTTGGTGATTAAGCGATCATTCAGGAAACATCTGATTCTGTATCTCTTGTTATTTGATTTAGGTGTTTTCACAGCCCCACTGAAAGGAGCGTACATGTTCAGAGTCTCTGTATTTGGTCATGGCGGAATTCTAGCAACTGCAACCATTGTTAAAAACGGACAGCATGTGGTTATGGCACATGATATTCAGCCTCAGGCTCAGGATCGGGTAAACTCCTCTAATGGAGTTGTGTTGATCCTGGAGGTTGGAGATGTTGTCAATGTGAGACTTTGGTCTGGCACAAGGATAGCAGATAGCCAGAATAACCACAACACTTTCAGTGGTTTCCTACTGTTTCCCTTAAGATAACAGGAGCTTTGCAGAATGTGAATCCAATAAAACTGAACATTCAGTGTATGATTTAAGATGAAAATCATGAAGAATCATTTACATGAGTAAGCAATATTAATGAAGACTAATGTGTGTTTGAAGTTTGCAATACATTAAATGTATAAAAGTCTGAGATGTCTATAAATGTAACTTTGTATAAATAGTTTCAGCACTGAGACAGACGGGACCCATGAATATCACATATCACATTAATAAAGTGTTTTATTAAAGTAGTAAATCCAATAATGTTAAATAATATTTTTTTTTTTTTACTGATCCTTGATCTGTACCTCTTCATCTCACATAAATAAGAGAATAAAGAGAAATTGTGGTATTTTCTTTTCCTTACATTTTCATGAATATTTCTCCAACGATGCTTGCTTTGAAACACTCATGATATCATGCTTATCATTCAAAATAACTGATTATGTGGTGGCATAATTTTTTATTTATAATTAGGACAGCACATTTACAAGATAATGTATTATGTTAGATGCACAATAGTCATACATGACACAAAGAACAAACAAAATAAACAAATCCTGTTTGTTTTGGTCTTTTACCAAAATTGTGATACATTTTTAGCTTTTAAAACAATCTAAGTACATTTTCTTCAGCTGTGGAAAGGGGAGATGTTGAGTGCAGTGCAGAGCCTTATTACACGAGTCTTTACAAATCTGAAATCATATTATTTATTCATTTATTTTTCAAACTTGTAGGGCTATTATTGATAACTTTTAGAAAATATATAAAATATAATTTATATTTATTGGATTATATTAATTTATACCATGGTCTGTCTAAATACTCGATTCTGATTGGCTGGAAGGTGTGCAATAAAACAGTTTATTGCAGAGGTAGTTCCAAGTCAGTTTAATCACTGTTCTATATTAACGCACTACCTATAAACATAGGTAACCATAGTAACACACAGTTACAGTTGCATACAGAGTGATACAGCTATTGTAAACATTTCCTATTTATTTGGCTAAAAGGATGATTTTCACGTGTCATTTAAAGGTACAATATGGATTTTTTTTACCGCTAGGGGTCGCTAACCTCTTCAAAACAATAACAAAGGCGTAGTGAATGAGCGGAATCATGGAACTTTTCATCATGTCGATGGATCTAATAAAGTTTATGGGGAAATAATGTTTATGAATGAGTGAATACCTTCATGTTTTTTAACATGACTGTGGTATGAAGCAGGGCGAGAACATGTAACTCATTCACCAACCCCCTGAACCAATTCTGCTAAACTACAAGCACAATTCCTGCTTTACACTCAAATTGCAGTTCTAAAACACACTTTTTTCAAAACACTACACACAATTCTCTGCTTTTGGCACAATTTTCATGCAGAAAATCTCTTGTTTTCACAAGGAACACACTGCCATTCAAATATGCACACTGACTCATCACATGGGCAAACACCCGTCACACAGTTTTACAATTAGCAATCAGAGCTTTAGCATGAAAGGACAACAGGTCAGCTCTTCAATGGAGCAATGGATGCCAACATTGGATTTATTTTATTTTTTTTACTGTAACTGTATACATTCAATTCTTCTGTTGTTTTGTATGTAGACCACTGTATGTACAACTTTGTGTTGGTTGGGATGTACACTGTGCACATTGTTTTTGTGGGAAAAATAAAATATATTTTTTACCATGTATTTGTGTGTTCTGAGTATAAAAACAATATTCTCAAATATTTTACAGCACACTTATGTATGTACTGTCTGTAGCAAGTGTAACACTGAACAAAAAAAAAAGGCCTAAGTCATTATGATGAATGGAGAAGAAGTGTTTTCCATTCATCATAGTGTTTTACATTGAGCACATCAGTGTTCAACTGGTTCTTATAAATGTCTATTCATATGATGGTTTGTGTGTGTCATTTGAAAACAAAAAACCATTTCGAGAAGAAATAACATTGTTTTGAATGTAAAGTTTCATTTTGCAGGAGAATTGAGGGGTTTTGCCCATTGTGTGTGTTTTTTTGGATTTGTGTGTAGAGTTCTGAGAATATGAGGCATGCTTTCAGAAAATGTGTGTAAACAATTGAGAAAAACTGTAAGTGTGTTGAAAGTTATAATGTTATTCTATTTGTTAGTTTGTTTGCTATATTAGCCTAGCAGTAAGCTAGATCAACATTAGAATAACATACTGATTATATTCTAACATTTCATCATGTTGAGCTATATAACATTTTTTTTTTTTTGTGTGTACATTTGCTCACCTGTCTACTAAAGCACATGCAAGAGCTGCGTCTCTGTCAAGTCCAAGTTTGTTGCGAAGCTTGAGGCATCTCGAAAACACCATGCTGATATTGATCCTTGTTAAAGTTAACATTAATTAACGTTAAAGTTAATCCTCGAGAAGCAATGTTCAACCTGTGCAAAATATGAATAGTAAAAATAACATGTCCGTGTTGGGTTTGCATCTCTTCTCTTTATTCCAGAGCATTTGATGTTTTGTATCGATTATCTTTGAATTGATTACATTTACCTGACATAATAAATTATTACATTTGACTATTCTAACTGACTTTGACATTATTTTCATTAAAGATTTAAAAAGAATAGTCAAACATTCGCTCACATTTAATGATGCACAGATATCATTAAAACCTTTTCATTTAAGGAGTCAGATGAAATAACAAGAAAATACATATTCAAATGTATTGCATTTAATAAAAAAATACTTTGCCTCGAGAAAACACGTAGAGACCTTCCGCGCTGATTGGATGCCGGTTTTGGGCAGATCGAGCACGAGCTTAAAGTCCAGATCTTTAGTTCGTTCAGCTTGTTCCTCAGAGACCGTACATTTACAAGGAAGATGCTAGCCAGAGCTGGCCGAAGTGGGTTTAGCCTTAGCTTAGCACACAGCCCTCCCTGCTTTTGTTTACGGTCTCGACACCAACGCCGGATACTGTTGGTCAGTGTGGATAAGCTGCAAGTCCGCGGTGCTGTAGCTCCGGAGGGAGTTCACCGAAGTTAAAAGGATAGTCTAAAACTATATTCGAGCACCAATTGTTGATGTCCAAAAGTGACTGTTTGCTATACAGATGGTGGACAACCAGAATAAGACTTTTACCGCCGCCGTTCCCGCGGCGGCAAAATTGGGATGTGTATTTGCTGCCTTTTACCGCTGAGTGGCGCTGTAATCACAGACTTTGAAAAGTGTCAGTTTATTCTCTTTATGACGTAATCTGCCGCGGCAGTAATCTGAGCTGAGGTCACAGATAAATTCAAGATAAATATTGTGGTTAAACAAATTCAAATTCATTAAATTTAAACAAAGTAGACACACGTTAACATTGTGTGCCCAGTTTTTCTATAATTTAGAAAGGCTATGTCAATAGGTTACTTGTCATTTACTTCGTGTTATTTTAATGTGTTTGTAGATTTATTAACTGAAACATAACAGTGAAATAAATTAAAATAATTTACCGTAAAATTAAAACATTTTCAGGACTTGCAGTTACTAACCGATGTTAGTCGGTTTAAGCATTCTTTGTTATATTCAGAATTAAATAGGCTTACATGTTGTTATGATTATCAATTGAATTCTTTAATAAATAATCAACCACAATGCCTATTACTGCCGCAGCAAAAATAAACCAGTCGAATTTCAAAGTCGTTCGCGAAATGACTAGGCTATACTGGGTGGCGCAAGTGACAGGGCAAAACAGCAGCAACTGCGGCATTTTAAAAGGTAAGTTTCCTATCTGTTTATTAAAAAAATAAATAAAAATAAAAACATGGCGCAAGATCTTGTAAAAAAAAAAAAAATTTTTTTCATTATTTGAACAAAAATGAGACTGATTGAATATGTAAAAATATAAACAAAGCAGAGAATAAAACAAACTTTTAGGGAAAAAATATAGGCCTATTATGCTACAACAGAATTGGTTAACATTAACGAAAGCAAAATATGTAAAAATACATTTCAGACAAAATAAAACAAAACAAATTCGTGGCCGAGTGGTAGGCTATAACTTACGTTTCAATAATTCAGATGACACGCGTTCAAATCCCGAACAAACATGGGCTACTTTTTTATTATTAATGCAGAGAGATTTGATAGTTCTAAAATATTGCTACACCATATTGTTTTTTTCTCCTATAGCCTATATTAAATATTTTATATTTATAAAATAAAATTACCATTCATTTCCATTTTACATTAGGGACAATTTTTATCCAACAGAATGGCTGAATTTACATCTGCATAATAATAATAATAATAAACACAAAAAACAGCACAAGGTCTTGTAAAAACACTTTTTATTTTTTCGACACATAATTTCGAGACAGTAAATTGCCAATGTTAAAAAATAAACAAATAAAAAGAATATAATTTTTTTTTTTACATTTTTTTACATTTTCTTACATTTTTACATAAAAAAATAAACACAGTCACTTAAACTATAGGCTAAATCTTGCAGGCTTTGGAAGTGGAAAAAAGTTGAAAAAGTTATATATTTATATTGCATTATTATGAAAAATTTCGATTTATATATAAATATATTTTCCGAACCATGTTTTACTCTAAACTGTAAGAACATCTATAAATCCTTAAACATTTTTTTAAGCCATAAATCCATAAATCTAAAAGCCATAATCTATATTTATATATGGATGTTAGCTAAAATTATGATAACGTCAACACGAAGAAAACTTTATTACATTATTAGGAATATATTGGTGTAATAAATGCATTCTCTGGAAATTTATATTTCTAGTTGTGACAGCCGAAAAAATTAAATCTAGGCTATATATAATATGATGACCTCCAATAACAAAAGCCTCTAAAAGCCAAAAATGAGATGATAATATTGAGTAAATGCTCTCCGCACATAGTCGCCTATACGCTCATCATACTTTCAACTTCAGCCCCAGCCCATTCAGAAATGCCGGTACTTGGGTAGAAGCCTATAGACAGCAGCCTGATAAAAATGTTAATATTAAACAAAAACGTTAGACGGACTCAGAGGCTTTTTGCCTCTGAAGTCGGAGGACGAGGGCGCTTATTTTGCATCTGAATGATATGTGACATTCTAAAACATTTAACGCGTGACGCACACAAACACAACTGAGAAATATTTTTATCTTATCATCAACATTGACTAGTTTAAACATTGACGAGACGGAGAGTTCCGACTCACAACCGACCCCACTAACATTAATATTAACGTACATATTTCCAAAGTCTTCTTTCGTGTAACATTCAATGGCGTAAAATGGCGTACCTTGCCCGCAGATCACCAGATCTCAACCCGATCGAACTGGTTTAGCACGCACTAAAAGAGTTCGTCAGACGTGAGGCTAAGCCATGGAACAAAGACGAGCTTCTTCAGGCCATAGTGACTTTCTGGAGAGATCGCCTGACAAAAACAGCGTGCAATAACTACATCGATCACCTTCAGAAGGTTTTGCCGGCGATGGTACAGCGCAATGGGGGTTCTACTGGAATGTAGAAATGTAAAATAGGCCTATTGAATTGTTTTCAATATTTTTCTATTGAAATGTTTTGTATTTTTATATTTCATTCATTAAAGAAACCTATGCTGACCACAACAACGCGGGACTACTGTATTTCATTCTTAAATATCATACATAACGCAAAATCCAAATGCTGCTTCCTGGCATATGTTAGCTAATTGCAAGTCAATGTTTGAATTAATTTACAATAATTTAGTTTCATTTATTTCAGTGTTAAAAAATCCTCTACAAATTAAATTAACACAAAGTCGGCTATAAGAGTCATTTATAGGCTACGTAAAAAAGCAAAGGGCTTACAGTCTTAACATTTAGGCTACTTTGCTTAAATTCGATACATTTATTTTCAGTAGGGCCTAATAAATTTGTAGGGATGTAATTTCAGTATGCTTTACCAACGCTATATATTCAATTAAAGTTCCAAGAGGTCTGGTCTCTATATTTCCTTCCCAGCTGACACTAATATGCAAGTGCACAGCAAAAATCACAACTTGTGCTTGCTGCGAACGCAAGTTATTTAAGGTGTCTCAACTGTACACAGTCTACAGTGTGAATTCGTTACAAGGTTTCATTTAATTAAATTAATGTGCAGCAATTTGTACAAATAGAGTCTATAGGCCTACTATACTGTTGTAGCCATTAAATAATCTCATTTAGTATCATCTTTGTTAAAATATTATAATGTTATTTTTTTCCATCTATGTTGAATATGAAAAGTGAACAGCACGAGTAAGATAGGATGCATTATATCGAGAGATGGATATGGAGTGGGTCAGACATGATTTTGACCACTTCATTAAGTTTTGTTTAGTAGAAAACCTTTCTTTAAAGTGAATTTCGTTTTCTATAAATTGTATCTTAATTTTAATAAATTTTTCATCTACCAATTGCCTGGATTGAATAAGTAAGAGAAGCAAATATAACAGACACTAATCATGGAGGCGCCCGCGCGGTCACTTGCATTGCACGTCAGCTGGAGCGCATCTCATCCTCCTAACTTAACGAAACTCAGCGTATGCCTCACACAGACGAAAACGAAAAGAAAAAGGCTACTCTCCGATTATGTCTTTATGTGCATTTCTCTCTAGGTGCGTTCACTACAAATATGGCGATCGTCAACTTCATCTTTGCAGTCGACACTGTCAGAAAACTCTAGTTTATTGATAAAAATCAATGCACGCATCACCCGATTTACAAATACACATCTTGCTTGTTGCACGCACACATATTATGTCGAAAAAACGAAATATTATGTTGAAATAAAAATCTTTTAGAATATTTGATTAAATATTAAGTAGGTCATATTAAGACAAGGCATATATTAAGTTAGTTTAGCTGTTATGAGAAAAATAAATCTAACGAAATCTAAACTCTAAATCTAATAAATAAATAAAAAATTCTAACGCCAATTCAACATGCCAGAATAAAACCTGATTTTTGAACAATGCGTAACACCACTCGGCCTGGTGTGCCAAAACACTACATTTTAAACTTCAATGTTTAATTCAAAACAATCTCAAAACGCGTTGTGACATTTTTTTAAAGCAGTAGCCTAGCCTATATACATTAAGGGCATTGAAACCAGGATCTTAACTAAAACGCGTTCCGCGTAATCTCTCAAAAATTATGCCACACTACTCCATGTATTTTTTTTTTTTAAGGACTGCTTTTGAAATCACTATAAATTACTATGCAATTGTATCGCTCACGAGAGCTCTTCATTTATCTAATTCCTCAATAGAATAGTAAAAATATTCAGCGTCATTGCTCCTAATATCGTCTCTATTTTTAACTTTTGATTCTATTTTTTCAGTTCTAAAATTGATTCTATCTTTGGTTCTATTCTGTTGTAGCCTAATAGGCCTATTTATATATATGAACAATATGCCTATTAGGCTTAGGGTTTTATATTTAACCCACTTACATTTTAAAATACGGCAATTGCTGCTGTTTTGCACAATGTCCCTTTGCGCCACCTGGCGGTCATTTCGGGAACGACTTTGAAATGCGGCTGGTTTATTTTTGCCGCGGTGATTTCGCTGCGGCGGCTGGCGCGGCGGTAATAGGCATTCTGGTTGTCCACCATCTGTATATATCTTTCTATCCATCTTCAAACTATTTTTATCTATCTTCAAACGTTTTCTATCTATCTTCAAACTATTTTATCTATCTTTCTATATATCTGTCTATATCTATCTTCAAACTATTTTTATCTATATCTATCTATCTTCAAACTATTTTGATCTATCTGTCTATATATCTCTATCTTCAAACCATTTCTATCCATCTATATATCTATCTTCAAACTATTTTTTATCTCTCTATCTATCTAGCTATCTTCAAACATTTTCTAGCTATCTTTAAACCTTTTCTATCTATATCTCTTTCTAACTAATCTATATTTCTTTCTAACTAATCTTTCTTTTAGCTAATCTTTTTTTCTTTCTTTCTAACTATTCTATCTTTCTTTCTAACTATTCTATCTTTCTTTCTTTCTTTCTAACTATTTTATCTTCCTTTATTTCTAACTTATCCATCTATCTTTCTTTCTAACCAATCTTTTTCTTTCTTTCTAACTATTCTATCTTTCTTTCTTTATTTCTAACTCATCCATCTATCTTTATTTCTTTCTTTCTAACCAATCTTTCTTTCTTTCTAACTAATCTTTCTTTCCAAATAATCTTTCATTCTTTCTTTTTAACTAATCTTTCTTTCTAACTAATCTTCATTTCTTTCTTACTAATCTCTTTCTTTCTTTCTACTCTTTCTTTTTTCAAGCTAATCTTTCTTTCTAACTAATCTCTTTCTTTCTTTCTAACTATTCTTTCTTTCTAACTATTCTATCTATCAAACTTCAAACTACTTTAAACTTCAAACTACTTTAACCCTCTGGGGTCGGCAAATACTCCCCGCGTTTTGCTGGATTTTCTTCACATTGTAGCACAATAAACTTAAATTACTCCGTCATTTATGGTCATACAGAAAAAAGAAATATAAAAAAAGAATCTGTGATATTTCTACTTTTGTATGTGTCCACTTACAATCAAATCAAAACATTGTGCTTTTGTAAAATAAAGAAAATAAACAGGGTGTGCGTTCTGCCTCTCCGTCGCAGTGAACTTTTTTTCTTGAGCACGTCTATAAACTGAAACAAAACTCAGCAATTACTTGTCACACATTTATGAGCCATATACCTTTATATGGTATAAAACAAATGAAGAGTTCAGATGCAAAAGCCTCTAAATGCCATTTGAAATTTTCTTATAGAATGATCATTTTTATCAAGCATCTATATTTAAGTTCAGTAATTTCACTTAAATGATAATTAATAGGTAATCTTCATTGCCATTTAAGTTAAATTATTGAATTTAAATATACGAGCTTGATAAAAATGATCATTCTATAAGAAAATTTCAGATGGCATTTAGAGGCTTTTGCATCTGAACTCTTCAAATATTCTCTGTTTAAGTAATTTGTATAAAACCAACAGGATGTCCAGTATCTCAAACTCTTGCTAATTACTTTTAATTCGACCACGCCCACTCGTGCAAAAGTGATTCACATGCAAATCGTCCACATGGGACGTGAACGCCCTCGTTACCTCAAACACAAAACACCAAAAAACTTCACAAGTCTCTGCTTTTCGTCGAGTTTGGAAGACACGTCTGAGCTTACATTGGATTTACCTAAGAAGAAGAAGAACGCGATTTGAAGACAAGAAAGATGTAAGGTAAGAAATTCTTACTTATTAGTTTATGGTATTGTTGCATAAACTTCACATTGCAGTTGAACTGTTGCTAGATATATGATGAATATTATACTATTTAGACTCGTGTTTACTGTTAAATACTGTTTGTGGATATCTGCTCAAACATAGATATGTATAACCATAATGTTTAATATTTTGGAGCGCGATGGCGTTTGAATGCAGAGTTCACCCGTTCACTTTGAGAGAGACCTTTGTTAATTTCAGTTTTTGGAACCTTGTCATCAACTCTGGTGTGTTTCCCAATCCAGGGTGCAAATGCTGAATATGTCAGCGGACTTGTGTATGGGTTGTTAGATGAATCTGAGGAACATACGTTTTTAGATCAACATCAGTTAATTTTGCCACTACAGCTACAAAACTACAATAAATATAGTTTTACCCTGATTTTTTTTTACAAATGTAACACATTGTTAATATACATTATTATCATTAAAGCCAATAGTAGAATTAAACAGGGTATTCATGGCTACCATCACAAAATCCAGTGGCAATGATCTCTTTTTCTAGGTCCTCCCATCTTGCTGCCACATTAGCCTGAGTGTCCTGGGGGCCGATGTTCTCTATGTCTGGGCGTCTCATGAGATTGACTAGAAATGATAACGTAAAAGGGGTATTGACAAGCTGTATGTGAATGTGTGTTAAGGTGAATGCAGAATTTTTTTTTTTTACAGATTATGTTTTTGTTCAGATGTTACACTCACCTGGTAAATCGAATGCAACTTTCCAGTTGGCATCAGCTATTACAATGGATGGGTGGTGTCCACATCGGTAACAAAAAAAAATTGTACGAGTACTGTCTTAGCGCACAGAAATGGTAAAATGCCTTTCTTAACCCCCTGAGGTCGACGGTATCGCCGGCGATACCAGCTCGCTTTTTTTTTATCAGTGTAAAATAAACTCATAAATACTCTGTTGACTTTGATTTTTCATAGGAGTTTCGTACATCAATCGATTCTGTTAAATGTGTATTATTTTTGTGTATACTCATAATAAAAACAAAGTGTTGAGCTTTTCGCCAAATAAAGAAAAATAAACACGAAGCGAGTTCTGCCTTCTCTCTGTCAGTGTAGTCCATTCTGAAACGCGTCCGAAAATGAACTGTAACTCACCGAATACTTCTCACACAGACACGTGAGATATGTCTTTATGAAGCTTGAAATCTCTTCTTTTAAATGAAGTAATTTATATAAAAAACAAATGTTTTCAACTCATGTAATCCGTTTGAAAGCAAGGAGAGGTACCGTTTTTCCTTCTGCCTCATTATCTCTATAATGAGTTGAGGCCGCCCCGCCCCCGGCGCTATTCAAATGGTAAATAGTTTAGGTGATCTAGTATGCATCGCATACGCCCCCCGATCAATGCCATAAAAACACAGTTTCTTCATCAGACTTACTGATAGTTCATCGCGTTTTGAGTGTGGCACGCTTCTCCAGTAAAGACGCCCTTCAGATGATTCTGGACAGCGAGGAAGAATGCATGATACCGGGTTTTTTCCTCAGAGGAAGATTGTAACTCAGACTACGAACGGCAGCATTTTGAAGAGCGAATGTGTCCGCCGAGGACACAATTTCGGAGTAAGTTTTACTTAAAAGTCTTTTGTCTTTTATTTTTCGTGTTCGCATTTATGAGGAAAAAACAATATTACGTGACAGTTCTCCATTATGGACGCGAGCGCTCTGAAAGCGCACTAAAAGACTTTCAAACTTTCACAGAGACCTCAAAACAGAAACTACAAATCCTTTCTTTAAAACGAATTTCGTTTTGTATCAATTGTATCTTAATTTTAATAATTTTTTCATTAACAAATTTCCTGGATTTAAAGTAAATATAGGCTAGCAATCACAACATAAGGTGCTTGAACTGGAGATCATCATTAACCAGACCGTAGCCTACTCGCCTCACATGTCTAAAAAATGTGAAATATATTTACAGAAAGCTGGTTCTAAACAAAACCATCCAAAACAAAAAACTATGTAGCCTAATTAATGTGCATTTCTCCGGTGCGTTCACTAGCCTACTGCGAAGATCGCGAGTCAATAGCCTATCGTCAACTTCATCTTTGCCAGAAGTTCAATTTAAATTGCGTGTGTGAATGATGATGTTTTAGCAAACTGTATTGCTATACTGAGATCGTAAAAATCGACTGAAATATGTTGAAATAAAATGTAGGCTATTTGTATAAGCAACGTATTAAACTGCAAATGAACAATATGCCCTAATATTTCATGAAAACAACATTACAGTCAGGCGAAATATGAAAGACAACATCTTGTTGACTAGATTTGGGTACAGTTTTTACTGTAGAATATACTGCCACGTCAAATAAGCTTTTGTTTAGCAATTTCTATATCTATTTTTGTCAAAAATAAAGTCATCAACTAAGATGTTAGCTGTTCCAATGTTGACTATATTCAAACTAATGAATACATAGATAAAATGTAGGCCTATAATATTTTTTTTTTACAAAGAAAGAGTACACTTGAAATATTGTTGAAATTGTAATTATTGTTGTAATTATAACCTTTTTAATAAAATAGCAAAACATATTTACAAGATAGATGTAAGCAAAATCTTAAATGGTCAATATAAGTCTTCTTCTAAATATATCTTTTGTCCTTGCATTGTGGCTCAGTCAGTGTCACACCTGAGTGAATGGCTCATCATTATGCAGAGTGGGTGGGACATTGTATTCTAAGGTGTAAACCACTCCTCGTTCACGCCCCCCTCGCATATTGGCTTTCCAAGCAAAACCTGTTTTACATCAATTTAAATCAATGTATGGTTTTATGTGAACGATAAAGCAAGACTATTTTCACATAATTTTGAAGAAAAAACTCTAGGCGAGGACATCCATTAGTCAAAAGTCTTATTGACACATATTTACTATGTGTTTTGTGGCCTTATTTCAGAAATTTTAGATTTGAGTTTTTTCAATAACCACGCATAAACATTATTCTCTCAAAAATGAAAACATGTACATACACGTGGCTCACATATTATGGTAGCCCTATTTGTGCTATATAGAGTGAATTTACACCTTTGCCATTAATATGTTTATATGCAACTGAAAAAAGCACAAATGTCAGGGCATGTCAGAACATCTCAAGGGCCCCAAAAACAGCCCAGACCCCAGAGGGTTAAAGTATTGACTGGCAATTTAGATCGGGAATGGGATTCCATTGTTCTGATCATGCGACCCACAGCAATGTGATTCTGTGGAAAGTGAATATAATAACGTTGTAAACATTTAATCAACAGTTTTCATAACCACCTGTTTAAATATCTTGAAATATGCCCTCTAATTATTTAAATTGAAATAATAAGTTTGTGCAATGTGCATACTTACTGAAATTCCAGCTGTCAGAAAAGAGCATAAGGGGATTGACAGGAACACTCTGTTGTTGTAGTTGTGGAACCCACTCTTATATTCCTGAAACCTGACCAGGTTTCTGCAGACAGGACATTCTTTTGCATAGACAGATACACCTAGATGAAAAATAAATGCAATTTGTTAATTTACATCCTTTATAAGAACAGAATGTTATTCACCATGTAAATAATTACAGAACTCATCCTACCTTTATATTGTTTGAATATGCCGTAAACAGTTGCTTGTCGGGTAATTAGTAGTCTGTCTTCAAGATTTGGCGGAGATGGCCCAGGACAGTATGGGCACTCTACTTCTTGAGGTTCAAAATGTTCTGGAATGGGCTTTACTTCTGTGGGTAAATCCACTGGAAGGTCCTCTGGGAATCTTTTTGAACTCCAAAAGTAGTTAGTCTGTGTAATGATACCACTATGTGAATTTTCTGAATGTTGATGGATGTCATCTGTGGCACTGAAATTCTCCTCCATATCTTCAAGTTCCTCATTTGAATTGTCAACTGCATTTTGTAGCAGCGGAGGATGTTCTTGAAAAAGCCACCACATGGACAAATACCGATGGGCACAACTGATCCGGTGTTTTGTGCCTCTGCACCTGCAGTGCCATTTACCAGTTTTACTGTCAAAGGTGCAGATTGTTCGTCCAAGCCTACACCAATTGTCCTTTTGGCCAGTATACACAGAAAAGTAAATATAGCGTTCAGAGAGCCCTTGCTCACCCCAGAAAATCGGAAAGACGGTGTCAACATCCTCAGAGCAAGCCTTCCGGTTTAACGATGTGCATTCTTCTTGTCTGGGTTTGGAAATCAGTCCTTTTTCTAACATCTCATCCAAGGACTCATTGCACAGTGCTTCTGGGGGACTATACGATGTTGCTGTCTTAGTCCTTTCTAAATGAAAGCATTCTTTCCCAGGGTTTATTTTAGACAAAGTTCAAAATGGCGCATTTTCGCGCTTTTGGTTGCTATAGCGCCACCTATTGGCCAATCGGGGTCATACTTTGATAGGTTCTCCCTAAATTGAGGACTACCATCTGGCAAAGTTTCAAGGCTCCAGCACTTATGGTTTGGGCTGCACGATGTGTTTGTCTAATTGATTAAAATTAATATACAATTACACAAAATTAACCAGACTTTAAAAAAAGACTTTATACAAAACTTAATGGAGTGGTCAAAATCATTCTTCAGAATGTCTATCTGAGTATCAGGCAGCTGCAACAGTCAGAGATCGTGTGGCTGGCCAGGTCAAAAGAGCGAATAAAAAACAAGAAAAGGTGAGAAATAGGTAAATAAGATCTGTATTGCACTGTCTGTGTGCTCTCGTGTATGATTAGGAGTGTCTGAAAGATGTAAACAGTGAGAGATTGTGTGGCTGGTAGTTCCCGGCGCGATGCTATAGAGCCACGAGCACGCGCGCACTCCCATATACGGGTAAAAAGAGCAAATAAAAAATAAGATTTAGTTGAGAAATAGGTAAATAAGATCTGTATTGCACTGTCTGCGTGCTCTCGTGTATGATTAGGAGTGTCTGATAGATGTAAACAGTGAGAGATTGTGTGGCTGGTAGTTGCCGGTAGTGGCCGGCGCGTTTCTAATAGAGCCACGAGCGCGCACTCCCATACGGGCAAAAAGAGCAAATTATAAAAAAGTTAAGATGAGAAATAGGTAAATAAGATCTGTATTGCACTGTCTGTGTGCTCTCGTGTATGATTAGGAGTGTCTGAAAGATGTAAACAGTGAGAGATTGTGTGGCTGGTAGTGGCAGTAAACAGTGAGAGATTGTGTGGCTGGTATGGCCGGCGCGATGCTATGGAGCCACGAGCGCGCACTCCCATATACGGGTAAAAAGAGCAAATAAAAAATAAGATATAGTTGAGAAATAGGTAAATAAGATCTGTATTGCACTGTCTGCGTGCTCTCGTGTATGATTAGGAGTGTCTGATAGATGTAAACAGTGAGAGATCGTGTGGCTGGTAGTGGCCGTAAACAGCGAGAGATCGTGTGGCTGCCTGGTGCGACGTTTCGCTTAGCCACGAGCACGCTCCCATACGGGTAAAAAGAGCAAATAAAAAACCAGATAAGATGAGAAATAGGTAAATAAGATATGTATTGCACTGTATGTGTGCTTTTGTGTATCAATAGGAGTGTCTGATAGATGTAAACAGTGAGAGATTGTGTGGCTGGTATGGCCGGCGCGCTGCATTTGTTTTGTTTTTTAAACCTTACATATTGTGTAAGTTCGAGTGGCCGGCGCATATATCCGCGACTGGTCGAGTGGCAGGCGCATATATCCGTGACTGGTCGAGTGGCAGGCGCATATATCCGTGACTGATTTTTGACCAAGATGGCGGCGCGCGACTGTGCAGCGGCTCCTAGCTCTTCTGTCGGTGTTTATTTATGTTTCTCGTTTGTGTTCTTTGTAATGTTCCCATGTCGAGGTCTTAAGTATAGCCGCACTGACCTAATCAGGATTGGTATACAATATAATACAGCTGTTACGAGAGCCTTCCAGGACGCTAATAACATCGCGGAGGATATAGCCAGACCATCGGGCGCTCCGTGGATTGTTATCGGCAGCAGCAGGCGACGAAGGCAGAGACGGGAGAGGAAGCAAAAGCGAGGACGCCGGTCGGGCCTGCTAACCCGGTTAAGGAAACTACCACACAGACCTCCGCTGCCAAGCCTTCTACTCACAAACGCAAGATCCATTGCGCACAAAATGGACGAGTTGGAACTTAGTATAGCAACTAACAATTACATACGGAACTGCTGCGTAATGATTATTACTGAAACCTGGCTGAATCCCCTCATTCCAGACGCTGCCGTGCAGCTAGCAGGCCGATCTAGCTACCGACAGGATCGAGACACGAACTCCGGTAAGACAAGAGGAGGAGGTATTTTTGTGCATAATGAATGGTGTACAAACAGCAGGATCATTGCTCAGCACTGCTCACCTGATCTGGAAGCCCTTTCGGTAATATGTAGACCATTTTATTTACCAAGAGAGTACACCGTAGTGACTGTTACTGCTGTTTACATAGCCCCCGATGCTAATGTTAGCACAGGTTTAGCTCACCTGCTAACCATAGCAAACAAACTGCAGCGCGATCACCCAGGGGGAATACATGTTATAGCAGGGGACTTTAATAAGGCATCTTTAAAGACTGTACTCCCCAGTTTTTATCAGCATGTTGATTGTGCTACTAGAGGGAAAAACATATTAGACCATGTATACTCTAACATCAAGAAAGCATACAAAACTGCTCCTCTCCCTCACCTTGGCCAGTCAGATCACTTACAACTGTTTTTAATACCTGCATATATCCCTGTCAGGAGGGCTATAAAGCCAAGTAGTATGACCATTAAAATCTGGCCTGACACCGCCCTATCCCAGCTCCAGGACTGCTTCCAACATACTGAATGGGACCTTTTCTTTAATGGCGACTTGGATGGTGACACAGAGGCTGTACTAAATTACATCACTTTTTGTATGGACAATGTTACGATCGAACGTTGCATCAGGACATATCCCAACCAGAAAGCCTGGATGACGAGAGAAGTTAAGAGACTTTTGAGGAAACGTAACATCGCCTTCAGGTCAGGAGATAAAGAACAGTACAGCTCTGCTAGAGCTGACCTGAAGAGGGGTATCAAGGTGGCAAAGCAGGCGTATAAGAGGAGGATGGAGGACCACCTAGCGAACAACGATCAGCGCAGAGTGTGGCAGGGAATACAACAACTGACTAATTATAAAGGCAGTACTGTCAGTAGGACCACCAACATTGACACCTCACTGGCTGAGGAGCTGAACCACTTCTTTGCCAGGTTTGAGGTTGAAAGATCTGAAACAGATCTACTGTCTCTACCAGCTATCACCAGTCAGACTCTCACTTTGCAGGAACATGAAGTGAGATGTTCACTAAAGACCATCAACCCACGAAAGGCTACTGGACCTGATGGAGTGCCGGGCAAAGTCCTCAACTCCTGTGCTGACCAGCTAGCAGGAGTCTTCACCAGAATTTTCAACAGCTCACTGTCAAAGGCCATTGTTCCAGCTTGTCTAAAATCAGCAATCATTATCCCTGTGCCAAAAAAGCCAGCTCCAGAGGACCTTAACAGCTACAGGCCAGTTGCACTGACACCAATTATTATGAAATGCCTGGAGAAATTGGTTTTACGACACATTAAATCTAGGACCAGCGACAAGCATACTAGAGGCACAGCAAGAACGCGCAAGTGTTTTTGCCAGAATACTCTGTTCACCCTGTTATTTCATTGTTGTATTTTAGTCAAGGTAAGCCTATCTTCGATCCTCTTGTTATTCTGTATTTTTAACTTCACATAATTCTGTATTTTAGAGAGACGCGTTGGCACAATTAACAACAGCCGCGAGTGAAAATTAAAATTATTGTTACATTTGCACTTAAGCCTTTGCTCCTAGCAGTTTGGAATTGCCACATTTTCGCGTTATTTACACTTAATTGCCCGACCGAAACAGCTGTACTCACTCAAGCGGTGAAAGCATTATCCGTATATCTGTGTAATTTGCGCGCTGTCGCGGAAGCGTCAGCGGAAGCGTTCAGCTCTCGTGTTCAGCCTCCTCGTGTGAAGACCGACTCGGGAAAAGACCAGCGACTCTACCTGCGCGACTCCACCGAGCAAGGACACCTGAAAGGCACTTAACCCTCTGGAGTCTGAGCGTTTTTTTGGGCCCTGGGGGTGTTCTGACATGCTCTGACATTTGTGCTTTTTTCAGTTGCTTATAAACATATTAATGGCAAAGGTGTAAATTCACTCTATATAGCACAAACAGGACTACAATAATATGTGAGCCACATGTATGTACATGTTTTCATTTTTGAGAGAATAATGTTTATGCGTGGTTATCGAAAAAACTAAAAATTAAAAATTTTGAAATAAGACCACAAAACACATACTAAATATGTGGCAATAAGACTTTTGACTTATGGATGTCGTCGCCTATAGTTTTTTCTTCAAAATTATGTGAAAATAGTCTTGCTTTATCGTTCACATAAAACCATACATTGATTTAAATTGATGTAAAACAGGTTTTGCTTGGAAAGCCAATATGCGAGGGGGCGTGAACGAGGAGTGGTTTACACCTTAGAATACACCCACTCTGCATAATTAGCCATTCACTCAGGTGTGACACTGACTGAGCCACAATGCAAAGACAAAAGATATATTTAGAAGAAGACTTATATTGACCATTTAAGATTTTGCTTACATCTATCTTGTAAATATGTTTTGCTATTTTATTAAAATGGTTACAATTACAACAATAATTACAATTTCAACAATATTTCAAGTGTACTCTTTCTTTGTAAAAAAAAAAAGATTATAGGCCCTACATTTTATCTATGTATTCATTAGTTTGAATATAACCAACATTGGAACAGCTAACATCTTAGTTGATGACTTTATTTTTGACAAAAATAGTATTTTATATATAGAAATGGCTAAACAAAAGCTTATTTGATGTGGCAGTATATTCTACAGTAAAAACTGTACCCAAATCTGGTCAACAAAATGTTGTCTTTCATATTTCGTCTGACTGTAACGTTGTTTTCATGAAATATTAGGGCATATTGTTAATTTGCAGTTTAATACGTTGCTTATACAAATAGCCTACATTTTATTTCAACATTCAGTCGATGTTTACTTATCTCAGTATAGCAATACAGTTTGCTAAAACATCATCATTCATTCACACACGCGATTTAAATTTAAACTGTCTTTGCCAGCTGTGGTAAACAGCGCGCATCTCTGCCGTTTATTCATTCATAAACAGAAACCCACGTGAAGAAATTCACGTGAGAAGGAAAAAACTTACTTGTATTCCTCAGCTCGCTCCTCGATATACCCGCACTTCTGAGGGACATTTTCCATTAGTATTATTCCTCACAGCGCTGCAAGACGGTGTAAACAAGTAATGATCTAAATAAACTTGTGTGTTTTCTCGAGCTGATGTGGGCGTTCACAGGATTGCCTCAGCCATTTGCGTTTGAATAGCGCGCGCTCTCCGTGGGCGGGGCCGATTATAACGTAATGAGATGAGATGAGCTCGACTGGAATCGCTCTCTTTTAATACAGATTTCACAAGATGAGAATAATTGTTTTTTTATATAAATGACTTCATTTAAAAGAAGAGAATTCAAGCTTCATGCCTGTCTGTCTGTATGTCTGTTTGACTGAGTATTCGCTGAGTTATTGTTAATTTTCGGACGCGTTTCAGAATGGACTTCACTGGCAGAGAGAAGGCAGAACTCGCTTCGTGTTTATTTTTCTTTATTTGGCAAAAAGCACAACACTTTGTTTTTATTGTGAGTATACACAAAAATAATACACATTTAACAGAATCGATTGATGTATGAAACTCCTATGGAAAATCAAAGTCAACAGAGTATTTATGAGTTTCTTTTACACTAATAAAAAAAAAGCGAGCTGGTATCGCCGGCGATACCGTAGACCTCAGGGGGTTAAGTATCTCCTCTTCCCTTTCTCTTCCCCCTACTTACCTTATTGTTCACCTTAATCAACATGTGCTTTCAATACATTCCTGTTATCTCTCGGCACCGTCCTTTCATCACGCGCAATAGGCAGCGCAATACTGCCAATCTGCGTCCCATCCTCACATCCTCACATACTCCTCTCTCTCTTTCCGTGGGTCTATGGAATTGTCAGTCAGCAGTCAATAAAGCTGACTTCATTCCAGCCTTTGCATCTCATTCTACTCTTAGTATCTTGGGGCTGACTGAGACCTGGATTCGTCCAGAAGACTCAGCAACCCCTGCTGCTCTCTCTAGCAATTTCTCCTTCTCCCACTCCCCTCGCCAGTCTGGGAGAGGTGGGGGTACAGGGCTTCTCGTTTCTAACAATTCCAAATACTCCACGCTCTCTTCTTTATGCAACAACAACTCATTTGAATATCATGCTATTACACTTACAACTCCCATTAAAATCCATATTGTAGTCATTTATCGCCCCCCAGGTCAGCTGGGTAACTTTGTAGATGAGCTGGATGTGCTGCTGTCCACTTTCCCTGAGGACGGCACCCCACTTCTAGTCTTCGGTGACTTCAACATTCATCTCGAAAAGCCACATGCAACAGACTTCACCTCTCTCCTAGCCTCTTTCGATCTCAAACGACTCATCACCACAGCTACTCACAAATCAGGCAACCAACTGGACCTGGTTTACACACGCAACTGCACCACAGAAAACATCCTGGTGACACCTCTCCACGTTTCAGATCATTTCCTCATTACTTTCAGTCTACAACTCTCTACCCCTGCACCACCACCCCCACCACCAGTCACTTTCAGACGAAACCTGCGCTCACTTTCCCCCTCCCATCTCTCCTCTGCCGTGTCATCCTCTCTTCCCCCACCCTCACAATTCTCATCTCTGGATGTGAATACCGCAACGGACACCTTATGCTCCACTCTAATCTCTTCTCTAGACATTATCTGCCCTCTCTCCTCCAGGCCAGCACGCGCTACTCCCTCTAACCCCTGGTTATCTGAGGTTCTTCGGGAACACCGGACCGAACTCAGGGCAGCGGAGAGGAAATGGCACAAATCAAAAGACGCATCTGACCTGAGTATGTATCAATCTCTCCTCTCCTCCTTTTCTGTTGATGTTCATGCTGCAAAATCTTCATACTTCCACAACAAGATCAACAGCTCCTCCAACACACGATTACTCTTCAAGACATTCAACTCTCTCCTCTGTCCACCTCCACCACCTCCCGCCTCCTCCTTAACTGCTAACGATTTTGCGACCTTCTTCACCAACAAAACAACAGCTATCAGCAGTCAGTTCTCAGCTCCACACACACAGGAACCCAGACCGACCCCTTCCACAGCCAATACCCCTCTGTCCTCCTTTTCTTCGCTAACCGAGGAAGAAGTATCTACACTTCTCCTCTCCAGTCACCCTACCACCTGCCCGCTTGACCCCATCCCCTCACACCTTCTACAAGCCATCTCTCCCACACTTCTACCATCACTCACACACATCATCAACTCATCCCTCCACACTGGCACCTTCCCTACAGCATTCAAGCAGGCTCGGGTTACTCCATTGCTCAAAAAACCAACACTAAACACATCATTTGTGGAGAATTACAGACCTATCTCTCTCCTACCATTCATTGCGAAGACACTTGAAAGAGCTGTCTTCAACCAACTAACATCCTTCTTGTCTCTAAACAACCAGCTGGATGTCAACCAATCTGGCTTCAAGAAAGGACATTCAACTGAGACTGCATTACTGTCAGTCACAGAAGCCCTACGGATCGCAAAAGCTGCTTCCAAATCTTCAGTCCTCATTCTCCTGGATCTGTCTGCTGCCTTCGACACGGTGAATCATCAGATCCTTCTGTCCACCCTCTCATCACTGGGCATCACAGGAACTTCACTCCACTGGTTTGAGTCCTATCTCACAGGTAGGTCCTTCAAGGTCGCATGGAGAGGTGAGGTATCCAGAGCACATCAGCTGACCACAGGGGTTCCCCAGGGTTCAGTTCTTGGTCCCCTCCTCTTCTCCATCTACACCACATCACTGGGACACATCATACAGGCACACGGTTTTTCCTACCACTGCTATGCTGATGACACACAGCTCTTCCTCTCCTTTCAACCAGATGATCCCACAGTAGCTGCACGGGTCTCAAGCTGTCTGGCGGACATCTCCACATGGATGAAGGAACATCACCTGCAGCTAAACCTGGCAAAGACTGAGCTTCTCGTCCTCCCTGCCAATCCATCTCTACAGCACGACTTCACCATCCAGCTAGAGTCATCATTAATCACCCCATCAAGATCGGTCAGAAATCTTGGAGTAACGTTTGATGACCAGCTGACCTTCACAGATCACATTTCAAAGACAGCTCGATCATGCAGGTTTGCACTGCACAACATCAGGAAGATCATGCCTTTCCTAACTGAGCATGCAACACAACTTATCGTCCAGGCCCTGGTCATCTCTAGGCTTGACTACTGCAATGCCCTTCTGGCTGGACTCCCAGCATGTGCGACCAAACCCCTACAGATGATCCAGAATGCTGCAGCTCGTCTTGTCTTCAACGAGCCCAAGAGGGCCCACGTCACTCCTCTGTTCATCTCTCTGCACTGGCTACCTCTAGCTGCTCGCATCAAGTTCAAGGCACTGACGCTTGCTTACAGAACTATCACAGGCTCAGCTCCCTCCTACTTTCACTCACTCCTACGAGTCTACATCCCTACCAGACACCTACGATCGGTCAACGAGCGACGTCTCGTGGTTCCATCACAGAAAGCCACAAAATCACTTTCCAGAACATTCTCATTGACAGTTCCATGCTGGTGGAACGCTCTCCCCACCCTCATCCGGAATGCAGAATCCCTGACAACATTCAAAAAACAGCTGAAAACCAATCTCTTCCGTGAGCACTTAACCTTATAGAAAAAAAAAAAAAAAAAAAAAAAGTCCTTTCCCTTCGAAACACCACTTATCAGGCTTATGCTACTCTGAATAATACCTGAACTTCATATTTTGAGCACTTCCTGCGTTGTTGTTGCTCTTGCCTCTCTACGATGACTCGCTGAATTTAGTCCTAATTTGTAAGTCGCCTTGGATAAAGGCGTCTGCTAAATGACTAAATGTAAATGTAAATGTAAATCTAGCTTGCCAGCCTCTTTTGATCCACATCAGTTTGCATATTGTTCTAATAGGGCCACAGAGGATGCTGTTGCCATAGCAACACACGTGGCTTTGAACCATTTAGAACACCAAAACACCTACGTGAGGATGCTCTTTGTGGATTTTACCTCTGCATTTAATACCATCATTCCGGACATCCTCATCAACAAGCTGCTCCATCTGGGCCTCTCAATCCCCATCTGCACTTGGATAAGAGATTTCCTCACTAACCGCTCACAAGTTGTCCGACTGGGCCCCCACCTCTCCTCCATCATCAAACTCAGCACAGGGGCACCGCAAGGGTGCGTTCTCAGCCCCCTGCTATACTCTCTGTACACCAGTGACTGTTCCCCAGCTCATCCAGCCAACACCATCATCAAATTTGCAGATGATATTACAGTTATCGGCCAAATTGTAAGGGGAGACGAGACGCATTATAGGACCGAGATAGAGAGGTTAACAGGATGGTGCCATAATAACAACCTCAAGCTTAATACATTAAAGACCAAAGAACTGATCCTGGACTTTAGGAGAAAGCGACAGATGGACCCACCGCCACTCCTCATAGCAGGGGCTAGTGTCGAGAGGGTCAACACCTTCAAATACCTTGGAGTCCATATCAACAATGATCTGTCCTGGTCCGTTAACACAACCACCATAATCAAAAGAGCACAGCAGCGTCTCTACTTCTTAAGACTGCTAAAGAAAAACAACTTAAGTGAGACGCTGCTGGTGGGCTTTTATCGCTCTGCCATAGAGAGCACATTGACGTACTGCATCACAGTGTGGTATACAATACCACACTGTGGCACAGAAAAAATCCCTTCAAAGGGTTATCTGTACAGCGGAAAAAATCATTGGCTGCTCTCTACTCACATTGGACAGTATTGCCTCATCACGCTACCTCAGCAGGGCAAAAAATATAATCAACGACTCCACCCACCCAGGCCACGAACACTTTCAATTACTCCCCTCCGGAAGACGTTACAGGTCGGTCAGAACACGCACATCCAGATTCAGAGACAGTTTTTTCCCCACAGCCATAACAATTTTAAATAACTTTAAATACTTACTGAAATAGGACTATTTCATGATGAATGGTTGTATTATTTATTTGCACTGCATTTGCACTTTATACCATGTGACTTGTCTTATTATGTGTATGTGTTGATATGATTCTGTGTGAGAGTATGACTTGAGGAAGTGTATGAATGTATTTTTTATATATGCACCAGGAGTAGCACTTTTAATTTCATTGTAATAACGTTTCTACAATGTTTTTTACGATGACAAATAAATGACTTGAGACTTGAGACTTGAGACTGGTCGAGTGGCAGCTCCCCCTGCCACGCAAAGATTTTACCCCCTCTCGGATTTTACCACCTCCACCTCATTTTCAGCCAGAAAAAACCCTGACTACATTATAAAAAATATATATATATATATTCTTACTAATTGACAAGTATTTCAGATAATACTAAACTAATCCCTAAAAGTATAAAATAATATTTGTCCTACCTATGTACAATAATTACTACATTATAAATAAAATAAAAATACTCTTACTAATTGACAGGTAATTCAGATGATCCTAAACTGATCCCTAATAATAAAAAATTATATTTGTCCTATCTATGTACAATAATTACTATATCTAATAATATATGTAATTCACAGGTGTCCACATTGTCTGCAATGGTGTACAAAATCGAAAGCACATCGGAAACAGGGACAGTCAATAATGTTGACTGTGAGGTCAAATATTGTCACATCGCTGACAATACAGATACAATGAAACTAGCACTTTGGGAGTCACACATTGACTTAATTCAGTGCAACAATTCTTACAACTTTACTGATCTGGCAACAAGAATATATCAAGGGGAAAAAACCTAACAACAACACGCAACACAGTCATTACCACATTGGACACACCAGTACCATTCAAACTACCAGTACCCTCAAGCACTGCCGTCGAAAATACCACACTCCTGCACTTGACTGCACCTTTAGAAAGTGCAAAAATAAAGGTACTGAAACAGTGTCCCAAATGCCTCTCTCCTCAACCCAACTTAAACACAAAAGTTGAATTCCACCGATGCAACAAATGTCAATTTCTCAGAAAATCAAACAAATACACTACAAAATGCCACGGAATCCTCACATTCCTCATCAAGAACAAAGAAGTTGACCTCAAAATCGCCAACTCCCTGTTAAACAAAACAATACAGCAAAAAGCAGACATTTCCCGCATGGATGAGCAAGACATGGAAGAGCTGCTGCTAAATTGCAAAACTTTCGATATAAGCTATACTTCTGACTTCTTCATAACATCAATAAATGAACCACAAACTGCCTCTCCAGAACTGGAAGAAAATCCACACGAAAATCCACCATCTGCTGAAACCACTGCAGAACCAGAAATCCCATCCTCATCACAGAAAAGAAAAAAGGATTCTGACTGTTCTGCCCCACCAAAAAAAAACAAAGATGAGGAAATTCCTGAATCACCTTCAAGTCCAATTGAAGACATATCATTATTGTTTGATAACTAAACAAATATCACTGTTTCCCCTGTTATCCACGTTTTTACGGAGAGTTGTCTACGTGTCAACAGAGAGTCATTCACAAGTCTACAGAGAGTTATCTACATAGATAACACTTTGTAGATAACTCTTTTTTATTTCTATGTTATCTAGTGTTATCCACATATCCACAAAGTGTTATCCTTCTATCCACGGACTGTTATCCGAGCATCCAATAAAGTGGATGTTCTGTGTGTCGACAGAATGGTATCTCCAGTATTCCCCAAGTTCATGTTCACATATCTATAGAAAATTGTTGAACGGTCACGGAGTGACCATTTCAAGTATCAACAGAGACTTGTTCTGCATTCATAGAAACACTGTTCACAATTCCTCTAAGTTTGATCCACATTTACTACATTTCTGTTTTAGTGATTATTCTGCATACTCGCTGAGTATTTGACTGAGTTCTTGCACAAGGTGTAAGGTGTTATAAATAAATCCAATGTACAATATCCCCATGTCCTGTATGTGGTGTGATATCAATACTACTAAATCACATTGCAAAAACATCAAACAATTTGCAAAAATCTGTTTGTTTGTTTTTAATGTATTTTTATTGAATTTTTTAAAACACATCGTGCAGCCCAAACCATAAGTGCTGGAGCCTTGAAACTTTGCCAGATGGTAGTCCTCAATTTAGGGAGAACCTATCAAAGTATGACCCCGATTGGCCAATAAGTGGCGCTATAGCAACCAAAAGCGCGAAAATGCGCCATTTTGAACTTTGTCAAAAAGCTACTTTTGCCAACTAGTCCCTGGTTTTTCGACCATTTGGAACCAAACCAGTGCAAAAATGTTCTCTGGAGTCTGAATATCAATAATTATAAAAAAATAAATTGAAATTTCGATTCACGTTTGCTAGGGGACGCAAAATTAACGTTGTAGCAGGAGCCTATATGACTAAAATGGCTACAACTCGACAACTAAATAAGCTCCCTTTACCGAACTGCCGGTACACGTGTAGGAGTTCAGTCTGGGGTCACAGTAAAAAAATCACGTCGATTGGCCACATGGTGGCACTATAACAAAAAAAAAAACGTATAAACACCTAACCGTTTTTCCGATTGACTTGAAATTTGATATGCAGTGTCTTTGAGCAAGGTTCCATGTATGTTTAAAAGGATATTGGCGTATCTCAAAAAACATGGCCGCCATCAGCCAATGAAGTTTGAGCACCTATTAAACAAGGTTAACTGAGTCCGATCACAACAAAACTCAGTGGGCATGTTTGGCTCAAAGCCCTAGAGGTCTGTAAAAAAATTTAAAGAAATCGCCCACTAGTTGGCGCTAACAAGTTTTAAGGCTCTGTAATCACGTAGTGTTACAAATTTCGTCACAAAATGCATATCATTTGTTAGATCTCCACATACTGAACTACTTTGCCTCAAGAACCACTGCTGTCAATCAAATCGTTCATCAAATATTCACTATTATGTTAAAAACCTACTTTTGCGAACTAGTCCTAGGTTTTTCGTCCAATCGGAACCAAACCAATGCAGTACAATATTCTCTGAACTCCCTAGATTAATAATTATCAATAAAACTTAATGTCTTTGAATGCTTATGTGCTTAAAGGCCTTAAATGCTTGAACCCCGATAAATGCTGCTTGCAGCTTTAATTACCTATGCAGCCGCTCTGGAGAAAACAGTGATGTCATTCTCCAGCTCAGTTCAGTTCTCATATAATGGTGTCAGTGTCATTTAAAAAACTGGTAAAGCTGTACAAAAAACATTAGCCTGTGACTCACAATGTCCCTGAAATTAATTTTTTGCTAAATTAAGCTGGTCTTAAGACTAACGCATGAACGACCCCACATTTCACAAAATTAAAGTTGATTATCAACAGCTGGAGGGTCAGTGCCCAGTTGCATAAAGCACCTTAAGTGTAATTTTCCCTTAAGTTCGCACTTATGTTTCCCTTAAACCTAAGGGTGTTGCAGAAAAATGATTTTTTTTTTCTTAAATGCTGTTTTTTTCACTTAAGTGATCCCTTAAAAAGCGTTAAGTGTTGCATAAAACCCCTTAACGGTCATTTCCCTAAGTATAACTTAAAGGAACACTCCACCCATTTGCATTAAGTTTTGCATTGTTAGAAACCCAGTCATACTATTGAATGGTCGTGCAACACGCTCTCATTTTCCCCTGAGATGGGAGAAATCCGTAATTTACCTCTTACACTTCCTCCCACAATGACGCAAAAATCGCCATTTTGCGTCATTGTCGGAGGAAGTGTAAGAGGGGGGTATTTCTGTTGAGACTACAAGCACTAGTTCCCACCCTTTCAAACCCGCCCATAGGGGGTTGGACCTAATGCGCTAACAGACCTATCACAGATCAGTGCCAGTGCGTTTGATTTCACCGGCAGAAACCTGCATGTCCGGCCGTCGAGATCGTCCAACATGTCCGGGATTCGGCTTTGCTTTCTACGGTCGCCATTCATTGTTTACATGCACACCTTTTGTTTCAATCTAACTGAATTCATTCCGATTGGTGAATCTGAATGTAGTGTTTACATGAACGCTAAACAAGTGATCGGTTGATGTGCGTTTTACCATTGCTAAGAAAATACTCCTCAATGAGAGATAGCCCACGAGACCGGTGCGTCTCACAGGCGCCGCTCATCAGTAATCACGCCACCGGCTTTTGCGTTCTATAGTCGCCATTCATCATGTTTACTGTGGCGAGCAGGACGAGGCTAGGGCCGCGGGAGAAAGACGCGAGGCCGGTGGCGTGATCGGTTGATGTGCGTTTTACCATTGCTAAGAAAATACCCGCTCCTCCGTGAGGGATACGAGACCAGTGCCTCACAGGTGTCGGTCATCAGTAATCACGCCACCGGCCTCGCGTCGTTCTCCCGTGGCCCTAGCCTCGTCCTACTCGCCACAGTAAACATTATGAATGGCGACTGTAGAACGCAAAAGCCGAATCCCGGACATTTTGTGCGATGCGATCTCAAAAACCCGGGCAGACTCACGGAGACTAGTAACTTAGCTTAGCTTTATTGTTTACAACTGCTCTCTTACCGGTAGGTGTGGCTTGGGAGTGACCTCGTAGAGCAGCGAAGCAAGTGCATTCTGGGAGTTGTTGTCTTTCATCCACATGAGCCAAAAATAAATTTTCTGGCTTTTCTCAGTCTAGAAAGCTCCAAATTAAAAAATAATTTCACATTTCTTCTACATAAATAACCCAATTTAAAAACACATTCATCTTTCCAGAGGTGAAATATCCCTTTAAGGTTTGGAAATCGTAACGTGGACAAAAATAAGACGACATGGCTGAATTTATGGAACCAGCTGAAGATCATTATGTGGCAAGAAGAATTTTTAGGGATAGGGAGAACCCTTTGGACCATCTTAAGCCTGGTTCACATGGGACGATTTTAAAATTGTTGGCCAATTTTTCCAAACCTGAGAGACCCCACACACGGCGATAAAAAATCATGGTTCTAACAGTTTTGGTCGTACAGTGTGTGGTGCGCAGCCACACGGCAAAATCAACACATCACACACAAACCGATTTGACTCCCGAGCATTCCCAGGTCAGACGGGAAATCTCGCGAAATCCCTCGAGATCAAACGTGACTTCAGAATAAACAATCATGGCGGACGAAGAGGATGCAGTGGCGATAGTTTGTTTTTAACCGAAAAAAAACTTTATCAAAAGAAAATCTCCGACGTCCACCGGACTTTCTGGTGCGCCATGCCGCCGGCTGTTTTGATTTTGTTTCCCGGTGCTTCCTCACCGCCTCGTCACCTCGCTTTCTGATTGGCTACACGCCACAGTCCACAGGCTGCGTGCTCGTTTGTCCCCAGGGGATACCACACACGAGGAGAAATCGGGCCAAAAAAATATTGGATATCCCCGATTTGAGATCTGAGCGGTCCCGACGTCCTTCCGAGCAGACGAGAGCAGTCTTAACACACCACACACGGCAGGAATATCTGATCAGATTATTTTACGATAATCGGAGCATCCTTAAGATTGTCGGAAGGGGTGAATCGGGGCTAAAATCGGCCTAATTATCCTGCCGTGTGAAACGGGCTTTAGCGATGAAAAATTGTTGCAAGAATACCTATTTGATCGACGCGCAATATTTGACATCGCTAACAAACTAGACGGCGACCTTGACCATGTCACTCATCGCAACCACTCTTTACCTGCGGTGTTACAACTGCTTATAGCACTGGGTTTTTTTGCAACTGGGAGTTTTCAGACGGTAGTGGGAGATGTTTTCCACGTGCATAAATCGTCTGTCAGCAGAGTGGTTCACCGGGTTGCGGGGGCTCTTTCCCGTCATTTAAACGCAACGGTCAAGTTTCCATCCCGTCATGACCAGGAGGTCATTCAAACCAGTTTTTTTCGGAAAGCAGGTTTTCCTCGCATATGTGGTGTTATTGACGGCACACATATCAGAATACAGGCGCCCCAAACACACGAAGACCAGTGCATAAACAGAAAAGGCTACCATTCAATAAATGTTCAATTAGTGTGTGACCATCTCTGCAAAATTACAAATGTTGTTGCATCATGGCCCGGGAGTACACATGACTCCAGGATTTTGGCGGAGAGCAAACTAGGGAGAGATTTTGAAGCTGGAGTGCACACTGGTCTCCTGCTCGGGGACAGTGGTTACCCCTGCCGTCCATGTCTCATGACGCCCTTCATGAATCCCCATAATGCTGCACAGGCATGTAATTTATTAATAAGTATATATATTCCTATGAAGGTAGAATTTGGTGCCTAAAAGATTTGCATGGAAAATTTTATCAAATTGTGAGCATTAAAGAAATATTAGCAGTAGTTTACTGAATTATAGGTGTATTAAAATATGTATTTAAAATAGGTATGTAGGCTACCAATGTGCATATTTTCATGAGATCTTCATTTTTGCGCACTTGCAATTTTCGTCAAACTTTCTATTGTGTTGCTGCTATACGCGTTGTCAATTCTGTAAGTTTGTTATTTAGAATAAAATTATAGAGCTCCTGATTTTCCATCTCCTTCAGTTTTTCAATCTCCAGCTGCAGTTTCTCCTTTTGTAGCTCTAGAACCTCTCTCTGCAGTTCCAGCACATCTTCTCTTGTTGTGGCTGCAGGTGATGTTTGCGGTCTTCTGAAATACGCAAGTGATGGGGAAAATTAAGAAAATCTTAAAAATAACATTAAAGCTGTTCTACGTTGGATTAATAATAGGCTGAAGCAATAGTTAACACATAAATCATTACTTAGCGGTTGCCTGTATCGGCGATCTGATGGTGCTGAAGTTGTTTTTCAGAGTGCTGTAAGTGTCTAAGTGTGAAGGGAATGTCAGTTATATCATTATGTTATAACATATTATGTCTCTAATGATGTCAAAATAATAATGTATCCTCTAAGCCACTAGTGTTAGCTCTTCTATGCTGATACAGGACAATAATGCCTCACTCTATGTTACACTGTTGCACTGGTTCAGCTTCAGATGCCAGACAGGAGAGGTGAGTCAGCTCCAATGATGTTTTGTACCATTATAGTACAGTCCGACAACTCAGCCGGTGGGGGTCCTCCACCTGTTGGTCAGTTTTGTAATCGTTAAGTCTTAACACTGTACAGCAATAAAGCGAACTCTTCTTCACAGTGCGGTGCATACAATCTTAAAAGTGTAGTCTGTTTTGTTGGCTTCTTTCTTATAAGCGCTCAGCTCTTTTTTTTTGCGACCACAGAGATGTTTTCGTATTTTTTAAGGACTTCCTGAACCGTCCTCTTCACATCAAGATTCCTTGCATTATTTATTTCTGTTATTTCTTCCCACTGTTTCTGTTTTTTTTTGCCGCGGTTACATTGGGATTTAGTTGCTTTTCAAAATTGTTTTTCTTTTACCATATTCATCAAGAATGCATTTCTCCTCCTCTGTCCAATTAGGCTTTCTTTTTTTGTTTTCTTTATTCATTCCGATATCCTAGCCTACTTTATTTGATGAAACTGCGAAATTGCTAGTGTTAGTGTGTTTAATATATATATATAAAAAAAAAATGTTATGTAATCATTTACATGTTTCTAATTCATGTATGTATTTTTACAGTTCAGATGAAGAGATGCGCAAATTACTACACCAGATTCAAAGAACTACAACTTTACTGGCAGAAAGATTAACCTCCTCCCAAGGAACTCCTGCCAGAGACATCCTACCAGGGCCATCCTCCTCATCTCTGATGCCCCCCTCTCACAGTCTTTTCTCATCCTTAACCAGCACGCCATGCTACAGGAACAAACTCCACCCGCTGGCGACCTTATCACTCCACCTCTGGTTGCCACGAATCATCATCAAGGGAAGATGAGATCCAGGGGAATCTTGCAAGACTTTTTCAGCCATATAACTCTAATCCAGAGTCTGCAGGCTATAAGGGAAAACACCTTAAAAAGAAAAGAGAAATTCCCTGGAGCCATTATTTTTACTGTCTATCGGAACTGGAGAGCACTTTCTTGCCAAGTCTCGAGGACACAAAGCTTCTTGAGGAATGTGGTCTGGGCCGCAAATTGATTACTTTTTCAAGTAATATGGCCAGCCATTCTGATGTAGCTGAATGCCTTTACCAGGCATACCCACTCCTTAGAGGTGCAGAGGGATTCACCTTAGCCATGAGTGACCAGAGAAAGGAGCTAACCAATATCCCAATCCAACCTTCAGGCTACTCGCTAGCCTACTTAAGACAATTCTGTAAAGGAAAGCGGACATGTTATACATTATACCCCTGCAGAAGCCTCTTGAGCTCCAACCTCCTGAAGAATGTAAGTGCAATGTGCAAACCGATGAACTAACAGTTTGTGAAGAAAGTGAATGTTCATGTTTTGTTTATTTTTTTAATACACTTCAATAGCAGGTTCCAGCTGTCATGCAGGACTGTTTTTCATGCAACCAAAGCGTCATGCTTTCTCAACTGGCAGAACACATTGTGACATGCAAATGGTAGATTTTGTGTACTGGCTGTTCATAGCTCACTTTAAGCATTTGCTAGCTTTGAAAATCAAGATGCTGTATTTCTTTCTTATTCCATGCAAACAGCACAAAAACTAACAAAAATTCTGAGGAATGGAATGGAAGAATGGAACTCACCCAACCAGAGAATGGGTATGCTACTCTGTGCTAGTAAAACGACATGTAAGAATGTCCTTACTTGTTGGTGAATGTGTTTGTTGTGCGTTAAAATTGAGGTATTTGTGTTTCAGATCCAGTGATGACGAAGATGTGCTAAGGGCAATCAAACTATCTTTACAGGTTTGTGTGCATTACATTTTTACTTTTACAAACATTTACAAAGAAATGACAAATGTTAATTCTGTAACAAACAGGATGGCGTGTCCTCAGCACAGTCAGCAGCTGATGGGTCACATGAGGCTGGAAGTATTGCTAACAACATGTGATCCTGAGTTAACCCTGAGTCTAAGCTGTGATTGTAAATCAGCTATCTGTCTCTTCAGGTCTTGAATTAAAATTTTGGAATTAGAGGTATATGGTGATGGTGTACACTCTTCCCCATACTGGAAATAAGCACCTTGATAATGGTTATGACACTTTCTGCTTTGACGCATTGAAATACTGCTTCATGCGGGACGCTTTGGAGGTCCTCTTGTCCTCTGCAGTGCGGATTAACAAGAGAAGTGTCAGGTGCAATAGCAGGCGATAAGAGGCTTTCAAGGACTTTTCGTGACTTGTATAGGCCTGGCTGTTTTATATCTTTAACCCTCTGGGGTCTAAGGTGTTTTTGGGGTCCTTGAGATGTTTTGACATGCCCTGACATTTGTGCTTGTTTCAGTTGCTTATAAACATATTAATGGCAAAGGTATAATTACAATCTATTTAGCACAAACAGGGCTACCATAATATTTGAGCAACATGTATGTACATGTTTGTATTTTTGAGAGAATAATGTTTATGCATGGTTCAGACATCCCAAGTCTCCTGGAAGTTTCAGGAGTCTCCCGCATATTTATAGCGGCCTCACAAATGAGTTAAAAACTCCCGGAATCTAGAGCGAGCGAGCAAAGGCGCGCATGGGAGACAGAGACTGTGCTCCAAAAACCGTGTAGCGCGTGCACGCACAGCAGAGAGGGAGAGGGAGCGAGAGACCTTGCGTGTGTGTGCTAGTGTGCATGTAAGATTGAGAGCATCTGATTGGCCTGTTTCGGTAAATCAACCAATCTATTGTCAGTGTGGGCGGGCTTTTATCTCTTCTCCCGAACCGAATTAATCAATTCAGTATATCTAGACACAGGAGCGCCATGGCAGAGGGAGAGTGCCCCCAAAAATGAAAGTATAAGACACATTTTACGCCAGACTACACGAAAGTGTACCCCTGTCTTATAAGAGTAAAACATAATGATAGTCTTGCACGCTGTACATTTTGTAACATGACTTCAGCATTGCCCATGGCGGGTTAAATAATTGTAAAAGACATGTTGAGGTGAGTTCAACAAGTTTCATTTCATGTGCATATTATTCAGGCCGGCTAGATGCCAAGGCTACATGAAAACAACAAACTCCTTACTGTACGTTCACACCGCCGCCGACTTGAGCTGCAAAGAAGCTCTGGGCTGCCCTGTCAAGGACGCTTGTCAAAAAGTACGGGGAAGCTTGTTGACGCTTGTTGACGCTTTGGCCGCTCTGAAGTCTGTGTCACACCATGAAATGTAATCAGAAAAAAACATTACCTTTTATAATAACAGCATTTTTATAACCGTTTTGGTCACATTTGGTCGGGAAAAAATGATAGCTAAATATAATTAGCTATTATTATTATTATTATTATTAATATTATTATTATTATTATTATTATTATTATTTGCATCTGTGCAATTGGTCAAATCGGTGTTACCGTGAGCGAATGAATTGCATTCCCGCTTAAAACGAGCGTTCGTAAATATTTCCAATAAAAGTTGCGCTCATCCTCAAATGTGCATCACTGGATCATTATGGATCATCGCAAAGTTGTTGTGTTTGGTGCTGCTGCTGCTGTATTGTATTTGCGGAGAAGACGTCGGACTCTGAGATTTTGGGTTCATGCCACCCTCCAGGACCGTTATCAATTCGGAGAGTATCACCGGCTGGTGCAGCAGCTGCGACTTGATGACGAGAGATTCCAGCGGTACTTCAGGCTGGACACGGAGCAGTTTGACAGCGTGCCGTCAAAAGTGGGGCCGCTCATCATGATGAATAGCACTAATTACCGCCGTGCAATATCTCCTGCTGAGCGTCTGGCTATTTGCCTGCGGTTCTTGTCCACAGGGGACTCCTATCGCACTATTGCTGCCAGCTACCACATGGGAGTGAGCACTGTGTCCAACATTGTCCCCCAGGTCTGCAGGGCCATTTGGGACTCCATGGTGGAGGAGTACATGCCAGTGCCCACCACGGAGGATTGGCTGAGCATCGCAAAGGGGTTTTACCAGCGGTGGGCTTTTTCACTGTACCGCCATGGCCGGGCACTGCTTGCACCCGCACCACTCCTTCGCCTATCTTTTTCCTTCTTTCTTTCCTTCCTGAACATGTCCCTCAAGCTCTTCCATTTCTTTTTGCAATCCTCAGCTTGTGAACAGACAACAGAAAAAAACCATAAGCAATATGAATATTCAACATCACATCACAGAGCAGCTTCTTTACATGAAAAGATCTATGGCACGCGTTGTGTAATTATCTCGGCAGTTTAGGATATCGCACAAGTTTGTCAACACAGAAAACATTTCATCACTGGAGAGTTTGTTTTCAACACCATCGTGTCAATTGATTTTGATTAATATGCGCGAGGGAGAGAGAGCAAGACGTGCATGTTGTTTGAAGACGGTGAAGGTGAGTGCGCGCGGGCCGGGGAACAGCTGGCCCGGACGGTTAATGAATCACGGATCAACTACGAGAGCCCACCTATTCTTGACATCGCACATCCTGCGATGTGACTATCATGGATTCGTACATCGCGATATCGATGCTTAAACGATACATCGTGCAGCCCTACTGGCAAGACAGAGACAAATTTGAGAATCTATCAGTAGCCTACTAGTTAAAAATATTATAAATCATCAGCATGCACTTCACAAACTCACCAGAGACACCAACTAGGGTTGTGCCGATGGACGATATCATCGTCCATCGTGATGGCTGACCGACATCACGATGGAGAGCCACCATCGTGATGCCACGCCCCCCCCCCGTCAGACCAGCCCAGTCTCACGGCAGTTCGTTTTCGTGTGTACACCAGTGGTTGGGAACCTATGGCTCGTGTGGCTCGCAAGGTCTCTCACCCTTTACCAACAAACGATAAAAAAAAATAAGACGTGTGTGTTCAGTGCTGTTCGCGAGTGTCACGAGTCACCACAGCAATCAACCAAACGCTTACGTTTCTGTGGTAACCTAACAGTTACAGCTCCTGCACTGGGATTCAAGCAGAGCAGCTTGTTTAAGGTGATGGCGAAATTCATTTTAAAACAGCAATGAAAATGTAAAAGTAGGCTTTATAAACTTTAATATATCCTTTTATTGAAACGGGTGCTTTGCTGTGCAAAGAGAAACATTTCACCCGTTGGCCGCTGGTACTTTCACTTTTGCCGCAGAGACCCTTTATGTCCTATAAATGTATCGTATTGTTGATAATCCGCGCAGATTTCAGTTGACGATTATGTAAAGTTAATAACAAAACATGAATGAGAAAGAAAAGAGCAGGATGTGCTATTGAAAAGTAATATTAAAAGCACGATAAGCCGCGAAAGAGAACTGAATTCTATTGACAGGATGCTGCGCACGCGCTCCGAGCGCAACATAACTTAGTAGTCTTTGTCTTCGGTTGCGCGCCTGAACGGCCAAATAAACATTTCAAAATGCCAAGCCGAGTATTCCCGTTGCGTAAACACAGTAGATGTAAGTAGCTACAATGTGCACTCTCCCTGTCTCTTCGTGATCGTCAGCACCCCCCCCCCCCCCCCCGACGATATCATCGTCCATCGCGATGTTTTACTGTAAACATCGTCAACTGCCAATTTAGGGGACATCGCCCAACCCTAACACCAACTATACCAGCTATCTTATCCCATGCCTCGTTCTTTTGTTACTGGTCCCTATATGAAAATAACATCATATCATAAATTATAGGAAACCCAGCAACAGCGATTATCAGTTTCTCCTCCATTTTCTCGGGAACTAATGTTTTGGTAGGAACGAAAGTTTACATCGTATGTTTCTCCGGAATCAGCCAGCGCGAAGGACATCTATATTCCGATTGGTTGCTGGCGTTTGCCGCTGCTTGCCGCTGAACCGCGTCATAGCTCATTACCATAAAGTTGAGATACTTTCAACTTTCTGATTGACGCTCAAAACGCGACGCCGATGGATTTGACGCTCCTTGCAGCTGAGAGAAGCCAGCTTCCATTGAAAATGAATGACTTCCGGTAACTTTGGAAGCTCAAGTCGGCGGCGGTGTGAACGTACAGTTAGACCTCAGTTCTCTTGTCAACACTCCTTGGAAGAGTCTTTGTTCAACCTTTTAACTGGAACATAAAACCTGACCGAACAGTCGTCATTCGCCCAAATGCATTCCCTTTAGGTTGCTGACTAGGCAAGTATCAGTATGTCTATCTTTTTTAGTCTTAAAATCAACATTACACAAGTTAAAATAAAAATTAATCTGCTCTCGATCTCTCCGCTTCTCTCTTCCTCTGTAGCTGTACAAAATACTGGTGCGGCTGCTGCACGTGCTCCATGTGACTTTCTTAAAGGGGAAGCGTCAGTATAACTCCCTATAGGAGTTTATTTTTAACCCTCTGGGGTCTGAGGTGTTTTCTGGGCCCTGGAGGTGTTCTGACATGCCCTGACATTTGTGCTTATTTCTGTTACTTGTGACATTTTCATGGCTAAAGTCTGATTATACTGTATTTAGCACAAACTCTGCTACAATAATATGTCAGCAGCACGTATGTAAAAGTTTGTAGTTTTGAGATAAAGACATTTATGCATGGTTTGTGAAAAAAACAACAACAAAAAGTCACTTAAGTTTCATAACTTAAGGTTATGAAACCCATACTGATTATTTCTTCACAAGACTTTTGAAAATCGTATCACATAGCCTAGAATATTTGCTCCAAAACTATGTGAAAATAATTTTGACTGCTCATTCAGATTAGACAATATATTGATTTAAAATTTGTAAGATGTGTTTTGTATAAGAAAGCTTTATGTGAGTAGGCGTAAACACATCATGAATATTGATTGCTTTCACACCTGACAAAGACAAAGACCCTCCCATAATGGTCCTATTAGGTGCTATCAGGCCCTGTCATTGAGCAACCTTGCACAAAGAATGAGGAGATTTAAAAAATAATGACTTCTTGATTGTTTGAATTTATTGCCTGCACAGTGATTGGTTTTCTGTGCCGCTGCTCACCGCTCACCGCCAGTGTTGGGGAAGTTACTTTTAAAAAGTAGTGTTTGCTCGTTACTCGTTACTTTTAAAAAAAGTAATCCGTTACTTTACTTAGTTACCCCGTTTGGAAAGTAACTTTTTACGTTACTCGTTACTTTTACGTTACTTTTATGTTGCTTGACTTTGGGCAGAACCCAATATCTGTTCCTAAATATGTAGACATAAAGTTATACAATGGAGCATATAACATAGGCTAACAGGTAATTATTTTGTGCTCTTTATTATAAAAAATAGTATCAATTTCAAAAGAAAAAAAGTCCTTCTCATTGGCGCTGCTGTGTGCGGCAACTTTTATTCTCAGCCGGCTCTGCATCATGGGGTAGAGTGCTACACTCCGCGATGAGCCGTGTGCTCGCGCCACTTCTCTCCGCTCCGCTTCCCCTATCCACCGAACTTTAAATTTCGGCAACAGCCAATAAAGCTTCCCTGCTCTCTAACACCGGTGCGAATCGCGTCTTGATAACATAGGACAAAATGATATAGAAGACATAAGCTTAGTTTTCAGACATACGACTCACTCTATCAAGGGAGTAGGAGAAAAAAAAGAGATTTTGAGAGAAATTTTTTTTTGTTTGTTTAAAAGTACACATATTCAAGCTTTCTATATATTTCTCAGGTCTGTGAGACAAGTAGCTTATGAGTTTCGGTTAATTTACAGTATGGAGAGGAGCTCCAGTTCACGCGCTGGTGCCGTCATGATTATTTTGCATGCCATATTTACTTATTTATTAAAATCAGGCAATTAATTGGTTGGTAAAACATTGATTAAAATTAAGATACAATTAATACAAAACGAAATTCGTTTTAAAGAAAGTCTTTCTACAAAAACAAACTTAATAAAGTGGTCTAAATCATGTCTGCCCACTCCATTTATCTCCCGATATATTGCACAAAATTATGATCTTACTCACGCTTTTCACTTTTCATTTAATCAACATAGATTAAATTATTTATTTATTTATTTTATTTAAACATAAATATGAAACTAAATAGTTTTCTTTAATTTACTTCTTATTTAATTCAGCCAACTGGTTGATAAAACATTGATTAAAATTAAGATACAATTAATACAAAACGAAATTCACTTTAAATACAGGTTTTCTACAAAAACAAACTTAATAAAGTGGTCAAAATCATGTCTCCACACTCCATTTGTCTCCCGATATATTGCGCAATTTTTTTATTTAATTTAATTTAAACATAAATATGAAACTAAATCGTTTTCTTCAGTTCTCAACAGTTCTCTTCTCTCAAGCGCGCAGCTGAGGCAGTGTCGCTGTCAAATATATACATGGGAAAAGTAACGTTGCGCCGAATTGAAAAAGGAACTACGTTTCGTTACCAAATTTTTTGTAGTAACGCGTTACACTACTTTTTACCCAAAAAAGTAGTTACGTTACTGTAACGCGTTACTTTGTAACGCGTTACACACAACACTGCTCACCGCTCAGCCAACATTCACTGGTAATCCTATAGCTAAAAATGGGCGACGAAGAGGATCCGCCAAAAAAAAAAAAAAGATTTCGTACCAAAAAGAAAATATATAAACTCAGTGTATAAGGTAGCCTACTCGCCTCACACACCTAAAAAAAAATTTGAAAATATATCTATTATCTACAGAAATCTCTACTTTTAAACAGAACCATTCAAATAAAATAAAACTATGTAATCCGTATGAAATGTGCGGCGCATTCACTACTGCGAAGATCATGAGTCAGTATCGTCAACTTCATCTTTGCAGCTGACACAGAAAAAACTTGTTTATTAAATAAACAATTAATATGTCTCATTGCAATATTTTACATATTCATAATCATTACTTTTGCTGGTTCTTTGTGACAGCTTTTAGGTGCCTTTTACATGAACGCGTCACTGCATCAGCACCGAATTCAGAGAGAGAGAGAGAGAATACTATTTTTTTTACTTATTTTGAGGAATTATAGCCTAATGAACAAACAAACATCTGTTAAGAGCACCGCCACGTTGGATTGCGTAGAACATTCACCGAATTCTGACAGAAATATGTTCTAATTTTGGAATAAAATGTTAAGTGACCTTTTTGTCACTTGTAATGAAGCTTGCTTATTAGTGAAATTATTAATATCATGGAATGGTAATTATTGACTTTAGCCTGGATTGATGGCTCGCAATATCGCAATATACTGTATATCGTTGGGAAAACAATATCGCAATGTAATTTTTTTCCAATATCGTGCAGCCCTATTACATACCTTTCATTTCCAAGGTGTTTGATTTTCACTTTATCATGTTCATGTACAGAGACTCATGTGAATGTTGAAGTCAGCAGGACTCATCAGTGGGGCAATCTGGTCCCTGTAAAAAAAAAAAAAAAAAACCTGAACATGCTGATATCAAGAGAAACTATAGGGCTGCACAATTTTGGGAATAGATTTTAGATTTTTCTGGTTAAAATTGCTTTTTAAAATTCAACACACACACACACAAATGTTTCCAACAATATATAATGAACACCAGGTTTGTTGTGCCTTGTAGGCATAGGCTACGCGCAGTGCTGCATAAAATAATAATAATAACAATAACAAATAGCAGCCTATAAATCTTTCAAAAGGAACACTTCAGTAACAACTACACTAGAGAAAAATATATTGATTATCATATGTTACTTTAAATGTTTCCATTCGTTATGATGATATGAAATGAGATTGGAGTAAAAACACGAAGCCTAATGTTTGGTGCGTTTTGCTTTTCAAATGCACAGCGCGTTTTGAATATGAAACATTCAAACGCAGTGCGCTCCAAAATATGAAACATTATGGTTACCATATTATACATATCTACGTTTGAGCAGATATCCACAAACACAGTATTTAACAGTAAACACGGGTCTAAATATTATAATATTCACCATATATCTAGCAACAGTTCAACTGCAATGTGAAGTTTATGAAACAATAACATTACCTAATATAATTAAGAATTTCTTACTGTACATCTTTCTTGTCTTCAAATCGTGTTCTTCTTCTTCTGAGGTAAATCACCAATATAAAGTTGGTTTGACGGTTGACGTTTGACATTTGTCAGAGATTCAGCTCCGAAACACTTCAATACATCAATAAGTTTGTGTTCGAACTGTTTTAAAACGTAGACGAGAACACACAGTGTGTTTTAATCAGCTTTACTGTATCACAACCTATACATTTTGTAATGTAAAACAGCAGATAGGGACAGTCTAAAAAGTACAAAACAAAGAGGAAAAACGCTCAATTGTTCCATACATATATGCTTTACTCATAAAAAAATGTGTTTAAACTGTGCACACAACACACACACACACACACACACACACACACACACACAATCTAACCTGGTAAAAACACCGTAAATTTTATACATTGGGAAGTTATACATTGGGAAGAATAAAATGTGTTGTAATAGTAGCCTAATGTTATTAAAACAAAGAAGTTTTAAATTTAGAGTAAAAACCTTTATATTCAATCCCAAAATTCAATTCAAATAGTGTGTTATATTGTTATTGAAAGCAAAAATGGTACAAAATCTCGCAAAGCCTCCTAAAGAGTGCGGTATGTTGCAGTTGTTTTGACCGAGTTTGATATTCAAATTTTAAATTCAGTCTTTAAAAAATTCATAAAGCTTTCTATCTCAACTTCAAAGGGTGTGACTTGTTGCTTGGACCTAAAAGATTATTTACACACAGGCGACTTTTTCATTTGTAATCCAGGATAAATGAACCCCTCACAATGCTTAACTAAAGACGTGTTGAGGGTTATATCCAGTGAATTGAAAAAAGTACCAGGCTACATGATGACATAATCATGGAGCTGGTGCTTACACAAAAAATAATTAAAGAATGTGCTACATCTGAAGGTGCTGAGACTGCTGGTTACCTACAACAACTGCAGGTGGACCCATTTGTTGTACACATGTACGTACACAATGCAGTTTGCACATTTTAGCCCAGCATCTGAAAAAAAGAAAAACAGTAACACTTCACTTGGATGCCACTGGTAGTGTCACCTCACGCATTCCCGGTCAGCCCAAGAAAGTGCTCTACTATGCTCTTGTACTGCCGGGAATGGGAAAAAACATGCCACCACTTCCTGTGAGTGAGCTCCTAACAAATCAGCACTCAATTCCTACCTTGACATATTGGCTAATGGAAACATTAAGGGCCCTTGGTCAAATAACATCATGCCAGGTACATCAAGTGGAGACTGACTTCAGCTGGGGATTAATGTCAAGTGTCCTTCTGGCATTCAACAAAGAAAGCATTTTGACTTATCTGCAGAGAGCACACCGAATTGTTTCAAACACAGTAAACAGTGGTGATCATCAATTCAGTGTTTTACATATTTGCTCTTCACATAAAGTCAGTGTGCATTTCAAAAAAGACAGACAGCAAGGCTGTAAAAGAGTACGCTACCTACTGCTTTGCCTTGTTGTTAAACAGCACACATCTAGAGGAGGCAACGGCAGTATTTGAGGATATGTGTGTGCTCTTAACATCGCCAGAGGAAACAGATGTGGTGAATGCAGCCAAAGCTTCGCTGGACCCGAGAATAATGAAGACAACAATAAAAATCAATGAGTCAGAAACAATGCAAGAGGCCACAGAAACACCACAAATTGCAACCCCTGTGTGTGATATATCACCATTCAAATCAGTGTTTAGTGCCATTTTGGAAAGGGTCAAGAGCCTAAACCTTGGTAGCAACACAGGGGAAAAAAAATACCTTTTTCTGTCCAGAGCTTATCGACGTCCTCATGAACACCTACATGAGCATTTCCCCCCTCTGGAGTGGAGTGCTTCTTGGGGATCTAAGCCGGTTTTCTAAAATCAGCACAGTCAGCCAACAATCCAAAACCAGGGAAACGAACTGCCATGTGGAAGAGTGGTTTTGGATTGTCAAACAGAGCATCCTTCAAACGAAAAAGTTCCTGCGTCCTGCTGACTTTATCCACAAAATGTATGGATCCCTACAAGACAGATACAGAGAACACATAATTAACAACAATCTGTCACTGCCTTGCCGTGATCCACGACCGAAAGAAAACTTCTTCTGCCAGAAAGAAGAATGGGCAAAGAAAACATCTAGAAAACATCACAAACATAGGACAAAATACTTTAACCCACCTTATTCATGGGTTTCATCCGGTCCCTTTCCACAGGTGTATAAAATCAAGCACCTAGATTATGAATGCAGACTGCATTGTGCTTGATTAATACACCTGTGGAAAGGGACCGGATGAAATCCATGAATATACTGCCAAAGCCATCACAAAGTCCAAAAAACAAAGACATCAGCATCAATACCAGCCAGATGGAAAACACCAAAGTCATTCCAGATACACCAATGGACCTGTCAACCAAAGGAAAACACGAGCCAAAATACAAGGAGCCTGATAAACCAGAACAAACATCTGAGGACATAACTACTGAGGTATTACTTCATATTATATTTTGTAAAATAATTGCAATGAATTTAACATCTTTCTTACAACAAAAATATAATTTGCAGATCGAATACCTTTGGTCCAAAAAAGACACTGAAGTGGTGGTTGCTGTTGTGTCGTCAGCAGAAAAGACCACCACGTACACCGTCCATCACTCAGAGTTCAAAACTCTGCAACCTCACAAGTGGCTTGTGGGAGAGGCAAGAATATCCATGAGCTATTATTATTTAAAATTGGCATGATTTAAATCACCAAGTACACCATAAATATTGTGCACATCAGAAAAGCTGTCAGTTACCTTTGTCTAATATGCATGTTTCGTACATTTGCTCTTTTCGTCAAGATAATTGAATGCTACTTCCAAACCATACTCAACAAAATGGGAAAAGACAGTAGCATTTACCTCCTCAACCATTATACTGCTCAAGTGATCATGACAAAAGAGAGAGATGCAGTATGTAGACAGAGTCTGCGGAAGGTATCATTGTATTGTTATACATCGAAGATTTGAAAACACACGTTTAAAAAGATTTACTAATGTGAAATTATCGAACATTTCAGGTGGACTTTGGAAAGTATGATGCAGTTATCAGTTTCCTGAATGTGGATGATAACCACTGGAAGTTTTGGGTGAAAGCTTTCAAAATACCAATAAGTCCTTCTTTATGGCTATGTGGTCAAAGCTGAACTGAAATTTTAAATGGGTTTCTCTCTTTTTTCCAGTATCTACATGCATCTTCCAGTCAGATTTTTCTTATTAATCCACAAGGAACTGATGAAGAGAAGGACTCTAGGCAAGCTGCAATCAGATTTAGGTCAAATACAATGCTTAAATAAAAGTATTAAGCCCAGCTCTAATTACTTCCAATCACTTTAACTGTATTACCTTTAACTGTGTCATATATTTATCAAGTCAATACTTCAAAATGAGGCTAGGAAAAAAAAGAGTGGGTGGAGATTGAGTGGAGAGGGGCCACAATTAAGCATACTGTACAATCCAGCAGGATGCATACAGCTGTGGTGTGTTTGTTATGCAGGTTTTTTTTTTTCCGCAAATACTTTTTTTTCGGCAATGGCCACATCCTTACAACTATTGTTCAAAGATGGCATGGGAGATTGTCAATAGTTTCCCTGAAGTTCCCTCCCACTTGGACATCAATTCTTCTATGACCAACATGAAGGAACTGCGTCAGAAGATGGCTGGGGAAATCCTGACAGCGTCAGGTGATGGACATGAATGGGAAAAAAAAGACACCATGAAATTGTTATTGTCTTCTGTAAACCTGTTACTATTTTAATATTTATACACTTTTTAGTGTTCAGAAAGGATGAGTGTTGTGCTTTTTGCGGTTTGACACAACCCCTTGGAGGTGGTCCAACAACTGACTGGGTAAGTACTTTCAACTTAAAGGGATAGTTCACTTCAAATTGAAAATTCTGTCATCATATACTCACCCAAGTTGTTTCAAACCTGTATGAACACAAAGGAAGATAATTTGAAGAATGTCAGTAACAAAACAGTTAACTGGTCCCATTGACTTCCATAGTAGGGGAAAAAAAAAATACTATGGAAGTCAATGGTTCCAGTTAACTGTTTGGTTACTGACATTCTTCAAAATATCTTCTTTTGTGTTCAGCAGAAGAAAGAAATTCATACAGGTTTGAAACAACTTGAGGCAAATCATTAATTTTGTTATAACACCATTTTTTTGTTTTACTTTCTATAATAATATCTGATTGGTTACTTTCTTTTCGACTGTCTGAATCTTTTATCTGTATCATTACATCTCTATATACACTGTGTTACAAATTATTATGCAAGGGACATCAGTAGGATTTCAGGAAAATAAAAATTATGATTTTAGTTTTTCAAATAAAGCTATTGTTTTATTTTTCGCAGTGTTGGTCAAGTTACTTGGAAAAAGTAATTAGTTACTGATTACTGATTACTTCTCCAAGAAAGTAATCCAGTTACTTTACTGATTACTTATTTTCAAAAGTAATTAGTTACTTTACTAGTTACTTTACTAGTTACTTTTCAAAAACATGATGCACGAAATGAATACGCTATAAAGCAATAGACCTTTCTGCTTGATTCTATTCTTTCTGCATATTCCATCATCTAAAATTGAATCAAATGAAACATTCTTTTTTAAAACTTGTTTTATTAGTTTCAGTATTTTAACTTTATGCACATTGCATCAATGACTCACTCATTAAGATGGTCGCCTGTCGCCTCCTACTGGTGGTTTATAAATATTATTTCTATGCACAAATAATATTTCTTATTTGTATATTCAAAAAATATTTTAAATAATCTCATTACATTATTTAATGCAGTTTATTTGATTGGTAACAGCCCTTTAGCATCTTATTATTCTATTGTAATTTATTGATCAAATTTAAGAATTTTAAATGAAAGATGAAGCAAACAATTAGGGAAAAATGCCCTTTATAAAGGTTAAAATATCATAAATATGCCGATTTATATATGTTAAAGCTGACTGAACTGATGAGAATACTGATTCGGAATAAATTATATTTACAACACACACACACAAAATCAAAAAATTTTCCTGTTCAAACAAATGTTTTTACTCAGACAAGTGACTGACCGATCGCAGGACAAATGAAAAGGCTTAAATGTTGAGCCCTGGTATATTTTTTATTTATTATTATTCATTTATTTACCCATAAACCTGTCTTTAGGAAGCCATAAGTTACAGTGGCAAGAATAACTTTGTGAAACCTTTGGGGGTGGTGGACAGGGTTTACATTAAGACAGGAGTATGCCTTAATCTAGTTGATCATGCATTTCTTTTCTTTTATTCCACAGCTGATGTGTGCAGTTTTTTATTGCTTGCATTAAAATAATTTTCTCTTGTTTTGTTTTTTAATTGCAATCTTTTTCTTCTGCCATTCATGCTTATCAGCTCCATGCAATCTTAAGCTTATTCTTGGTTCAGCTGCACACAGTCTGAAAAGGTTTTTTGGCAGTTTGCTCAAATAAAAGACCCATTCTAAGAGCTGTTGACGTTTCTACCTTGGGAAAGAACGTTAAACGAACAACTTAAAAAGGCATGACAAATCATGACATAAGACTGGCATCACTCACAACGTACCAATGCATTATCCCTCATGAACAAATATAACGTATGATGTTTGCACGTGCATACCAGTTTACCATTACTACATCGTTCATGAATAAACCAATACGGACAAACGGCGCGTGTTCACGCGTCAAAATTCACGCGTTTCGTTTAAAGACTTTTGAACGCGATCGCTTGCCATAGTGTTTACCACTGACTTCGCGGCGCTCATGTCATTGTCACTCACGAGTCACGGCTCACGTCGCGAGACAGTCTCGCAGTATAACGCAGTAACGCAGCCTGCTTACGGGAAGTAACAGTAATTTAATTACTGTTTTTGCAATTGTAATCCCTTACTTTACTCGTTACTTGAAAAAAGTAATCGGATTACAGTAACGCGTTACTGCCCATCAGTGATTTTTCATTTATTTTTAGAAACCTATCAATCTCTGACAGGTTTGTTCAGTAATTTACCAGGTCTTCTTAGGTAAATAATAGAAAACCTACTTAAAGAGGTTATTCCACATTGTTAAGCAAGTTAAAGTTTTGAAATTTATTTTGCGAAAGACATTCTAGTGTGGACTGTTTTCTACAGTACTTAGTTCTTCTGTGCACAAGACCTTTATGAAGGGACGGGGAAATCAGATACATTTAGCAATATAGGGAGTAAATTATGCATATGATGTACTGTATATTACGATGTTATGATGAACTATATGCCTTTCTCCACTGACATTCTGAGTGGTTCAAAGCGTTTTTTAAGGATGCAGATTTTTAGAAGGCAGACTGAGATGGCGAACGGGAACATGGTTTGTGTAACATTAGCAACACATTATTAGCAGTTTGATAACATAGTCAAGCTGAAGGCAATTCATATCAATTACAGTTATGTGTCCGATGTTGTAGACAGCGATACATGATACACATAACCATTCTGATACATGGATTATTGGCCTCTGCTGATCCTGCAGCCAGTGAGATTGCTTGCTCAAAATTTACATTGTCTGGTTCAGTGTTCGCTGTAAGCTGGTCCTACAGCGCACTATAAGAGTAGGCAGTGAAACCCTCCACCTTCCCTAGCTCCACTTGCCTAGATCTGCTATGGGATTTATGTATGCATACATATCTTACATGCTGTCGCCAGTATCAAGTCCATACTATCTAGTCCGACAAGACCAAGTACATTAACATTGTCATATCAATTAACATGCTAAAAGTTTTTAAAGATTCATCATGATTGAAATACTATAAACTGTGAACTACACACCAATAGAAAAGCAAATAATATAACTTTTTAAAGAGAAAAGTGGAGACAGAGGGAGAAAGGTGAGAATGATAATTAGGTGAAAGGATCACAGTTCTGCTATTTTTAATATAGGAAAATGTAAAGCGTAAGCGTAGCTGCAAATGGTTGCATAGTTTGCACTTAATTATTGTCCATTATGTGCATTTAAAAAACTCGACAATCTTCCCAAATATTTTATGAGAATCATGTAATTCCTTTTGCCAAAACGAAGTGAAAGCTTTAAAGAGATTCACCCAGAAATAAAAATTCTGTCATTTACTCACACTTATGTTGTTCCAAACCTGAATGAATTTATTTATTCTGTTGTACATAAAATATGATATTTTGAACATTGTTGGTAACCAAATAGTCCTTTGACTTCCATAGTATGAATTTTTTTTTTTATTCATATTACATGTGCGGTGCTACCAAAGCTGATGCTGGTGCTACAATCTGTAGAACTTGCTGTGTGAGTGTGTTACTCCAAGGATGTAATTGTTTTGTTTTATTTATTTATTTTCCCCTTTCTCCCTGTTTCTCTCTCTACTTCCCATTAGCAGGAAGGAATTGATGCCACCTGACGCCAATGAACGGTTGTTATCTGCTGTGATTGGAGGAGAGGAAGCTTTGGGAGCAAAAGCAGCACCATTCCTCAGATCAGTTATTTTTGTTTGTATTGTACTTTTGTTGTATTGTTCTGTACCATACAAATGTATATTGTTATTTATTTGGGATTAGTAGAGAGGTGTGTGCTATTCCCTTTTGATTTTGATTTCTCTTGTTTTAGCTGAGAACTGTTAGTGTATTTTTATTGTGTATTTTATTTTTATATTTGTTTTGTAGCTTAGTTTCGTTTTACTTGTTAGAGGGTTTGTTTAAAATAAAATGACTTGTTTGACATTGAGTTGATTTTGGACTTTGGAAAAGCACAATAACAATATGCTGATGTTAGGGCTGGGACAACGCATCGATGTAATCGATGACGTCAACGCAAAAAATACGTCGACTCAAAATACTGTTTTCACTTATCACAAAATATTAGCCATTTTCATGCCTTTTGCAAGTTTCATGCTTTCCATCTTCAGAAAGATCTTTCTTCCTCCATGGTGCATGATACATGTGATGTCCTTATTAACAATGTGGAACAACCTCTTTAAGTAGGTTTTCCATTTACCCTAATAGACCTGGCAAACTACTGAACAAACCTGTCTCAGATTTAGACCAGTTATCTAAAAAGATATGAGAAATGAAACAACAAACACATTTGTATACAGAAATCCTATAGATAATGTCACTTGCATAATAATTTGGAACACATATGTCCACACTGGATGAACTGCCGTGATATCGCTGGATCGAAGGCTAGCAAAAAATGTCAGTCCAGTGTAAGAAGTATTAGATCAAATTTCGTTCAAAGTCAGTCTCCGCGTGGCAGTAATATTTAAGGTTTGAAATTTATGTTGCGAAAGACATTCTAGTGTGGACTGTTTTCTCCTGAAGCCAAAATCTAAAACCAACAGGCCAAAAAGAAAGCAGAATGCTGCATATCTAATTTAGGACACCTTTTGCAAGTAGTGGAACTTTTAAAGGATTTTTCAATGCTTTAAAAAAGATCTAGGCTACATATAGTAAGGCCTATCCGTTGATAATTTACAAACATGTCAAATAAATCTTGACTGAATATATGAGCATGAATATGTTCATAAATTCAGTAAAGATTGATTTAAAATGTTGGTTTGAGGACTCCGACAGAACCAGGCCTGGTAATAATTATCTCCTGCCATGTTAATTGTCCCCAAACGCAATGAGAGCACAATCAATAAACCAGAAAATAGAGAACATACCATTACATTTACGTTTTAATCAGTAATATTTTAATTAACATCCATGATTTAACTACAAAACTTTTCATTTGATAATAAATGGTCCTTATCTTCGATAACCTAATTGGGTAACCTATTTTTCAGGTCACCTTGATCATGTCTGCACAGGTTTATTGCCTGACTAACGTTACTTCAGTAGGCTATGTTTACCTTAAGTTTTTTTTTTTTTTTTTTCAGTTCACATTTCAATCAATATTAAGATAAGCATAGGTACACAAATCAATTAAGAAAAACAGACTTACCAGTGCTGTCTCAATAAAAAAAAAAAAAAATATATATATATATATATATATATATATATATACACTCACCTAAAGGATTATTAGGAACACCTGTTCAATTTCTCATTAATGCAATTATCTAATCAACCAATCACATGGCAGTTGCTTCAATGCATTTAGGGGTGTGGTCCTGGTCAAGACAATCTCCTGAACTCCAAACTGAATGTCAGAATGGGAAAGAAAGGTGATTTAAGCAATTTTGAGCGTGGCATGGTTGTTTTTTCACATGGGATTTTCACGCACAACCATTTCTAGGGTTTAAAAAGAATGCTGTGAAAAGGGAAAAACATCCAGTATGCAGCAGTCCTGTGGGTGAAAATGCCTTGTTGATGAGGAGAATGGGCCGACTGATTCAAGCTGATAGAAGAGCAACTTTGACTGAAATAACCACTCGTTACAACCGAGGTAAGCAGCAAAGCATTTGTGAAGCCACAACACGCACAACCTTGAGGCGGATGGGCTACAACAGCAGAAGACCCCACCGGGTACCACTCATCTCCACTACAAATAGGAAAAAGAGGCTACAATTTGCACAAGCTCACCAAAATTGGACAGTTGAAGACTGGAAAAATGTTGCCTGGTCTGATGAGTCTCGATTTCTGTTGAGACATTCAGATGGTAGAGTCAGAATTTGGCGTAAACAGAATGAGAACATGGATCCATCATGCCTTGTTACCACTGTGCAGGCTGGTGGTGGTGGTGTAATGGTGTGGGGGATGTTTTCTTGGCACACTTTAGGCCCCTTAGTGCCAATTGGGCATCGTTTAAATGCCACGGCCTACCTGAGCATTGTTTCTGACCATGTCCATCCCTTTATGACCACCATGTACCCATCCTCTGATGGCTACTTCCAGCAGGATAATGCACCATGTCACAAAGCTCGAATCATTTCAAATTGGTTTCTTGAACATGACAATGAGTTCACTGTACTAAAATGGCCCCCACAGTCACCAGATCTCAACCCAATAGAGCATCTTTGGGATGTGGTGGAACGGGAGCTTCGTGCCCTGGATGTGCATCCCACAAATCTCCATCAACTGCAAGATGCTATCAGAGCCCGTCTACGGAGAGCCTTGGCACTTCCTATTAGCCCCATTGTATCGATCTTGGTTGCAGTTCCATTAGAATTCCACTGGAGGTGATCGCGGGCGAGTGCAGACTGAATGGGAGTCTATGGGGCTATACGGCTAAATTTGTCTCTTTCACCCGATTGCCGTTGAGAAATCTCAGATTTTATTGTAGGTTTTGCAACTTCAACATGGGTTATAGGTCGAAAATTGAATGAACGAGTACTTATGTCCTTTCGATTTCTTACAGGTTGAGTTATTGTTGCCCATAACACGCTAGCATTCTGCTAATGAACGCTGATTGGTCAGTGAAGGACTGATTATGACCAGAGATACCGCTTGATGGCATCGTGGCATCCGAAGCAGGACCAGAAACAAACAAAACAAAAACTCTTCTAGCATGTGTATTTACTAGGGATGGGCATTCGATAAAATTTTCTTAGTCGATCGTCGGGAGAATTAACGATCGACTATCGATTAATCATTCATATTTTTTATAATAAAATTAATTATTTAACTTCTATAATTCAAAAATGCAATGAATACAAAAATACAGCGTGTTTTTCCTCAGAGACCTTTATTACAAGATTAACTTGTGGCAGACAGTTAAACTACGTGCGGTGCTCTAAAGCAGCGGAACCTGCAGCTGCGAGAATCATGTTAAACAATAACTTAAACAAAAAAACATAATAATACTTGACAGATTTTGTCAAAATGTAACTAAAATTATCCACGCTATAAGAAAGAGGGTGAGAGAACAATTAGGCTAACTTAACAAATTAGGCTAGTGAAAAATAACTAACTTTAGTAACTCGCAATCGCATACAACTTCTGCACCAGTCTACTGATTTTTGTTGAGAAACAAGAGCATGTTGACATGATCTGGGGTCAGACGCGACCGCAACCTGGTGACCGTCAGCCCAGCCGCCGAAAACACCCGCTCTGAGGGGACTGACGTTGCCGGGATACACAGGTACCTCCGCGCTAACTTGGCCAGCGCGGGGAACCTTATTCCGTTCACTTTCCACCAGTCTGTAGGTGTGCAATTCAGGGGTGGGGGAGTCTCCCTCAGAAATTTCTGAAGTTCTGCTTCAATACCAGCCTCACGTTGAGTGGTATAGTGATCCCCAAGGAGTTGTGCCATAGCAGATGACTGGGAGGTCGCGACTTCAGTGTTTGCGCTCCCCTCGCCCGTGTCAGACAACGCAGCCTCGACTCCCCCAGCCTGTTGGATAGCCGCCCTATCGGTCCCCACCGCCTCTCCCAGTTCAACCAGTTTCGCATTAGCAGCCAGTCTCTGTGTTGGTGTAAGAAAGCCAAGGTGTTTGTGACGAGGGTCCAGCATTGATGAGATCATGGGGGCGAATGACACAAACTCACCAGCCTCAATCTGTATAAATACATGATGGGGAATCAATAATCAGAAAACGTTGTATTTTTTTGTTGTTTATTTTATTTTATTCATTCGTAAGAGTAACAGTTTTATTCTTCGCGGGGCTTATTGCTTAAATCTAAATAGGTAACGAACTAACGAATAAATGTACAATAACGTTATATTTGTATTATTTGTTTTATGAATAAAATAAATATTAAAATAAATATTTTTATGGAGTAACAGTTTTATTCTTCGCGGGGCTTATTGCTTAAATCTAAATAGGTAACGAACTAACGAATAAATGTACAATAACGTTATATTTTTATTATTTGTTTTATGAATAAAATAAATATTAAAATAAATATTTTTATGGAGTAACAGTTTTATTCTTCGAGGGGCTTATTGCTTAAATCTAAAAAGGTAACACGCAGATAACAGGTAAGTATCCATGTAATTATGTATATGTAAACTAAGATAAAAAGTTTAGCTTACATTCATTCGTTGGATGAGAGAGGAACGCACTTTTGTCTTGAATTCGATGAGTCTGGGCCCGTCTCCTTCACTGCGCATGAGGTGGATATTGATGAGGCCGAAGGTGACGGGATAAGTGTTCGAGATGGAGACGTCTTTCTCTGCAGACATAACCGTGGTGGCACATTTAAGTGCTGACAGCACGGGCTGTGTGTCCTCCATCAGCTGTCAGTACTCATCCTTCAACTCCAGGATCCTGGCATCTTGAAGCTTGGTCACGGTTCGGTCCGACAGCACAGCAACAACAGCCCACCGCTGCTCCACCAGCCGATCAAACATCTCGCACACGGAGTTCCACCGTGTTTTACACGACTGGGTAAGCCGGTGAGTTGCGAGGCCCATTTGCTCCTGTTTCTTTTGCAGCGCTTTGGTTGCTGTAGTGCTGTGATTAAAGTGGCTAACGAGTTTACTAGCCGCTGATATTACCCGATAAAGATACAGTGCAAATCCGTCATTTATGGCCAACTGGAGGGTGTGTGCAAAGCAGGCAACGGAAATCCAGGGCACTCTGGTGGGACTGTTGGCAGCTACAATATTGGCCGCATTGTCATGAACGCATGCAATAACTCGGCCTTCAAGTCCCCACTGCTCTACAGCTCCATTCATTTTCTCAGCGAGGTGGTCAGCTGTATGCCGGCCTGGCAGGCTTTCTGTGAGCAGGACCGCTGAGTTCATTTGCCAGTCATCACTGATGTAGTGGCAGGTTATGGTGATGTAGCTCTCAGCTGTTAAAGCGGTCCAGCAGTCTGTAGTTAGAGCAACTCTCTCAGCTTTGCTCAATTCTTTTAACAGCTGCTGCTTTCGTTCTTCGTAGTGAGTTTCTACCAGTCTAGTGATGGTACGTCGTGATGGAATTTGATATGCTGGTTCCAATAAATGTATCAGTTCTCGAAAACCATTGCCCTCAACAATACTTAAGGGCAGAATATCCATCTCAATGAACTTGCAGATCCCTTGGGTAATTTTCTCTGCTCGTTGTGCATCACAGCTCCGAGTCCGTGCAAACGCCGACTTGATGCTAGGTTGAGAGTGAGACAGAGCAGGATGCACCGCCACCGACCAGGGACGGATGCTCTTTATTTAAGTGGTACATCATCTGCGTCGTGGCTGTGTTGTACTTATACATTGCATCGCAATGTTTGCAGTGAACTATTTCGCCTTTTAAATCAAAATGGTCCCACGCCACACTTCGCCGTGACCTCTTCATGATTATTTTGAAATCAAAACGGAAGATCACAGATAACCGAGTATGGTGTCAAATATTGCCCCCGGGTGGTAAAATGATTAATTGCTACCACACAGTGAAATTCATTTAATTGCTTCAAGACTCACACTACGCAACGCAACCTGCATTAGATTTAAAAAAAATGCATTAGATTAATCGACAACAAATTAACGTGATCGACGAAATTCTTAACGATCAATTATCGATCGTCGATTAATCATGCCCATCCCTAGTATTTACCTGTGTCAGCTGTGTTGTCGATGCCTCGAGAGAAAAGAAAGTGCCGAGCGCGAAAGCACCAAAGCGACTGAAGGATTGCCGTCAAGCAGTATCTCTGGTCGTACGATGTGTATGACGTCATTGACATTTTAAAAGACTTTTTAAAGCAAATAAGTGACTCTAAAAAATCTAACACCCAGCAATGTGTAATTTCTTTGCATCTCCTTTCGAAAACAACATTCAAATTACTAGACAAAAAATTATATCCTGAGAAAAGTGGATTTTGATGGTTTAGCGTCATAGACCTCCATTCATTCTGCACTCGGCTGCGAGCGCCCCCGCATGGACAGAGACGTGTTACTGCAGCCAGTCCAGAAACCGGACGTAACCAGAGAGTGCCAATTCTCTTCCTATTAGACATTCTCTGATGCTATCCTATCAATATGGGCCAACATTTCTAAAGAATGCTTTCAGCACCTTGTTGAATCAATGCCACGCAGAATTAAGGCAGTTATGAAGGTGAAAGGGGGTCAAACATAGTGTTAGTATGGTGTTCCTAATAATCCTTTAGGTGAGTGTATATATATACACAAATAAACAGTTCCTTCTTCACAACTCATCAATAAATAAACACTATTAAGTTTTCGAAAAAATTTGAGTCAGTGTAGCACACGACAACACTGACCCAAGAGAGCAAATGAGTGAAGAAATAATAGTTAAGTACTTTATGCATACGTTTTAAGCTGCACTGTAAACGATATTAAGCTTAAAAAAAATTAAAAATCTTAGTACTAATTTCCCCTAGCTTTTTCTTGTTGACTCAACTTTTGTAAATAACAGTTATACGAACTGAAAATAAGTTGTCTGTCATACAAAAAAAAAAAGTTTAGTTGAGTCAACTTGGCATAATTTGTTTCCTGGAGAGGTGCAACTATTCTGTAACAAATCTTTTGTAGTTGAGCCAATTCAAATTTTTTTTGTCTATTGGAAATCATTTGGTCATCACCATTTTGGTGAGGAGTGTTTCCTTTGGTTGGGCAGTTTTACTCTTGGATATTTGAGTGAGTTTGTGGTCTTTGTAACAGTGTTTACCAAAACACATAATTTGTTGCTAAGAAAAAGAAACCAAGATAATCAAGATTTCATCCTCATAAACTAGAATAAATCATTAATCTTATTTCTGACCAAAATTTAAAAAAAAATTAATTAATATTTTAACAGCAAAACTTTCTTGCAGCAGATTAGACATTCTGAATTCTGATTTTAAAATACATTATAAGGGAAATTTTATTTTGACACACACACACAGACATCAAGAATCAGCATATGAATCTCAACAATGGTGACATGCTTCATGCCACAATGCATGCTGGGAGCCACCATAGTATTAAAATCAGGGCTCCCAGCATGCATTGCGGCATGAAGCATGTCACCATTGTAAATTAGTCAAGGGTTTTTTTTTTTTTTTGGATGATATTTTTACAATGTGGATTTTTGCTGAACCAACACAACAAAATCAGTCATGCTTTTTAGGATAAGCTGTCCCTAGAAATATCCTCCTCTTATAGGACATTCAAAATGTGTAGAGCAGAGTTCCCCAGCACCAGGATTGTAAAACCATTGGTTGGAGGCTACACACATTTCTCTCACCACACACACTTTAATTACCACGTGGATGGAAATACACCCTAAATAAATATCTGTAGCCTACATACACATATTTAATTAATGAGATTTAATATTTATTTTATTTGGACCCATGAACTACAACAAATCTCTGGTTTTCATTTTGGAAATTTGGTGACCTTATAATTTAAATGTATGTATCTTCTTTACATGTATGTTTTTTACTTTCAATCTTTTAAATTACAGCTGAGCTTTGATATCCTTAAAGAAGGACTTATTGTTATTTTGAAAGCTTTCACCAGAAACTTCCAGTGGTTTCCATTTACACTTAGGAAACTGGTAATGGCATGGTAGTTTCTAAAGTCCACCTGAAATAAAGGTTTGATACTTTCACTTTAGTATTTAAAAATATGTTTCCATATTTTCAGTGTATAACAGTACATTGACACCTTTTGCAGAGTCTGTCTGCGTACTGTGAACAAGTGAAAAAAGCTTTTATTTTATTCAATGGGAGGACGGCAGTAGACCGGTGGCGTTATTACTGATGAGCGACTCCTGCGCTACGCACCGGTCTCGTGTATCTCTCACGGAGGAGCGGAAGCATTAAGGTGGAGCGACGACAGTGAAGAGAGAAAGAGAGAGAAACAGACCTGAACTTTTGTTGTGTTTTGTTTCTGTTTTGTGTGGTCAGCAGTCGTCCGCGAGGGGCTGCAGGCTTATACTTTCAGTTTTATATTTGTTAATTTATTTATTAAAAGTAGTTAAATATTCGGTTCCCGCCTCCTTCTTCCCACAACATCTTACCTTGTTACACTAATCTTTCCTCTATTTTTCTTTCTTTCTAATTAATTTGTCATTCATTCTAACAATTGTTTCATTCTCTCTTTCTTTTAAACTAATCTTTCTTTCTTTCTTACTAATCTTTCTTCTTTCTTTCTTACTTTCTAAATAATCTTTCTTTCTTTTCTTTCTTTCTTTCCAACTAATCTTTCTATCTATCTCTTTCTTTCTTTTTTATAACTAAGTTGGCTTGAAAAAGATATATATATATATATATATATATATATATTCAACCTTTTCTATCTCCAAACAATTTCTATCTATCTATCTATCTATCTATCTATCTATCTACAAACTATATATATATTTTCAAACTATTTATATCTATCTTCAAACTAATTCTGTCTATCTATCTTCACACGTTTCTATCTATCTATCTATCTATCTATCTATCTATCTATCATTTCTAATACAACTATTTTTCTATCTATCTTCAAACTATGTATATATATATATATATATATATATATATATATAAACTATTTCTACCTATTTATCAACTATTTCTATCTATCTATCTATCTATCTATAAACTATTTCTTTCTATCTATTTATCTATCTTCAAACTGTTTCTATCCATCTATATATGTTCAAACTATCAATCTTCACACTTTTCCTATATATCTATCTTCAAACTCTTTCCATCTATCTTCAAACTGTTTCTATTTATTTATCTATCTATCTTCAAATTGCTTCTATCTATAAACAATTTTTTTTCTTTCTATTTATATATCTATAAACTATTTATTTCTACCTATCTATCTTTTAAACTGTTTCTATCTATCTAACTTGTTTTCCATGATGATTTCATTAAGTGTATTTATACACCTTTAACTAATAAATGGCTATTCCAGCCTTCATCTTTAAAATAAAATGTTCAGGTCCTACTGCAATCAATGTGATATTGGAAAAATTGATACCTAAAATTAACAATTGAAGTGGCAAACACATTTGTGTTATTTTAATGATTTTATAAAATTTCAATTTGATTTCAAATGAAAGTAACAATTTTAGTGAGCAGAAAGATCAAATGAGTAGTCATCTCTGGAGGTTTAATTGCACTAAGGTAATGACATTTTCTAGCCCCTGCCCATATTAGAACTTTTTGCATTTTTACTTTAATAGTTTTCCACTTACATTCTGTTTTCCTGACATAAGTCTCTACCACCAGCGAGAACAGATGTAGAAAAGCCTTATAAAAAAAATAAAAATAAAAATAAATAAAAAATGTTGGTGTTTTGGTATGCATTATAGCAATTACCTTAATTTGGCTGAATTGTTCTGATATTTGTCTCTTCATTTTTAGGTTTATAAGGGCTCCTTCCAGACCGACTCATCACTAAGATGAATTCCCAAGAAGCTAGCAAGAGAACTGAACCTGGGGAGACCGTTATAGGCTACTTCCATTCTGTGTCGCTTGTAAAAATTTCCAAACGAAATAATCGGTACTTCAATGCCGTCTTCCAAATTGATAGGTATGAGTACCTCAACACTGTGGTGTTCTCTCCAGAGAAGCACAACCAGGTTTCAATGGCTGCACGGAACAAAACGGCTGTGAAGGTTCACAATGCCAGGAAAAAAATTAGTAAGTATACAGTTTCCTCTTTCTTCAGTAGTCAATTTCAGTTAACTTTCTGTTACAGATGTTGTTTTTGTCAGACTCATTTATAAAGAAATCTATGCTATTAGAAATGTCTATAGTTTTTGTTGAGTGGATAAAAGTGAAACTGTTTCTGGGTAAACTTCAATTAATATGATTGTAAATTTTACATGTCTACTATTTACAACCAGCTATTGGTCATCCCCTTGTTTTTTAGTAATACTTTTAGTAAGGAAATATGCTATTCAGGAACTTATTTGTAATTTATTTTTAGATTGAAAAAGGACCGTCATTATTAGCCTCTTTTTTTTAATGTGTTTGTTTTATGCACTTTGTAGGCCTGACAGATGACAAAACATTCGATGTGATGATCAATCGGGAGAGCACAATCGATGTTACCGATGTAACGTTCCCACACCTACCACCTAGATCCTGTTCTCAGCTTACAATTGCTGACATCAAGACTATGCCACCTAATCAAAAGGTATGTATCATTTCAAAATGTTTACCATTATTATATATTCATTATATATGGCACACAATGTATAAATACCTTTTTACTCAATATTTTAATACAGTTCTATTGTGTCTTACAGATTTCAACACTGCCAGCAGCTGTTTACAGCATTATACCAAGTAGCAGCACAGTTAACATTCGGGGAACAGACTTGGAGTGCAAGACCTGCTATGTTGCAGACTCCACCTCGTGTATTGAGTTAACTCTCTGGGACCGACACACTGAGTTGGTAGAAGATAACTGGTCTTACACTTTCACAAATCTGTCAACCAGAAAGCACAATGGAAACCTCACTCTAACCACAACATGGCAGATATTTTCACTTTAGTATTTAAAAATGTTTCCATTTTTTCAATGTATAACAGTACATTGACACCTTTTGCAGAGTCTGTCTGCGTACTGCACCTCGATCTCCAGCCATTATCACACCAGCGAAATAGTGCTTCAGTCAAGTCAAGTCATCCTCATTTATATAGCGCTTTTAACAATGGAGATTGTTCAAAGCAGCTTTACAGAGATAAGCTTATAATTTAAGGTAACAGAGATTGTTTGGGCTCATAGCTGTCAACCCTCCCGTTTTTTCCGGGTTTCTCACGTATTTTAGCTCTTTTCCCGCTGTCTTCCCGTTTTAGTATTTTCCCGTAAAATATCCCGTATTTTTACGCTCTGATTGTGTTAACTCAGAACACGCAACTATCTGTGTCTGTGAAGTGGCTCGCACTTGGGTTGCTAGATCTCCAGTAAAGCAGGTGGCAGTATACAGACAGTAGCTTAGGCTACTATCGAAGAAGAAGAAGAAGACAGTCGCAGCCGCAGCGGCGCGGGCGCGAGGAAGAGGGAAAAAGTAGCGGGAAGTGAATTTCGAAATGATCAAGGAGAGTAGAGTAACGTTAGATGAGTGTGATGTGCGATGATGGATCAGGACGCCGACGGCCAAAATCACAGAATTAACCATCAATTCTTTGAGTTTTTTCTCACCCTGTCTCCCAACATTAACCCCCTGGGGTCGGCGGTATTGTCGGCGATACCAGCTCGCTTTTTTTTTATCAGTGTAAAAGAGACTCATAAATACTCTGTTGACTTTGATTTTCCATAGGAGTTTCATACATCAATCGATCCTGTTAAGTGTGTTTTTTTTTTTGTGTATTCTCACAATAAAAACAAAATGTTGTGCTTTTTGCCAAATAAAGAAAAATAAACACGAAGCGAGTTCTGCCTTCTCTCTGTCAGTTAAGTCCATTCTGAAACGCGTCCAAAAATTAACCATAACTCAGCGAATACTCAGTCAGTCACACAGGCATGAAGCTTGAATTCTCTTCTTTTAAATGAAGTAATTTTTATAAAAAAACAAATATTCTCAGTTTATGTAATATGAATGGGGAGAACTCCCTCTCATGCGGAACGTGTGTAGCCTGATTTAACTAACGTGACAAATGTAAAAAAAAAAAAAAAATCCTCGACCGGCCCAAAAGTGAAGCGGCCCACCGGGAATTCTCCCGATTCTCCCGATTACCCACCCCGGGCCTGGTGTGAATGAATGAACAGCTTTTACCAAACTCGTAGCTAAGATGAGTAAAAATCGACTACAAAAATCAATATCTACTTTCTTTGTTTTGTTTACTTTTTTATTTATTCTGAGTATTTACTGAGTAAATCACCTTTAACGGTTTAACAGCTTTATGAGGTGACTGCAGTATTTAGTAATTAAATGTGTTAAAGGAACACTATGTAGCTTTTCAACCTTCATAATATATTTCCAAGACTCTTGTGATGGTACATCGACTTACAATAGGTTGAATGACACGTCTGCCATAGCCTGACGGGGTCTGTATCGCTTTTACTGGCACTATGTAACTTCGGGGTTCGGGTAGTAACCCAAGCACAAAAAGAACTACAAAATTCGACTGCTTTACGGCATACGTCACTTCCCCCACCACTTCCTCAAATTTGGACGTGAGCATTTATATACTGACTATGGACGTGAGAGGCCAACCAGCGTTTTTTTTTGGCTTTCGTGCGTAAGTTTTTGTCATGGGGGTTGTTTACACCTGGCCACTTCATGCGTTTTCTCAGATCGGATAGCTATCTGATCGTGAAAAGACCAGGTGCAAATGTCCTCCGAAACGCATTCAAGACGGATTTGAATCCGACCGCTCAAACCACTTCAGGAGGAGATCTGAGACGCATTCCAGACGAAACTGGACAAGTGTGCATCTGGTTGTTGAAACCACATATGTAAATTGTAGCCTACTCCTCCCCAAAATGTAAAAAAAAAAAAACAAAAAAAAAAAACATGTGAGAGCGTGTTATAGTCTATATGTTATATCCAGATATGACGACGCCTGGAACACGCATCACCGCAGATGAGCATCGATTCATCAAGACAACGTGCAAACTATCGCAAATCAAAGTGAAAGTAAGTCGCAGACGCTTAACACACAATCATCATCATTAAAAGTAAAGAAACGAAATGATCTTACCAGGGCTGTTGCCGCTCTCTCTTATTGCGGTCTTTGATTTTGAAATTTTAGCTTATGACCAATAAAATGCAGCTCATATCTCGGTGACGTGCACTCCATTAAATCTGCATATAGCGCGAGAATTGAAGATCGGATTTAAATCCGTTTCGCAAAAACACATTTATGTGATCAGGTGTAAATGGAATCGTTTTGATAAATCAGAAATCCGATCTGAGAAAACGCATTTAGTGGCCAGTAAATAAATCTCTTATTTGTAAACTTGTTTGCATTCTGTTGTATGTTGTTGCGCTTGCTTGTAGTATGTCATTTTTTTACATGCTGTTCATTCATCCATTGCTGATAATTAGACCAGTCCAATAATTTCCACATATGTCTAGCTAGCTTTCGATTATCAGAGCTGTTAACAGACTTGCTAACAAACACTCGTTTCTCTTACGTGTTTTTTTTGCGTTATGTTTTATTGCCTAGCTTGCCTCACGAACTAGTTTGCCAGCTGAACTCAGGTGTTGTGAGGTGTATTTATCATGTAGTCCTGAGGGATATCAGACGACGCTGTTGACGTTGATTCTTGCGATTATCATGAGAACAGTTTTCAATATCTCACATAAACATAAATAAGTTGGGGTGGAGGGGTATTTACGACAGTGCAAGTATTCCACAGCGACTCTAGGGGTCGCTGTTTGACAAAAACACAATTTCTCCACAGTGTGCCTTTAAATAAATCATAAGGAAAATAAAATAATGAAAATGGAAAGCAGTGTGTTAGATCAGTCGTTCTCAACCAGGGGGCCTAAAAACAAGCATTAAAATAAGCACAAAATAAAAGAAAACCATTACAATCATGATATTTCTTATTTTAATTCACCATCACAATGTTTTTTCCCTTTGAATAAGAGGCTTACCATACAATTCATATGGTAACATTATACATTTGATGTAGTTATTATTTTACATCATCTATTCAGGGATAGGCAACTTCAGTCCTGGAGGGCCACTGTTCTGCAGAGTTTAGCTTCAGCCCTGATAAAAACTCACCTGCCTTTATCTAGTAATCCTGAAAACATTGATTGCCTTGTTCAGGTGTGTTTAATTAGGGTTGGAGCTAAACTCTGCAGGACAGTGGCCCTCCAGGACCGGAGTTGCCTATCACTGATCTATATTATCTACATTAAAATTAACACATTATTTCAGGATAAAAAAATAAAAATCCTTATGCTTAATCCTTGTCCAGTAAATCATGAACAAATGGAAAAGGCATGGCCCGTTAGATGAACATGATTGGAAAACATGTCAAGATGAGGATGATTTTTTTGCTTAAAGAGAATATATTTTATTATTTTTTTAAAGGTAGTGTCTTTTATGATTTAGATTTTATTACTGTATTTTTAGGGATGCACTGATATCAATAAACAGCCAACACTGATAAGCAGATGAACCGATATCAGTGAATTGCCAATAAATGCAATACTACAAAAATAAATGAAAATTTTAAATAGGGCAAAAATTCAAATGCTTTAGTTTCATTATTTAATAATGCATTTTTATGCATTATTTTATAGTCAATAATAACATTAATAATTGTATCATTATTATTTAATTTGCCAGTGAGCGTTATGTGTTAGTACGTTTCAAAGTTACTCTCAAAAAAAAATTGACAGTTTCCTCCGCTTCCACGTACACGTACTTCGTAGACGGTCCCCAGGGCTTAATTTGAGCCGGAACACGCCGGAACATGTTCTGTCACCTCCGACGTTGGATCCGGCACCTCCCGTGTCACTATAGAAAATTAATTGCCTAAATGAAAAAAACTAAGATACACTAAGTGACGCATGACTTGCGCTCTTGTTGTGCTAGTTGAGATTGTTGTTAGCCTCGATCGTTTCACTCAGGGGAAAAATGTCAAAAAGACAGCAAAGTTTGCTTAACTTTTTTAAATACGCTGGCCAGTCAGATCCCAAACAAGCAAAAATCGTTTCCGCTGATCAAGAATGTGGAGACCACGGTGGACACAGCAGTAGTATCGACATAATATCTCGTTATTTCGACATAATAAGGGGACATTATAATCTGCATTAAGCCACATTAAGCGTTCTTATAATGGTTTTCTATGGGAGGAAAATGCTTAACGTGTAATTGCGTTCATATTCTGGGCAAATCTGATTTTTTGTACATAGCATAGCCTACTTTATGATTTTAGTATCATAATGATTAATAAATGCACGCACAATTATCCGTGAACTTGATTTCAACAAATGCCTTTCAACTGAGTGCAAAATTCAGAATTAAATGAATGTGCAGCAATTTGTACAAATAGAGAGTAAGCGCATTTAGTTTCATATTTGTTAAAATATTATAATGTTATTTTTTTTCCATTTATGTTGATTTATGAAAAGTGACCAGCATGAGTAAGATAGGATGCGCAATATGAGACATGGAGTGAGTCAGACATGATTTTGACCACTTCATTAAGTTATGTTTTGTAGAAAGCCTTTCTTTGAAGTGAATTTCGTTTTGTATAAATTGTATCTTCATTTTAATACATTTTTCATCAACCAACTGCCTTAATAAAAATCAATGCACGCGTCACCGGATTTACAAATGCACATCTTGCTTGTTGCACACACACATATTATGTCGGAATAATGAGATATGTTGAAATAACATTATTATTAATAATAGCCTACATCAGGGGTAGGCAACCTAAGGCACGCGTGCCAACACTGGCACGCGGAGGGTTAATCGCTGGCACACAAGCAAATGCGAGAGAAGTGTATGTATTTCATTCAGATAAAGTAGTCTAGTTTTATGCCGGTCAAATGCACTCGGGCTCCCCATGATTAACATCGCGCAACATCAGCATCACACGTGCACACGGAAGCACATGTAGGAAACCTCGTGAATTACGGTTACGGCCGTTTCACGCATATTTTTTTTCGCCGTAGGCCTACATGTTAATCCACACCGGGAGCAGGAGCAGCGCGTGGGTGCCCAACAGGAGCGTCGCGTGAGCAGCAGTGAAGCGGGGGTTTCGCCACCCAGTCTATTTTGTCTGCGCTGCTCACGCTCAATTTAAAGCCCCCTTTCACACAGAGATTACAGAAAATACACGGATAAAGTGACCCGAGATTTGACCCGGGTTCGTTTGATTTTGGTTCATTCACACTGCCAGTGATTTTCCGGAATCAGAGAGTGCGTTCTCACACAAGCCGTAAAGACACGTGACATCGATGTAACTTAAAATGTCTTAAAGGAGAACTCTGTAACTGTAGCGAACTCTAGTCACTTCTTCGCTGATTTTCCCTTTTGTTGTCGCATGTTTTCCCCACGAGCTCCCCCTACAGCTGTGGGGGGGCGTATATTTCACAACACAGTCGTAAAAAACTCACTTGCGGCGGCCTCCTCCCCCTCTCTACCTCTGCTCATGTGCGTTTGTTTTGATCGGAGCAAGCCAACTGTATCGTGTGGAGCTATGTCTACCGAGGTGGGTCATCTGGTAATACATCATACATGCGTGTGTGTTTATGTCGAATTGCCGTAAAGCAATTTGTGTTTCGCGCTCGTTCTCGTTCTCGCTTCTCACGAGACTTCCAATTTCACTTTGCCGGGACGGCAGTGCGCAAGTTGCAAGGTTGGTTTTCCGCCTGGGAACGCTGGGGGGAGCGGGGAAAGTCACCAATATCACCAGAACAGGTTGTTTAACCATCCAAATGATTTCTAGACAGTTTTATTAAGTTAAAAAAGTTACCAAGTTCTCCTTTAAGTTTGCCTATGAGCTGCGATTTCTCTCTCTGATTCGATCATAAACTTGCGCATAACGCATCGTTTCACTAGCTGGCGAACGATCCCGGCTTCAGCGTCATCACTACGACACGGCATTATTACGGATTTTGTTCACACAGGACTCTTTTCGTTCCGAGACTGAACACGGCAATGTTACTAGGTCCCCAACCCGGCATCAATCCCGGGTCGTGTTTGCATTCACACAGAAGGCAAAGCGCTGTGTGAAAGGGGCTAAAGTGAAAGCACACTTTTGATGGACATAAATTTGATTCCAAACAAAAGTGCCCAAAATGCACAGAATGTGCATGTCTAGTGTGTTTTAACAAGAACTGGATTAGGTTATGTCAGAAAAGAAAATTAAGACTCAAAAATATTTATATAAAATGTACCCATTTAAACTTGTTTTTATTATTCAGTTTGGGTAAAAGGATATGGTATTTTATATAAAAATATATATATATAGAAAATAAATATTTGTGTGTGCTGTAAAGTAGTTAGAAAAAATGAAATCGGAATCGGCTAAAAAAAATCGGTATCGGTAGGTCAAACTCAATGAAAAATCGGAATCGGCCTAGAAAATTGTAATCGGTGCATCTCTAGTTAGGAGTTATAAATATTATTAAATTGTCTATCTAAATCTAAAACAAATTTCAAGAGAAATATTTAAATTTCTGTACTATTTCTGTGTAAGCCATTATGAAAATGTAAAATGTTTGTGTATTTATATGAGTGTGTGTGTGTGTATATATATATATATATATATATAGGCTATGTGTGTGTTGTGGCACAGTAATGAACTTGGAAACTTAAAAATGGCACTTTATGACAAAAAGGTTGCCGACCCCTGGCCTACATCTTTTAGAATATTTAATTGAATGCTGAATGTTGCACTTGTTCAATTTAAAAAAAATTAAAACTTTAATTGTGATCATTAAACTAATTGAATATTAAATATTTAGTGGCCAAGTTTTGCGCAGCTCCCCGTCAATGATCTAGCACCCCCTCAGTACATGCCTTAAAAATAGGCAGTGTTTTTTTTTTTTTTTTTTGTTCCGTTACCCCCTAGTCCCGTTTTGAGTCGCCGGATCCAAAAATCATGTTCATGGATGAGATAAAGTTATATTTTTATAAATGTTGCGTTTAATGACATGCTTTTTGTGGCAAGGGGGGGCGTGGTTCAGTGCGGTCTGTAACGGTAGAGAGAGAAACCAGACGAGCAAGTAGGTCAAGTGCACATGACGAACCCCCTGTGTCTTATTACAGTATTATTGGGTAAATTGGTTGCAGAGAAAGAAAACCGGTGGATCCGAGCTCTCATTTTTTAACTGTTTTGTGCCGTCGCAGTTGCCACGGTGAATGCGCGTTGTGCGCGACTTTTGTTTGTTTTGTTTTATTTTAATAAAGTACCAGTCACGCCGATCCCTGTCTTCTTCCTTCCTGACTCTTGAACCTTATCACACTTTTATTTCATTAAAACGAATTAACAGCAAGAAAAGTAAGGTTTAATACTAAATTGGTCATCATAGATGTTACTGTATTTGTTGAATTCATTGTTGTGATAACGTGGCACAGTTTTACGTGTTCTAAACAATTGTTGTAAAAGTACATTCGAACATACCCACATCATTTGCCAAAATACTGATTAATCTTTATGTATAACACATGCTATATTTATTTACATGGCCATAAACACCCGAGGGTTGTTCCATAAAAGACGCTTAGAAAAGCGGGGATTAAACTCCAAAACCGGACTTGAATGAGCCTAACAAATAAGTTGGGGCTAAAGTGGTTCCATAAAAGGTAATTGAAGTTCACGCAATCTCACTAATTTGATCCAGGTTTATCTAGTCTAGATAATTGCGTGTGCACGCGTTTCTGAAGCAGCCCTAGAGGTCGATCGTGGATCAAATCGATCCACCATCAAACAGCTTATATTTTGTGCTGTTTTATGCATTTGTGACATTGTTTCCCCCCCCCCTCAGTGCAAAACTTACATTTTACAGTTATATTCTCCATCTGTAAATGTTAGAAAGTCGTGCAGATGTATCCATTTTTCTGCTAATCTTATATTGAACGAGCGCTGCTGCGCGCATGCACGCCAAATAGGAGCGCAATAATTTTGCTTGGAAAATTAATATGCGATATTTTATAACACTAGAAATATCTTCTAATTATAATAATTTATCTTTAGGATGTTGGATAAGTTGCAATGAACTTCTAGCGAACAGAAGTACTTCAGTAAACAGAACTTTTTTTAAGAAACTAAATATATAAAGATACAAAATATAGTTTTGGGTAATAGAACCTATGCTACTTAATACTGATGATGTATACTTATTTAGAATTCTGAGAATTACAGCTTTTAATGCAATAATTTTTTGGAGAAAGCAAGAATCCCCAGTTTTAAATGAATAGATTTAGTTTCTAAAGAACACTATGGAGAGGATAACATGAAATTAAGAGCAAATGTATACATTTTGAAAAGATATGTGCAACTCTAAAATCAAAGAATATTCCATAAAATAAAGGAATATATATTAGCCTACATTAACTACATTTTTATATAACCCTCCCTCCCTTTTATTTCTAGTTATTTGTTATTTAATTTATTTACTTATTTAATATTGAATATTTGATATTCAAATAATATTACTTGAATAACTATTAGGAATTATGTGTCATTATAAGAGTTTGATATAAATATGTGAATGTTACATTTTTATTAATATTTATTTATTGTTTTTTTGTCTTTTCCCCCTTAAATCATATGTAACCGGACCAGGCTAGTTTCCCAGCATAAGTTGCCAGGGTAACTGTGTTTGAACTATTTTAAGTTTGCTTTATGAAACGGAATCCACCGACAATAAGTCTGACTAACCAAAATAAGCCTGGCTTGTTTTCTAATCTTGTTTTATAGGACAGCCCTTCGACGTGATAAACAATGTCAATAAACTAAACACAAATCTAAAGCAATAATACTTCCCTTACATAAACATAACTATTACCGAATGCTACATTTGGAAAATATAAAATTAAGTATGCTTTGTCGACAGGACCAGCTGCAATCGGTAAAGAATAATTGTGTTCCATAACGACAGCACGAAACAAGCTAACGTTTGTTGCTTGATAGACGCTACAACTACAACTTCCGCATTTGTCCAGGACTCCACGCAGTACGAGTGGAAACCAAGGGTAACGCGGATATGACGCCATTGACTGGCGACTCCCAGCTCACCCCTGCTCTAACGCCCCGTTTCCTTGGTTAAAATCGCAATTTTCTCACGATTTAAAAATAGTTGGAAATATTTGGGATATTGTAAGTAATCAACTAAACAAAATATATAACACTGGCCTTGAGATTTTGGGATATTTTAATGCAAAAATCGTACATATTGTACCTTTAACAAGGAGATTTGCATGTCATTAGGTGTGTTCGACATTGGCTGCGGCTGGATGTAACCGATCGGCGAGAGTAGCCGCGTGCAGGCGAGGAGGGAGCTGTAAACGGAGACGTGAAGTCGGACACTTTCTGGTTCCCGTAGTGACCTCTCATGTGGTGTTTGCATACTTTACCTCAGCTGAAGTGAAATAAATGAAATTTTTGCCAAATAATGGCATACGTCACAGTCACGTGGCGTCGGCGCTGTATCAAGTCAGAAAAAATTTCTAACCGGCATGCACTGCTTCAAGTCAGCTGCCGATCGGTCTGTCTAGAGCTGCATGAAGTCGAACAAGCCTAATCTCTTTTGCGCGCATGGGCGTGGTCAAATTAAAAATAATGAGCAAGGGTTTGAGAAACTGGACATCTTGTTGGTTTTATACAAATGACTTAAACAGAGAATATTTGTTTTCAGTTTGAATCCGATCATTTAAAAGTACACACTTAAATGTGTATAAAGGTATATGGCTCATAAATGTGTGACAAGTATTCGCTGAGTTTTGTTTCAGTTTATAGACGTGCTCAAGAAAAAAAAGTTCACAGAGACGGAGAGGCAGAAAGCACACCCTGTTTATTTTCTTTATTTTACAAAAGCACAATGTTTTGATTTGATTGTAATAAGTGGACACATACAAAAGTAGACATCTCACAGATTCCTTTTTCATATTTATTTTTCTGTATGACCATAAATGACGGAGTAATTTAAGTTTATTGTGCTACTATGTGAAGAAAATCCAGCAAAACGCGCCTGCGCGTTTGCCGACCTCAGAGGGTTAACATGAACTCTTAGTTAAATGTCCAAGTTGTTCAACTTTAACTTAACTATACACAGTCAAACGTCATTTCCAGTACCTCTTTTCCTGTTACAATAGTGTGAATTCTAGCATCCACAAGTTTATGCACTCATACAGGCTCCATTCCACCGTGGGTTACACACACCTTCAAATATCTTGCAGACAATGCCCGATGTAGTGTTGTGATTTTTTTTTGTAGTTCCAGGCCATAGCATGGATTGTAAGCATATCCACAACGTGCTGTTGAGAGTAAATGTTGAGTGAATGTCATGCAATAAGCAATAAAAAAATGACATTAGAAGAGAAAAACAACAAATACTACAATCACCTCCTTTCGGCATGTATTTAGTTTGTTAAGGCCACAGCGGGAGAGGTAACTGTTCACCTGTTCAACTTCCTCCCCCGCAGTTGACCCTGCTCCTTCTTGGTTATGTAATCTAGAAGTAAGAAGACACGTAAGGGATAATGTAATGTCCGCCGGTCATTATCGGATAAAAAGTAAAGACAGGGCGAACCGGACCCTGACGCGCAGCGGAGGGACTTATTTTTTACGATGATACAGTTAAACATAATAAACACTGAACATACCTCCGTCTTAGTGGAATGTGCTGTAAGCGTGCATGACACTTAGGAAAGGCCTGATTGATGTTAGACCCTGGAGATCAGGAAGGATGTTTGCTGATTTGTGTAAATATGGCCAGTATTTACATATTACCTCCATGGCGATAAATCTTGGCTTTGAACTCATCAACTCATTCTGCAGATACATGGGGTAGGCAAAGATTTCACTTAGGGATATACAAATTGTATTAGACATGCAAATATCCTATTATTGTACAATCTAAAGAGTGCATCATAATGGGAAACTCAACTCATAAGCTGAACTAATACTGATAATTGAGATGCTTCTCGATATGATTATGGTATTTAGCTTTTGTCCAAAGCGACATACAAATAACAACAATACAAAGTTACATTTAACAGCAAACAATTTATTATAATCTCACCTCTGAACATATTAAGCGCTTTAAGGAGGAAACCATGCCGACACACCGCAACTTCCATGCCCTCTTTGTCCAACTTGATGGTCCTCCTAGAAGTCTCCTTCGCTGCTGTCCACGAGGAGCTCCCACATCTGCCTTGTCCAGGTATCTGTAATGTAAATGAAACACACTATAAACATACTGTATATACACCTTGCATTTTGAATTTGAGAGCATTTTTTCACCAATGCAAAGAAAATCTGGGCTGTAAAAGCATAGTAATTTAATTACCAAATAATTTGAAACCTGCCTGTTTCACAGGTTTATGCAAGACATCAACAAATGCAGACACAGATGTGTCTCCTGCGATAAATGACCCTTCAAAAAATGAAGAGTCAGAGCTGAGGAAGAAACGAAACAGAACATTTATCCATACTGAATATTGAATATTAAAAATCCAGATCAATCTATACTGGAAGAAACAATTTCACCTTCTGTTTCGGAGAAACCGGTACAGCTTCCTGTTGCCATCCACAGAGATTGCCAGCATGTCTGGGGTGCAAGCGGGGCAGGTGAAAGGTGCACCGCAGGACAAGTTAACTTCCTCAAAAGCACAATAGGAAAACTCCGGGAAGCTGCGCTGCAGGGTGTCCCCGCACACTGGTCCTGCATTATATTAATTGCTACTTTGGAGATGTCTGCATATGTTAAACAATTCTATAATATGGTGAACACTTACCCGCCCACCACACTTTGTACGATGCTCCAACACCTTTGCAAAGGCTTGTCTGGATAGCGCTGGCGCGATGACTTTCAGTTCTCTTACAGTGCTCAAAAGGTTGAGGGAATACAAAGTAGAAGAGCTGGTGGAAGCTGGCCAGTAACCACTGTTTACGAGGTCCATGAGCTCTGGAGCCCACTGCTGCTGGCATGTTTGGCATGCAAACAGTGGCTGGTGCATGTCATAACGCCCTTGGGTTATAAGAAAACAAAACCATGGATACTTGACTTTTTAGAAACAATCAGCTGGCAGACTTTTAGACACTTGGGATACATCTTGAGTAGAATCACACCAGCATAGTTCAAATAAGTATACTATTGTTGGATTATCATAATGACAAGCTGTGTTCTGTAATTTTTGAGTACTGTTATTTTCATTGCAAAGCAAAGCCAAAAAAGGGGGGGAAAGCTGAATATTGAAAAAATATCAGAGTGTAGAAATATTACCATTGAGAAAAGATCAGAGTGTAGAAATATTACCATTGAAAAAAGATCAGAGTGTAGAAATATTACCATTGATGGAAATTAAAATGACTGCTTTGCCAGGGTACACAGTTATGCTAGGGACTTCACAGGGACATTTTGGAGTAACTCTCACCATTGGCAAAATACAAGCTAGCAAAGGAAAGATAAACAAAAAATTAGCCTACTAGATTTATTAGACAAGAGTACAAAAGAGTTTTGCAATTACCTACTTTGGTTGAGTGAGCTGTATCCTCCCTCAAGCCTCTTACAAAATATGTGGATGGGGGGGATAGCTTTAAAAAAGCCCTCAAAGACTGACTCCCTATTGAGGAGTGGCCATCTCCTGTGATTCTCGGTATCGCAGGTTTCACAGAACCACTGATCTGGTAGAAACTCTCGGCATCTAGGAATGAAATCAATGAACCAATTTAGTCATTGAATCAACTCTTTGAAACAGCCCTGATTCCACCATAAACATGCAGTTTATCCGAAACATGAAGACATCAATTAGTGATGCACTCTAAGGCCCTGTCCACACGGAGACGCGTTTCGCTGTATACGTATACATTTTTTATCGTATTGGTGTTTCGTCCACACGGATCCGGCGTTTTCGGAGACTGAAACCACTATTTTTTGAAACCGGGTCCCAAGGTGGATAAATCTGAAAACGCCGCCCTTGCGTTTTCATGTGTACGGCCAATCCGTATATTTTGCGAAACGATGATGTCATCACACCAAGTGTCAACTAGTCAGACACCGTTAACTCACAGCAACTACATTTATGGTTTTTCATATTGTTCAACAAAGTTCTTGATTAAAAAAGAAAAAAGAAAAAAAGAAGCTACTGTGCCTAATATTATTGTTGTATACATACAGCCATAGTATACAGTGCGCAAGGTTTATGCGCGAGCTCCAAGTCTTCTTCTCCGTTTTTAGTGTATGTCTGTGGCAGAATTACAGCGCCACATACTGGTCTGGCATGTATACTACATCGTTTTGAGTCGGTTTCAGTGGTTTCGTGTTTTTTTTTTTTAAATCGGATAGGGAAAGCTCTGGCTTCGTGTGGATGTGGCCTAAAAAACGACAAAGTATGAAAGAACCTTAATGAGATCTCACCTAACAACCGCAGGCTTGCTGCAATGGCTACAAAATGGTTGGCCAACATCCTGAGTTTGGATGAGGCATTTAAGATGGAATGGCCTTGCCTCCTTCCATCTTTGTGAGGCTTGCTGCTGCCTGAAAGTCCATGATGATGACGCCCTCTGGATTTCAGGCGAGTCAGACATCATAGCAGAGAGGCTCTCCATGTTTTTTTCTGTAAAGACAAATATTAATTTAATAGACAAAGAACCATTTATATGCAGACCATCAATATGTCAACATGATTTCATAATAAAGGCTAAATATCTTGCCGATGCTTTCATTAACAACATTTCAGAACTTTTCCAAATCAACATTCCCACAGTCTAGGGCCAAATTCAGCATACTTTGAAACATGGATCAGGGTAAATTGTATCAATGTGAAAATTGAGATGGAATTCCATGGGGACAAAATTGAAACTACTACAAAAAAAGTGGTTCAATAATAGGACTCAGCCCATTGTGGACACAATTCGTGGCTTTGCTGATTTATAAGCAGTTGATGCGGGTACAATTGACCCTTCGCTAAGCCACACCCGAAAACCGCCATAGGCCAATCGTGGTTTAGCAGCCCGTGAGCACGGGAGGTCTGGCAAGATTTCGAGTTTTGCCATTTTTTACCAGGAGTTTGCGTGAATGGCAATCTAGTGTCCAATGATACAGGTGTTCCAGGATTTGTGGGAACCCTGCTTTCAGATCTGCCTCAAAAAATTACCTAATAATAAATCAAATGTATTTGTTCATATTTGACCAAATTCCACTTGAGGATCAAGACTGGCTGTAGGAAGCTCTTCAGTGAGCAGGTAGTTCTCAATCTGGTTGTGTGTAACTACAACAGCACAAAGAGGAATAAAACCAAGTTAGACCACCAATGCATACTTTTTTGGTTGAATCTACATTTCTATACATTTCAAATACAGGGGAAATTTCATGTAAAAAATAAATAACAACAGTACTTAGGTGAAATAAATGGTAATAATAGTACAGTTAACCTGTGGATGCAATACAATACAGTTATCAAATCAAATACTGCATAAACATATTTCACATGGTTCAACCTCATTATCATGGGCTCTGACTGGATACAAGTACATGTTTATTAAGTCTACCAGCAAACCAACTTGATTTCTTGACAATGATGTGTAACCAATTACTATTATACCAATTATTATTATTATTACCAGTAGCTGAGGCTTTGGGCCGTCCTCCACGCCTTCCCTTTTTGGGATTGGCGGAGGGGCAACTTGCCTCTGCTCCTCGGATTCTTTCGGGGTTGAAGTGAAAATCATGATTAGGCTGTTAATTTTTTTTAACAAATGGATATGCAATGGATATGAAAGACAACTCTTATCATACACTTTATACCCTATATATTTTGCGAAAAAAAACAAAAAACATTTCAAGAAAGAATCCTTGATCAATGCATTCAGTTTGGCTGGACCAAGGAGTTCAAACACCAACTCAAAAGTAAACACCCATTTCATGAAAATGTTTGACAATTGAGAGCAGGTAGATGCAATCACAGACTAAATGAGTCTGAGGTACCTAGGCTTATATAATAGCCTTATATAATACTGTTTTCTGCTAAGCAACAATGTGATTATTATAGCCTAAATATTTCTTCAACCATTAAGGTACAATGGACAGTTGTTTATTTTTTATACGTGGCAATACGTAGAATAGGACCCGATGTAGGCACTTTACTTCATGGCATCCGAAAATTCAACACCTAAAAAACACTTACTCTGGCTTTAGTCAGAACATGTTCTAAGCTCATTTCAAGAGCCATCCGTCTCCCCTCCATGTAATTGCCACCTTGATGGCCGGTGACAAGCGTAGTAGTCATCACAGAGACGGAGAGAAGGGCAGACAGAGATAAAGAGAGACAGACACTAAGATGGACAGAGGGGCAGACAGAGATAAAAGACACAGACAGAAATGAGAGACAGACCAAAAGACAAACAGTGCACAAATACAGATAGGTTGGCGCTTAAAAGGGCAGTTGGTTGTGGTGATCTACTAGGTAGGTTGGTAGAATCTAAAAAACAAAAAAACAACAACATTAGTTTAGGGGAAGGGAGTTAATGGGACGGAGACAATGAATTTACTTTACAATGGATAAAATATAACATTTTCAAAATGTTTTTGTGACTGGTGCAGCTAAAAATAACTTTTATGAGCACTGAAGATCTCAAAAACGAAAGCCTGAATCTCAGACTTATTAGCGCTAGTCGCGTAGACCGAGTTTGACAGGTGCAATTTTTTCTCAAAATCGCATGTTATTTTACTAGTCAAGCAAATCACCTTGTATTAACAGTAACTACTATTAGTACTGCCGATTTGCATCAAATGGAATTGCAAAAATATGGACCTTCTTTATCAATTCAATACAGAACATTATTACATGGCTTGGTTGAATTCTAAGGCATTATGCAATAACAGACCGTTGCTAACACCGTTGCCATGCATAGCAGAGCGTTGCCACGGATGCAGTTCTGTTCACTCTGAAGGGGGTCGCACACCGGACACGCAGCTCGGTGGCGCGCCGCGCAGCGCCACGTCTTTTAAATTCGAACACATTATTCTCTATGAGAGTACACACACCGGCGGCGCCTTTCGGCGTCTGTCCGCAGCGGCTCAGGACCGTGTTCAAAATCTTGCTGCGCCACAGAGCGCCATTTACATAGTTTTATATTAAATTTACATGTATGTGTCTCAAATCGTAGTTAATGTATATACGGACTTCACCCTGTGCTGCAATATACATTTAGTTTTATATTTATTTACAGAAATCAGAAAATTGCTGATGTTATCGGATTTTCAGGTGAGAGTTGTCCTAGGCGCGGCGCTGAGCTGCGGGTCCGGTGTGCGGCCGCCTTGAGTCTGGAGGACAGCTATCAATCCGCTGAAAGAAGTCGGATAATTAAACAGAAGTTTACGTTGCTATGGACGCAGGATTCCAACCGTAGAGACGGAACGGACTATTTTCTTTAGCGGAAGCAATACAATCGTATTTAAATCAATAAACTCCTTTTTAAAATCAATATTTTGTGTCAAATGATTGATTTATTTGGTAAGTAGCCATGTAAATTGTAATAAGCGGGATAATGTAGAGCGAGGCGGTTGTTATAGTGAATACAACCCTGAGAGGGTGATATCAGACAAATGGAAACACCAAAGCAATGTCACAAAAAGTTAAAATAGGGCAAAAGGCAGTCTTGAAAATATCCCAGCAACATACTTGACTAATAACGGTGGCCGAGAAGCAGTGTTAATTTTGACAGCAAATTTTGTTTTAGTTTTAGTCTAGTTTTAGTTGATGAAATACAATAAGATTTTAGTCGACTAAATCTACAGTAGATTTAGTCGACTAAAATATAATGGGTTTCAATTTAAATGCATTTATTTAGAATTTCTCAAAAATTTCCAAACCCATATATACTTCTGGAGAAAACATATATTAACCTGCTAATATGAATGAATTTAAAGTTTGAATGCGCAATACAGATACAGATTTAACAACTGTAACTTAAAAAATATCTTAAAATTAAATAAAACCACTTTTCCTAAAGTAGAAGACAGTTTTTTTTTTTTCAATGAATGATATATGAATTCTTTATAACTACTTGCATACATCATTCTCTATTCTTTCAAGCAGACATATTTATTTGTATGAATTAAATATTATTAATCCTTATTAATGCTATTAACGAGCAGTGAATGCTTTTCTCTTTTTCTTTTGTTGCTTGATCAATATTAAGGACACAGACAGCATTAGGTTTATTACCCACTGTCACTTTAAGACATCGGATCATGTCCAATGACATGCGGATCCAATGCACTGATGCACATAGATACACTCACAACTGTTTAAGACATAACCGACATAATTTACGTGAATACTCTCCAAAACGGACATTTAGACATAATTTTTGTGTGTATTTGTCCATTCAGACACGAAAGAGAGCTCAATTCTGTACTCGCGCGCTGTATAGGTGTCTATGTGAATGGCTGCACGCTTATTCAGATCTTCATGTCTTCTCTACTCATTCTCCCAGACGTTCACATGTTTTAACGTTTTATGAGACATGCAGCGCATGCCAACTCGTGTGCCGCTGGGTAGATCACGTTACAGTACAATTGTGCGCATCTACCACAAATGCAGGACATCAGACTGGATCGCTTCCCAAATCGTCACTATCTAACATTTTCGTCTAGTTTTTATTCGTTGACGAAAATGTCAATAGATTTTCGTCATAGTTTTTGTCATTCAAAACTAGTTTTTATTTAGTTATCGTCTCGTTTTCGTCTGTGAAAAAATGTCGTTGACGAATAAATTAACACTGCCGAGAAGGGTCACAACAGATACAAACGCCACAACAACTACATATTCAGAAAACACCTCCAAATTCAGAAAACACATGCAAACGCCGCCACAACAACTACATATTCAGAAAACACCTCCAAATTCAGAAAACACATGCAAACGCCGCCACAACAACTACATATTCAGAAAACACCTCCAAATTCAGAAAACACATACAAACGCCACAACAACTACATATTCAGAAAACACATACAAACGCCACAACAACTACATATTCAGAAAACACCTCCAAATTCAGAAAACACATACAAACGCCACAACAACTACATATTCAGAAAACAACTTTGTCGATTTCACATCACGTACGCTGCAAATATTCACAGCACGAGCAAATAGGGAAACGAACTGCAAACTGCAAAGACACAACGGAAATGTTTCCAGGGGGGCCATAATCAGTGACGGACCCGCATCCATCCATCCATCTGAATGTGCGCTTTTGTTGTCTATGGCTACAAGAGGTAAGTGTTTCTCTTTTATTATGACAGACTTGTCGATGTGCTCTGATACCGAAGTGGTTTTGTGTGTTTTCAACATATTAAGTTATTGTACCCATAACGTATTAGTCCACGCAGATAATTGTTAAACGTTCTGCCAACGTTGTTAGCTGGAAACTAGCTGGCTAGCTCGCTTCTGGTCACTAAATAGATGCATTACCGGCGTTTGTACATTGTTGTGCTAATATCTGAATTATTTATTTATTTTTCAGATTGAAATGTTCTGTCCATTTTGTGCTGTGCAACTGGGGGACGCTCCCAAGTTTTGCCCCCGTGGTCAGAACGTGGGGTTCCTTACGGAGCATCCATCCACGTCATCAAGCGTAGGCCGTGGGCCTACAGGTAACATCCCCTTACTGTGCTCCCATTCCACTGTGCTGCATTGAATTGTCCCGTGATTTTAGCTGTCAGAAAGGCGACAATTTATCAACCAATCACAAATCATAGCTATAATTAATCAGAGTGTGTGTATGTGTGTGTGTGTGTGTGTGTGTGTGTGTGTGTGTGTGTGTGTGTGTGTGTGTGTGTTAGTGAATGAGACAAGTATCCAAGGAAGAGCAGCTCAATTCATGAGGTTCAGGGAAGTTAAAGAGGCTGAGAGGAGGACCTTTTCAAAGGCGAAAAAGAAACCAAACATTACGGTCAAGGTAAGCTAATATGGAGGTTTAAGGTCACAATGTGACTATTACACACAGTCTTAAACATGTTTGTTTTTCTTTTTTCTCTTCTTTTCTTATTTCTGTAGATTTCGATTGGCATAATGACCAGAACAAAAAATGGGTTAAAACCTATAAGAGGGAAAATCTTGCCATTAAATGTTGAACCCCTGTGGTCATCAAAACAAAAATTTTGCCAGCTGCTATAAAAAAACAGCGAGATTTTGCTGTTAGTACGGTTACATTGTTTACAGAAATCCAATGATTTTTTTATAAGAAAAGGTGCAAGTTTCTCTATTTGGAAACTTTTAGTGGCAGATTTGCATTGCTGTTACTGTTTGCACTTTACTGTTTGTACTGTCAGTACTGTCACAGTTTAAAGAAATACAAATATTTTTATAAGAAAATGTAAGTTTGTCTATTCTGAAACATTTTGCAAGGGCCGTCAGAATGAAGTTTTTTTGTTGTTGCATAAATTGGTCATGAAATGTTACCGATCTAGCATGAAAGTCACCATTAGCTTCAGCATACCGTATTTATCAACACTAGGTTAACCCCAAAAACATACATTGTTATGGTGGAAAAAGTAAGGGAAAGTCATTGCAATCGATTAATATCTTTGCTTTTGATTTAACCATGTGTCAAACATTAAAGGTGTCCATATCAGTACACCACACTGGAGGCAATGCTGTCTGAAAGAAAATAAACTGGCTACACGTTAGTCAGTCAGTCCTCTCTCTGTCTCTGTCAGTCCTCTGTCTCTGTCAGTCCTCTCTCTGTCTCTGTCTCTGTCTCTCTCTCTCTCTCTCAAAGACCAGCCATTTCCTTAAGTCTAATGTAGTTGTCAACAGCAGCTGGCCAGTTGATGGGTGGAGCGAGCTGGCTCTGTCTCTCCAAGTTGGCAAAATATGCTTGGAGGTTAGCATCTCCACACAAACTGTTTGTGGGTGGCAGAAGGTCTTTGAATTCCTGTAACACTTGGGGATCCACTGGGAATCCACAATCCCTTCCACCAAACCTAAGGCTGCACAGAAAACACAACAGTGAACTCATTATAAATAGTATTTAAATCTCAAAGGCTAGGGTATAGTCACGTCATCAATCACGTTGGCTTTGGCAATCAATATTAGACCTACACAAGTGAAAACAACCAAACATTTATTGAAAATGACAATACAGGTGCTACATACAAACCTGTGAGGCAAGTGGTACATGGTCTCCGGTTTCCCAGATGGACAGAGAGACTGACGGACAGGCCTGATGGTATGGTTATTCCAAAGCTCTCGGTGCTCATCAAGCTCTTTCTGAAAGATGCCCAGGAACACATACCGTACAAGGCACTTGTGTTCATGGGTGCCGTTGAAGTAGTGTCTCTCTCTCAGGTCACTGAATAAATCCATCCAGAACTGTGTCCTAATAATGGAGTTAAAGTATATACAGTGATTTCAGTTTTGTATAAATGTTTCTAACACAAATACTTAAAAAATTATGTGACAGTCTTGGAAAACAACATTCTGCACTGCATTCACCAGCAGAATGTTGGACTGTCAACAATCTCGTTATTACAATTTGAAACAACCACGCACACTAATCCTTTTACTTGTCATAACTATTGCACAATCGACAGTACACAGCCTAATCCATGTATGACGCTCATATAAATAAACCTACATTTTCAAAGTCACCATTGTATGGTGCCAACCCAGCGTAATATTACAAAAAGATTACAGAAATATCAAACAGTATTGAAAAATATGTTGTTGTATAATATCAAGAAAATGCAATTACCTGCCTCCTTATTTATTATAGATGCCTTTTTGTTACACATATTTAGCCAATGTAATGCATTGCATTCAATGTTGTTATTTAATTTGTTTGTAAAAGATGGCTTATATTGTTTTGGCATAGATGCACAGTAAATGGTTATGTGTGAATATGTGACTGTGCTAACCCATGTTGAGAGGAGCAGAAAAGTGCGATTATGTGTGTGCGCTAGAGGACTCCTACAACTTTAAATGAACTCAGCCATCTTAGCTGAGTTTACTGTAGTTCAAGGACATGAAGAAGTGGACCGCTTGCACCTGACTGGAGAAGGATCTGGGAAACTTTGGAGGAGTGTCAACCAAATGCCAGTTGTAAACAAGGAGTATAAAAGACTGATGAACGGACTGCCTCTTGGGATACTGATACGCCAGTGCCCCCGACGCCTAGAAGCCCAGAGCTGAGGACAAGAAACCCCAAGCAGAAGATAAGAAGCCCAGAGCTTACTACACCTTTGTTTCAAAACATGACTATTGTATTTTATACTTAAACGATTAAGTTGTATTTGCCTTTTATATTTTTGTTTATTATAAAAAGAAAAGTAACCAATTAAAATAAATTTAATTGATTACAAAATCTGCCTACTGAGACTTAGATTTATGATGCTGGAAGACTTTTAATGAGAACATACCACAGAGGAGTCTTCTGACCAAATTGTAAGTACCTTTTGAATGCTTACGGTTTAGGTCAGATTTGACTTTCTTTACCTTACCTGAGAATAATAAATAAATAGGTAAAAGGTGTTAAGAGTAATGTACACACCGTAAAACAATGTGTGTGTGTGTGTGTGTGTGTGTATGTATGGGTGTAAGTCTTCTATTTCACACCCTCTATAACAGGGTTTCTCAAACTCGGTCCTGAAGGGCCACTGTCCTGCACAGTTTAGCTCCAACCCTGATCAAACACACTTAGCTGTGAGTTTCTAGTAATCCTGAAGACATTGATTAGCTTGCTCAGGTGTGTTTGATCAGGGTTGGAGCTAAACTCTGCAGGACAGCGGCCCTCCAGAACCGAGTTTGAGAAACCCTGATTTAGCAGATCTAATAGATCAGAGGTCTTCAATCCTGCTCCTGGAGGGCCACTGTCCTGCAAAGTTTAGTTCCAACCCTAATCAAACACACCTGAATCAGCTTATCAATCTCTTCAGAATCGCTTGAATATTCAAAGGCAGGTGTGCTGAAGCAGGTTGGAACTAAACTCTGCAGGGCAGTGGCCCTCCAGGAGCAGGATTGAAGACCTCTGCTCTATAACATCTAAAAACGTACCTCTGTTTCCTGAAAAAGGACCACCAGCTTTCAATCCTTTGATTGGCAATTGAAGTGCCATACATGTGGCTGAGAGAACCCGCAAATTCATCGGTGTGGTCCTCTCTTAAAGAACAGTGGATGGCAGCCATGTCTCCGTTTTCTGTCCCACAGTCTGTCCGAAGACGAGCCGGAAGGCCACAGCTCGAAACACACTGCAGGTAATGGTGAGCTATTACTGCAGGGTTGTTGTTGGTGCTGCCACTACTGAGCCACATGAGCCACATAACCCACCTTGAATACCCATCGATGCAGCCACTGATGGCAATCCCAAAGGGTTTGAGCTTGTCATAGACATCCACGTGCCACACCTGATTGGGTCCTGTGGCGCAATAGGATCGCCTAAAAAATCTGCGCCTATGACAGAGATACTCCTGTTGGATTTAATAATCTGAGGGCTTGCATGACATTGTCTCGTTTTACTGTCAGTGAATGCTTCTGTCGCAGGGTCTGCCACATAGCCCTGTAGCCCAACAGCTGTCCTGAGCCATTCAATTCAGTAGTGATGGCAGCATTCACAGTCTCCAGTGGAGTGTAATTTGCTCTCCGATTTAGGTTTAGCCGTTTCAGCCTTCTTTTTAGAGTTTTCAGGCTCATTACAATCCCATGCCTTCACTCCAAAAAATCTCTAATAACCTCGTTGGAGTGGTCCTTTCTGAAGTAGGCACATATTAGGTCATCCTCTGAGGGTTCACCTAAAGTTATGGACACACACACACACAGATTAATTATAATAACTAATATGCTTTAATGGGGGTTGATAAATTGATAAATAGGAGCACAGTAAGGGGATGTTACCCGTAGGCTGACGCTCCGTAAGGAACCCCACGTTCTGACCACACGACGGGCAAAACTTGGGAGCGTCCCCCAGTTGCACAGCACAAAACGGACAGAACATTTCAATCTGAAAAATAAATAAACAGTTCAGATATCAGGACAACAATGTACAAACGCCGGTAATACATCTATTTAGTGACCAGAAGCGAGCTAGCCAGCTAGTTTCCAGCTAACAACGTTGGCAGAACGTTTAACAATTATCTGCGTGGACTAATACGTTATGGGGACAATAACTTAATATGTTGAAAACACACAAAACCACTTCGGTATCAGAGCACATCTACAAGTCTGTCATAATAAAAGAGAAACACTTACCTCTTGTAGCCATAGACAACAAAAGCGCACATTCAAAACTTCTTGGACATGTTTCCACAGTTTTTCTGGATTTAGTTTGTCTCAGTTTCATCTGTTTCTTCATGTAATCCCAGACAGACTTAATCATGGTGGGATTGTTTGGAAAAGTAAAGTGATATTTCTTAGAGACACACAACAGCAAAAGATAAAAATAACTGTCTTAAAATACACACACACACACACACACACACACACACACATATATATATTAGGGCTGTCACGATGTTAGATTATCACACCACGGTTATCATGGCCAAAAGAATTCACGATATCGATATGTCACGATATCTATAGAAACCTTGGTAGAAAAAAGTTTTTATGAAGGAAGACAAGCATGTTAAGTTTATCTGGTTTCAAACTGGACCGAAACACTGTCTGAATGTTTCCTGAAGAACTGAAAAGTCTTTCTGATGCAACACTGGTGGCGGGAATGCAAAGGATCTTCTGTGCCAGTTTTGCCAACCTTGGAAACCTCCTCATTATCTTTCCACCACTGCAGTGGGTCTTTATCCACAGAAATAGTGGGCAAGGCTGTGTATACAGAAACTTCTTGAAATGCTAGTGTAGATTTCACCATGTCTGCTGATTGTTTTTTCAATTGTTTTTTCATTGTTATTATTTTGAGAATACCAGCCAAGCCTTTTGGGGCCTCAGGGACAGAGACACTGGTCCCCTCATCTTCACATTCTCCTGTGGCAGAAGACTCCTGTGAGAGAGTACAAGTGCTACCTACATTGGCAGAAGACTCCTGTGTGAACTGTTGCTCTAGCTGTCTTTTTGATTGAATCTGCGTCTTCCACGAAGTTCAACTTGAAGCGGGGGTCAAGTACACAGGCCATGTCAATCACTGTAAAAGAACCAAAGAGAAAATTAATTATTAAAGGAGCTCATAAAACAATCAGTCATGATGAGTAATGACGACATAAGACTATGAATAAGGTGATGTTGGAGAAATTTGTGATACCGGCCAACTCACCATTAGCCATATCAGAATCCTCATACCGCTCTTGTAGGTTCTTGCAGATAGCGTGCTTCATGCTCCTCACCAGGCTGCTGTCATCATCCTTTTCTGCCAGGATGGATTCAGTCAGATGCTGAAGGACAGGCCTCAGTGATGAGATTGTGATACATTTCTCTGCAGCCAGGGAATCAGTAAAGGTTCTGAGTGGCTTCAGCACCCTACATGTGTCCTCAAGTGTAGAGATGTATGACCCCCTTAGCACAAGATGCCTGGTATTTCTGTCAGCCATGAGAGTTGCTGTCACTGCAGCATGTTGTTCAACAAATCTGCAAAACATTATATTAGATTAAGTTCGAATTGTTTTCCTAATGTACACAACAGGCTTGCTGAGAAGCATCCAGCAAATGTATGTGTGTGCACATATGTCTGTGAGTGAGAAAAGGCAAGTGAGTTAGTAAAACGAATGCATTTCTTTATCTGTTGTTTTCATTAATAATAATAAGTTTTATTTATATAGCGCCTTTCCAGAGCTCAAGGACACTTTACAATAAACAAACAACAATAAATGCAGTTGACAAAGACAGCAGACAGAACAACAGTAGGCAGTTGAGAGTGCAAGTACGGTAAAAGCGAATTGGGTAGATGGGGCGGCAACCAGCAGAAAACAAACAAATATAACTTTGAAAAAAAAAAAAAAATCAGTTACATTTGTTTTGTTTTCATGCACCCTGTGCCTTTTAAGCTTATGCTGAGTTGACACCGACAGAATATTTAACTGAACAGGATATTGCCATGAACAAGAAATTCAAACATACCTAGAAATCATGTCATATGTAGACCCCCATCTAGTCACAACATCTTGGATCAAGGTATGTGGAGGAAGATTAAGTTCTGCTTGCTTTTTTGCCAGCTCTCTCCTTCTCTTCCATGAGTGGTTAAATCCTTGGACGACACTCCTGCAAGCCCTCACCGCAGCATCCACTTGGTCAATCTTCAGGGCTTTTCCAAGTGCAAGATTTAAATTATGTCCAAAGCAGCTGAGCCAGTTCGATGGGAGGAGGGATTTAAATGCAGCCTTCATATTTGTGCCATTGTCAGTAGTGACACACACCACTGCTGACTGTTGAATTCCCCACTCTTTAATTAGGTTTTCGAACATCTCTTTAATGTTTACACTGGTGTGGTCATCAGGTAAAAATGCAGTCTCTAGACATGCAGATTTCATTTCCCATGCTAGTGTGATAAAATGAACTGTTAAGCTCATATAGGAGTGTCCAGTATTACTGGTCCAGAGATCAGTTGTAAATGCAAAGTGTTTTGCTTCAGCCAAAGAGTTGGCAATGTCATCTTTTAATTTTACGTGCATGTTTGGGTTTCTTTTTCAGAAAAGTGTTGTCTTCTTGGAATTTTGTATTTTGGAGCAACTGTTTTCATCAGTGCATTAAATCCTGGCCTCTCTACCATTCTAAAGGGCATCATGTCCTTTGCAATGAAGTAGGCTAGTGACTCAGTGATGGCCGTGTCCTCACATGCACTAGCCATGTCTGCTTTTTTTTCCTTTCCACAGACTCAAAAATCATCAGCTGACCTGAGATTCTGTCTCTGGCTTTCTCTGTCTTCTTTGAAGCTCCCTTTGAAATAAAAAGACAGAAAATACTGTCAAGTTCAACAGTATGATGAATTAATATTAACATCAACACTGATACTTGCACTGATAACTTGCATAACATTACTCATATTTTAAGCTCTTAAACCTATCGTTGCACCAGCGGCAAAAAAAACAAAAAAAAACGAGGTAGGCTACTTAATAATCACCATTTATTTAAATATATGAACATAGAAACCCGCTGTTAACAGGTTAATGTAACATTTCCCATTCCATGACTAGTAAAATAATCACAACTTACTCTCTGTAAAATGGCGAAATCCACAGGGTGATGGACACGGAGATGGGTAAAAAGGTTGGTGGTGTTTCCCCCCTTCGCACTGACCGTAGCCCGACAGATTCTGCAGATTGGGTTGTCTAAAGTGCCGTTTTCTTTGAAACCAAAAAACTCCCAAACTGGCGAGCTTACTTTCTTCGGGTGTGGACAGAGCGTTTCACTCTCTCGCTCAGACGACATGGTTCTTCTCAGAATAGCGGCGCGGGCGCGCGCTGCGTCTTCTTCTTGTTTGATCGGTGTCAGCGGGTGCAATACTGCCACCTGAGAGGTCAACGAGGTACTGGCGCTGGAGTATTTACGTGTCATCTTATCATAAGAGTCCTATTAATTTTAAACATTGTGGTTATCGCCAATACCGGTATATTGTCACACTCTAAATTAACACGATGTCGATATTTCATGCTTTGAATATCACGATTATCATCAATACCGGTATATTGCGACACCCCTAATATATATATATATATAAACATACCTATGTAATTTTTTTTTTTTCACATGTAAATTTCAACAATACAATAACCAACCCATAATTTCACAATAGGCTTCAAGGACAAAGAAGGCTTTGATGTTCAATGTCCTAAGCAGAACACCATTGAGGTTACAGAAATACCATTTCCTCACAAGCCTCCCAAAGACACTGCTTCGCTTACCATAGCAGAAATAAAGTCCATGAACTCCAAGCAGTTGGTAAGTACAATAGTAAAATTTCTAATAAATGTTTTTACACACCATATAGAACATTTCATGTAATTGTATTACTTTTTAAAATGTCTGCATTATTTTAATTGTCTCATATGCCAACAAATACACAATTTGACAATAAGGGCCCTATCATACACTAGGCACAGTAATTCATTACAGATCACCAAACTTGAAGCATCTGTCCATACAATGGACATTTCAAACACTACTGTCACAATACGTGAAAACGATTGTGAACTGAAGACCTGCTGCCTGGCCGACTCGACTGGAACAATCACACTGTCCTTATGGGACTCACAAATTGACCTTGTTGATGTAGACAAAATCATACTGCTTCACATATTTGTCTACCAGGAGATTCAATGAAAAAAACCACACTGACCACTACACGAACATCCACTATAACACCAATACACAAAAAAATTACTGTACCTACTACTGATGACACCCAAACACCTCCTCCCACCCTACACACAGTTACCACAGAGATCACAGGTTCAGCAATCACCATTAAAAAACAATGCCCTAAATGCCATACCGCCCAACATACCTTATCCAAAAGCGACAACTTCCACAGATGCAGTACCTGCAAAATACTGCGTAAAGGTACCAGTTATCTAACGAGATGTAGTGGGTTTGTAACCATTGAACGCGAACATCAAGAAATATCTCTATCAATCACAAATTCCCATCTTACAAACTTTGTAAACATAGAAAAAGAAGTGAGCACCATGGACAACCAAGACATTGAGGAATACTTCATGTCATACGGTCCACTCACATTCACTGACAATAATCAGATAATAGATATTCAAACACAAAAGCAAAACACACCAGAACTCTATAACAGTGATGAGGAACTGTCTGCTGTAATAATAGACGTCCCTGAAGAACACTCTCAAACACCTGACAATCAGTCACACATTCCAACCACTGAACAGGCAATTACCCCGTCACCATAAAATAAGTTTACACATGAGAACATGAGAAAAACAAAAAACACAAAGCAGTCTAACAGCATGCGCACACACACACTGACACGCACAATCCGTAACATTACATGCTTATAAACAATTTTGATCAAATTTGTAACATTCCAGTACCTTTTTTTTTTACATTTACATTTCAACTAACAAAACATGTTAAAAAAAAAAACAGCGGCCCTCGTGGTCCCGTGTCTGACCCTCAACAGTCTCCACTCTCTCCGCAAATTCCTGTATCGATGTCTGTAGAGATCGAAAGTCTTCCTCAAACTTGTCGAATCTTTCATTTATGGTTGCAAGAATCTTGTTTGATATATTTTCCCACATCAGTGGCATATCGTCGGTAGAAGCATAACTATCGGCGAAATTTGCTCCGTCACAGCTAACGCTAGCCGAAGGCTGAGGGCCAGAACTTTGAGGCTTTTGCTGGGTTATAAAGGCATTTTCGCATATCCAGGTGAGAGACACAAACTAAGTAGACGTTCACAATACACTTATATGAAATAAAATATTAAAGAACCGCTATAAAGCCCAAACAATCTCTGTTACCTTAAATTATAAGCTTATCTCTGTAAAGCTGCTTTGAACAATCTCCATTGTTAAAAGCGCTATATAAATGAGGATGACTTGACTTGACTTGACTGAAGCACTATTTCGCTGGTGTGATAATGGCTGGAGATCGAGGTGCAGTACGCAGACAGACTCTGCAAAAGGTGTCAATGTACTGTTATACATTGAAAAAATGGAAACATTTTTAAATACTAAAGTGAAAATATCTGCCATGTTGTGGTTAGAGTGAGGTTTCCATTGTGCTTTCTGGTTGACAGATTTGTGAAAGTGTAAGACCAGTTATCTTCTACCAACTCAGTGTGTCGGTCCCAGAGAGTTAACTCAATACACGAGGTGGAGTCTGCAACATAGCAGGTCTTGCACTCCAAGTCTGTTCCCCGAATGTTAACTGTGCTGCTACTTGGTATAATGCTGTAAACAGCTGCTGGCAGTGTTGAAATCTGTAAGACACAATAGAACTGTATTAAAATATTGAGTAAAAAGGTATTTATACATTGTGTGCCATATATAATGAATATATAATAATGGTAAACATTTTGAAATGATACATACCTTTTGATTAGGTGGCATAGTCTTGATGTCAGCAATTGTAAGCTGAGAACAGGATCTAGGTGGTAGGTGTGGGAACGTTACATCGGTAACATCGATTGTGCTCTCCCGATTGATCATCACATCGAATGTTTTGTCATCTGTCAGGCCTACAAAGTGCATAAAACAAACACATAAAAAAAGAGGCTAATAATGACGGTCCTTTTTCAATCTAAAAATAAATTACAAATAAGTTCCTGAATAGCATATTTCCTTACTAAAAGTATTACTAAAAAACAATGGGATGACCAATAGCTGGTTGTAAATAGTAGACATGTAAAATTTACAATCATATTAATTGAAGTTTACCCAGAAACAGTTTCACTTTTATCCACTCAACAAAAACTATAGACATTTCAAATAGCATAGATTTCTTTATAAAGGAGTCTGACAAAAACAACATCTGTAACAGAAAGTTAACTGAAATTGACTACTGAAGAAAGAGGAAACTGTATACTTACAAATTTTTTCACAGCAAATTTCACCTTCACAGCCGTTTTGTTCCGTGCAGCCATTGAAACCTGGTTGTGCTTCTCTGGAGAGAACACCACAGTGTTGAGGTACTCATACCTATCAATTTGGAAGACGGCATTGAAGTACCGATTATTTCGTTTGGAAATTTTTACAAGCGACACAGAATGGAAGTAGCCTATAACGGTCTCCCCAGGTTCAGTTCTCTTGCTAGCTTCTTGGGAATTCATCTTAGTGATGAGTCGGTCTGGAAGGAGCCCTTATAAACCTAAAAATGAAGAGACAAATATCAGAACAATTCAGCCAAATTAAGGTAATTGCTATAATGCATACCAAAACACCAACATTTATTTTTTATTTTTTTTTAATAAGGCTTTGCTACATCTGTTCTCGCTGGTGGTAGAGACTTATGTCAGGAAAACAGAATGTAAGTGGAAAACTATTAAAGTAAAAATGCAAAAAGTTCTAATATGGGCAGGGGCTAGAAAATGTCATTACCTTAGTGCAGTGGTTCTCAACCTTTTTTTTCAGTGGGCCGCACTATGTCTAAGTTCAAGTTTCACGGGCCGCATATCATTTACATTTGGCGTCACCAATGCAAACTAACCAGATATTAAGGTATCTAAATGATTACAGTTAGATTTATTATTATTATTATTATTATTATTAGAGAGTATAATTCTACTTACCATTAATGGGACACCTGATGTTGTCGGGAGCAGACCAGTTTGGTGAAATTTGGCTCAAAACGAGTAACAGCACAATGAAGTTGCGACTGTAAGTTGCAGTCTGTAAGACGCGCACGGAAACGTGACTTGATGCGCGTCATTGCAGAAAATGTGCGTTCGCAAATTTATGTCGACCCAAATATGGAAAGCACTTTTGAACTTAATAATCTGAGGTTTTGTCCAGAGATGTTTCGCCACATTTCTGTAACTGAGGATGACTGTTGCGCGGTATGGCTGTGTCCTCTTGCCTGAACATCCATCAGTTCATCTTCGAGTGCGCGGCGGGACAAACCAAATGTTGCAGCCAAGTCCTTGATTTTTTCCACAGGGAAAGTCAATGGCTCTCTGATGAAATGTCCTGCAGATTTTACTCTCTCAAAATCAGAAAAACGAGAGGTGAATTTTTCCTGCATTTGACTGACAGTTTTAACGAATCGTTCTTTCTGTTGTATGTCCAGTACACCCTCACACACGTCATTCAGAAGTGGAAAGTGAGTTAAATCATCATCTTTGAGTTGTGCAGTGTACAGCCCAAGCTTCATTTTGAAACTCTCAACACAGCCAAACAGGTCATCAACATGTTTTTCGTCACCTTGAAGTTGTAAGTTCAGCTTGTTTAGGTGAGCTGTGACGTCTGAAAGAAAAGCAACGTTTGTTTTCCACTCATTGTCTCTCAAGACTGGAAATCTTTCTCCCTCGCCGATGTCATTAAGAAAGTTTACTATCTCGGGGAGTACAGCCAGAAAGCGATGCAAGACTTTTCCATGACTTAGCCATCTCACTTCACTGTGCAGAATGAGGTCTCCGTAAGCACTGTCCAGTTCGCCCAACAACGTAATAAAACGGCGGTGCATTAGAGGCCGCGCTCGAATGAAGTTGACCACCTTGACCACAGTGTTCATAACCTCCACGAAGTATCCATCAACTAACTTGCTGCATAGTGCTTGTTGATGCACAATACAGTGAAATGCCAACAAGTCAGGGGAAATTTTTCGCATTTTAGCTACGAGACCCTTGTGTTTTCCCGTCATTGAGGGCGCACCGTCAGTAGTGATGGAGACAACTGAGGATTCCGGTACGTTCATGTCTTTGCATGCTTCACTAAGGCTACGTTCACACTGCAGGCTGAAACGACCCAATTCCGATTTTTTTGCCCCTATGCGACCTGTATCTGATCTTTTCATGACAGTCTGAACGACACAGATCCGATCTTTTCAAATGCGACCCAGGCCACTTGGGTATGTGGTCCCAAATCCGATACATATCCGATCTTTTGAAATGCGACTTCAGTCTGAACGGCCAGGTCGCATGTATCCGACCCGCACGTCATTGATACGCGAAAAACGTCATAATTCTGAGTTGAAGTAGTCGTCGGTTTGAAAACGGACTGCATATTCGTCGAGCTGAGGTAAATCTGCCGAACGGGTCGACCTCGACAAGCCCGTTAATAAAAAAAATTAAAAAAAATCTGAATCTGATATTAGATAGGTCAGCGGCTGCTGTCTGGCTCTTGTGTAACGGTCGCTGCGCGCGCTCGTGTGTGTGTGTGTGTGAGAGAGAATCACAGTTAAAGTTTAGCTACTTCCGCAAACAACAAGTGACGTCGTTGACTGTTGAGTACTCTTCTGCGCATGCGGGTCACTTCTGGGTCATTTCACGTTCACACAGGAGATCACAAAAGGTCGCATTTAATTGGAAATGTGAACGGCCTTGCAAAAAAATCGAATTTTTTCAAAAAATCGGAATTGAGCATTAAGCCCTGCAGTGTGAACGTAGCCTTAGTGCTCTATAAATGTCCTCGCCCCTTGTTCGTTCATGTAGCGATTTCAATGCCAATAAATCTTCTGTAACCTCAAAAGTCTCTGAATTCACACATCTTACCCAAAAGCAAAGCTGAGCAACATCTCCGATGTCTGTCGATTCATCCGCAGCCAAACTGAGTGCTGAAGCAGTGGCTAGCTTATTTTTTAGTTGTTCTGTCAAATTCTCAGACATTTCAGAAATTCGACGAGTAACTGTGTCATTGCTGAGCTGTAAACTTTTTATCCTGCGAATTATCTCGCTCTTGTTGCTCAGATCATCAAACAGACATTGTGATTCCAGAAAACAGTTCTTAACTAGCTCTCCATCACTGAATGGTGTTTGGAGAAGGAGCCAGGAAATTTTGAACGTTGCTAATGTCACGGCCTGAGACACTTTTAAGCTAGCTCGCATTGTATTCTGTTCAACAATGGCATTTTTTTTCAAGACTAGTTATCTTGAAAGCTCTTTCCTGAGATCCAGGTGGATATTTCGTGTCAAAGGTTGCATGGGTGGTATCAAAATGCCTTTTGAGATTGTAAGTTTTGCATACGCCCAGTATTTTATTACAGAGCAAGCAGAAAGGCTGTCCATCTCGCTCGTTGACGGCAAACTGATTCTTCCATTCTTCAAGCACTTTCCTACCTTCACTGCTGATGCTACGACTCTTCTTGTTTGCATGTGTTCCTTTATCAGTATTTTCCTCGCATCTTTTTTCTCCTCTAATAACAAAATAACAAATTTGTCCATTTTGATCGTTAATTGATGAGTTTTAAATCTGCCAGAGCGCGCGCTTGTAATTGTGTGCGTTAACTGTGTAATTGTCAGTTCATAGTTGCGTCAGTACTGCGCATATCTGAAACCTGAGTACATGATCACCAAAATTATTTTATGACAAAAAAATAAATATTGTTCAAACTTTTATTGGTTTAGTACATAAAAAAAAAACAATAATGAAATATGAATTGTAAAACTATAAGTTATTAATAATAATAATTTTTTTTTTTTTTTTTTGTGGTCAGCATCATGGGCCGCATCAGCATTTGTGACGGGCCGCGGGTTGAGAACCACTGATCTAAGCCAACACAAAAAAAAAACACCAAGAATGAGAAATGATTAATTTCGCAATCTATAGCTTTGATTATATACTAGTATATGAAACATATACAAGTTAAAAGACATTAATGGTCGTTATAACATAGTTCAAACGACTTATATAATAAAGTGATATCTGATTTGTAACCAGGCACTTAAGCGATTACTCATAAAACTTGCTTTGGACCAATCGGATTGCTTGGGTCCTAAGCTGGGACTCATCTCTTCATCACACCGGAAGCCGTCGGCAGTGCTGTCATTTTGTTTTTAGACCACGAAATTATTGTCATCAAAGAAGTGTGTTTTTGGTCATGAGGGAAAGATAACCAGTGGATGCAGTTAGTTTTTCCTGAGTAACAGAGTTTTGCAAGTGTGTTTGTTTGTTCCCGGCATTTCGGTGAGGAATGTTTTATAATCAAGGCCCAGTTCAATGCTGGATTTGCAGATCGACTGAAACTGAAAGATGGAGCAGTACCAGCAATAAAATATCCCGGCCATGCAAGCGGTAAGTAACATCAAATGTCTGTGTTTTGTTGGCAGTTGGCGGGCAAGTGTATATAATGTAAACAACAGAAAGGTATTGTGAATCAAAGGTTATCCAGGGATAATGCGATGTTGTGTGTGACTCTTTAGCTCCGCCCACGGCACGGCTCCAGGAGCTCAGCTGTTTTCGGAAAGAATCGGTACAGAATATCTGTCTTTTATAAATCTGATAAAGCCAAAGACTCTTTGTAGATATGAAGGATGCAATACTACACAGGTAAGATTAACGTGAGTGTTTATAGGTATACTGTATATAATCTAAATAATTATAAATATTAAAATATTCATATACAAATATTTATGACAAAAAATGTGTTTATATAAATTTTATTAGGTTTTTTTTGTTTTGTATGAGACATATACATGATTATAGTTCATGTATGAGACATATACATGATTATAGTTTATGAGACATATACATGATTATAGTTTATGTATGAGACATATACATGATTATAGTTATGAGACATATACATGATTATAGTTTATGTATGAAACATATACATGATAATAGTTTATGTATGAGACATATACATGAATACATTTTATTAGTTTTTTTGTTTTATTATGTATGAAACATATACATGATTATAGTTTATGTATGAGACATATACATGATAATAGTTTATGTATGAGACATATACATGATAATAGTTTATGTATGAGACATATACATGAATACATTTTATTAGGTTTTTTGTTTTATTATGTATGAAACATATACATGATTATAGTTTATATATGAGACACACATTGTTTGATTGAAAAAAAAATCCTGATTTCATTAATTAAATTCAACAATTAAATTCAGCTTTCCTGTAGCTCAAACAGTAGAGCGTTTGCACTAGCAACGCCAAGGTCATGGGTTCGATTCCCAGGGAAAGCAAGAACTGACAAAATGTAAAATGTGTACCTTGAATGCAATGTAAGTCGCTTTGGATAAAAGCGTCAGCCAAATGCATAAATGTAAATGTGAACAACTAAAAAGATAAAATCAACAACAATAGAAAAATGTAAGTGTTATCAAATAATTAAAGTGGTAATTTGTTCCTTTATACTGTTTACATGCATATTAGCATCTGTTCTATTCAGACAGTTGTAATCTCAATTCAACATAAATGATTTAGTCCATGACAAAGGCAGAAAATGCATACATGCTCTATAAGAAATACACTAAATTAACACATACATTGTTAAGATAACACGTGTTCAGGCCAGCTAGGAGTTATTAGATCATGTCCAGCCCAGCTACTTTTGTGATCTCTCGAGCAGTATCTGCCAGTTCTTTTAATCCTTCTCTCAAGAGGTACTGAGTAGAAGCAAAGGACAATACTACAGCACAAACACTGCCCACACCTGGAAGGAGACTCAACAAATCTGCAGCGGTAGAAAGTGTTACAACTGCAGCACAGACATGAATTGTGGTCACTGCTTTTTTTTGTATGGCATTAGAAAACTTTGATTTGGCCCGATGTTCCAGCAAGGGCTTGTTCACTTTTTCTGAAAGCCTTTTCAGTGATCTGTCATCCAAACCAAATGCATAATAGCACCTTGAAAGGAAAAGCAATGCAATGGCTGCATCACCTGCTACTGATGTGCCAGGCACAGGGACCACTGCTATACCAGCAGAAGCAAGAGATGCAGCCCAGATCAGCCCTTTAAATATCTTGATCTTCTTCTCAAGACCTGCAGCAGAGCACACTGGCCAAGCTTGAAGAAGAGCAGCTTGTTTATGGACCGGAAGATCATCTAAGAGTGTGTTTTGAAGGATTCCAAAATCATATTTCTCCAAATCAAAAGATGATATCAAGAAAACTTTGGGGCATCCAAATTCATTCAAGTTGTCCTGACAGTACTTTGTTATTGTGTAAAGAACTTCCTGCTCATTAAATGTAGCTTTCCTTTGCTCTGAAGAGATGTCGTTGTCAATCTTGGAACGAACAAAGTAAAACAATTTCTTCTGTTTTTTTATTTCTTTAGCCAGCATGATGTCATTCTCTGTGAACCTCTCTGAGTTAAGGATAATGAAAAAATCATAAGTTTTAAATTCGACATCTTTAAGGTATTTTTTTGCTTTGAAATTTGGAGTTCCAATTCCAGGCAGGTCCCAGATGTTCACATTTGGCATTGTAGGATGCACATACATTTTGGGCTTTGTTGTAGTTTCTGTGACACCAGTAGGTGCTGCTCCATTATCATTTTCACTTAGGCCTAGAATTACATTTACAAAGGAAGATTTCCCAGATCCTGTCCTTCCAGTCACAGCGATGTTAAGTGAGACATTTAACAAATGGTACATTTTTTCTTTCGCTTTTGCTGTAGCCTTGTCCAGGGTGGACTCGCCTGATGCCTTTACTGCCTCCAAAACAGCACGGTCTTGATTTGCCATGTTTTAAACTGCAAAAATGATATAAGTACCTTAAGCGTTACTTTATTCTTTATTCTAGATCAGGGGTGGGCCACATACGGCCCGTTAGGCTGTTTAATCTGGCCCGTCGAGTATTTAAAAAATTGTCTCAAGATCGCATTCATTTAGCCTTTTTCTTGCAATACTTTGCGTTATATATATATATCGCGTTGCATATATTTGACAATCGGAATATCAGATATTTCATGCCATAGCTAACAAATGTAAAAAAGGAAAAACGACATAAAAGCAGATCATCATTCATTCAGCGCTGTTGTGGCTGCGGTGTGTCACATAACAAGCAATGATGCGTCACCATGGAAACCAAACAGACAGCGACTTAAGCGCATAGACTTGTTGCACGTAAATGTTTTTTCCTTTTTTGGAAACTCACAGAGAAAAAAAAATGTTTGGTAACCGCTTGCACACCTGTTTAGTGTTTCATTTCATTTGTCTGCTATTTAGTCTCATTCGTTTCTTTGTTCCTCTGGATTTGTGGATGTATCCTATCCTGACTAATTCCATTTACTGACCTTATCGCCTGGCTTTCGACTACGCTCCCCTGTCTGCCATGTACAGAACCCGGTTTTGTTCATTAAATGTTCTGATCTGCCTTTGCTTTTTATGTTTTATTTTATTATACTTAAAATAAATTTGTATATTCTTTTATTTCGTTTTTTTTTTTCCACACATGTATGACTTTTGGAAGTGCAAATTGATTGCCATATGCAGTTTTAATAAAGTTGAATTAACGTAACCTTCTGTCATTTTGCAAGTGTATACTTGCAGGTGTTTTGTTTCTAATTTACTGTTACGCCCATTAAATAATAATAAGGATAAACAATATTTTAAAAGTATAGGCTATAATTATCTAACATCTGACTAATTAAAAATTAACCTCAAAACATAACATGCTAAATGGGGGATATCTAGCATAAAAAATGTATTGTCAGAATGTCGTCTCTCAGTTGTTGAATTTCGCGCAGACGTTGCCACAACGTAAATGTGTTTGCTCAGCCCGATCTCATGAAAGTGCCAATACCACGAATTGTATTTGTAGTGCTTATGATACGCAGTTTTCGCGTGCATATGATACGCACTTTATGGCGTGTAATAGGCACGCACTCCGCACCCCTAATCCTAACCAAGGGGTTTACAGTGCGTAGCATATGCACGCAAAAAAAAACATTTTTGGTGTATAAATGGCACGAGAAATAAAATTTGTGGTATAGATACGCACTTTCATGAGATCGTGTTTCATAATCTGCTACTGGGCCGGCCCTCTGTCAAATTTTAAAACCCAGTGTGGCCCTTGAGCCAAAAAGTTTGCCCACCCCTGTTCTAGATGCTCGTTTTTAACAAATGAATTCAACAGAAAGGCCTAGAAGCATTTTTACATAAAAGGCAGGTAATATTTTAACTAAAGGGCCAAATAATTTTATTAGGATGTATATTACAATTAAAATGATCAAACAGACATAGCATTTGATGGTTATAGTGTTTTATACTGACCTTTTGTGTGGAGACTTTTTTTTAAAACCTTTTCTTTACTTTTGCCCTCTGCCCTGTCAGTGGACATAAAACCACATTTCATAAATTAGACAACATTGATAACTGGGGTCAATTTACTTAAACAGCTTAAAACTACTGAGTAACAAAGCTAAGGAGAGACAGATAAACCCACAATACTTTGCAAAACCAGCTCTGGGTCCTGATCCCTCTGTCAGGATTTAATTTAGCATTTTTTTATTTTCATTTATGTGTATTCAGAAACCGTATCCATTCTCTGTGCTTTAAATTATATATGAGATAACTGTAATGAGGTGTCAAATATTGGTAAAGAAATGTTAAAAGTGACATCATAAAAAAAGTATCAATTTGTGCTATTACATTTAATTAACTAAAATGGTGTCTATTTAAAGATACTTGGTTGATATTCTTGATAGGAGACAAAAGACTTAAAATAATGTCATTCAATAATGTAATTTATTAAATTTTTTCAAGAATTATAATTACCTTAAATCCTTTGTTCCAGTAGGAGTAGTGAGTCACCTGTATGATGACAATGTTTTGTGTTCCTCTTTAGTTACAAATGAGGTTTGAGAAAACAATAGTTAACAAGGAGATAAAGAGTTCCTACTGCCTTCTTAAGTTCCTGCTAAAGATTTTTATCTTGTAGGTACAGTTGCAGCCTCTTAAAAGGGGTGTGGGTGTGGGTGTGGGGGTGGTGTGGGTGTGGGTGTGGGGTTACTTTGAAAAAGGGGCAGGACACCAGCTGACGGCTAGGGCAAATCTGCTCCAGGGCTTTAACTCTTGTGGGGCTTTCCCAGGACTTTAACTATTCAATGAACAGAACTACTTCATTGTCTTCTACCAACTACTACCCCAGTGAATACACATTTAAAAAAAAAAAAGTTTGAGGTTGCCTAAAGTTTCCAACTTTTTTTCTTGAATTAAGCCATCAAAACAAAAATATGAGAAAAAACATCATGTGTCTTCACTTTTATGTCAGGTAGAGGTTTACACGGGTCCATAAATTCGACCAAAAACTGACCCGGACCCGTCTATTATTTCAAAATCTGGACCCGGACCCGTGCAGATCAGAGAAATGCCTATCCGGACTGTGATTCATTACAATCCTCTGCAAGAAAGTTCTATCCATGTTATTCCTCTCATTATTCCAAGCTTAATTCACTCATCATTTCAGCTTCAAAAGTCCACTTGATGTCATGGTGACGGATGACAAATGCGACTTTGCAGATTTGCATTTCGACTCAAGTTAACTCGCATAATAACTTTGACTGTTTGCCCTTTTGAACTATAATAACGATTGCTCATTCAGTGCCATGGCCGCTGACGTTAGCATTATTTAGTTGCTATCATCTCTGTACTCTCTGCGCCGAGGCTGACCACCAAAACTTTAAGATTAAACAAGACCGTTCATTAATATTATTATAAAAATGGGAGAAAGTGTAACGCACTGCTTGGCGGAATAAGTCCCGCTTTTGAAGTAAAATAACTAATCGTCAATTGGTAAAGTCATTGTGTCACTGCAGAAGCTCTGGTTGCCATTGAAACATGATGTACTTGAGACTGCACGTTTGCGTTAGCTGCCTGGAGCAACCTGAAGAGCTTTTTAACGCAAATTTATTTTTTTATTTTTTACCTTTTTTCTGTCACGGCTGGTGTAATGCAAAAAGGTGTGAGGACTCAAGTGCTGGAGAATGGTGTTTATTACAAAAGAAAACAAACACAAAACAAAACCCACAAGGGGGAAAACATAACTAATAAATACAAAACAAAAACAGAACATGAACATACTGAGAATCACAGGGAACAGGAAACATTAGACAACGTACCGACACAGACTGCAAACAAGAGGGGACTTATAAAGGGAAACTAATCAGGAGGGAACAGGTAGATGAACTCAAACAATAATCAGATAACAAGGGGGAGGGATCAGACAATGATACGAGCACATGGCCCAAAATAACAAAACACCCATGTGCAGCACAAGACAGGACAGGCATGTGACAATTTCCTGGCTCACACTTTTTGTGTCAACAAGTTGGAAGTTACAAAAAACACACAAGCAGTGCTGACTGATTCTGATGACGGCCGGGTGTTCTCCGAGTCGGATCGACTTGGGTATGTTACACACAATGTTAAGCAGAGTGGTAATTTTATTATAATATATAGCTCTATAATTCTCATCTCACACATGGTTGTTCTGCATTCAGAAGGTTTTGTTTTAATTTTGCAACCGGATGGTTTTTATCCTATAGGGCCCTATTTTAATGATCTGAAACGCAAGTATCAAACGCGAAACGCAAGTAACTTTGTGGGTGGATCTCGCCCAACGCAAATCTAAAATGGGTTGGTCTGAAGTAGCTACATTACTCATAGGTGTGGTTTGGGCGTAACATGAAATAAACCAAACAGAGCGACATCTGTTGAAGTTTTTATTGTTTAGATAATAAGTAATTTAACTATACAATGTACACTATTATTTCCTCTGTGTGTGTCTTTGGGTGACTTTGGAACCTGAGAGATGTGTGGTTACAGCAGAGAATTCTATTTCAGTAATGTCACATGGTACAAAACTATTTCTCAAAATACCTATAGAATGTATTACCATATTTGGGAGAAGGATGTAGGTATATACGTATGCTGGACAATCTTACAGGGGGGTCTCTCTGCAGGGTCTTTCTGAAGAGGGGCACTCGGCTTTGTTTTGTTAATAAAGTCTAATATTTCTGGTATCAAAGATCTCCGAAGTCATTCCCTGAAAATAATTAAACCACAACAAATGGCGACCACGAAGGGACTTGGCTTAGGAGCTGAAGAAGCCACGAAGTGATCGCTGGTGACTGACACAGACAACAGTGGCCGCTGTACTTTGAGGTGAGCAGTTTTGCTTTTGAATAAGGTATGTGTTAGTCACCAGTGGCCCGGATGTGGTAAGAAAAAGCTTCTCCAAATTTAAAGAACTTAAAAAGTGATGTTTGATATCAGAAATAATTGCATGCATTGTCTTTGTAAATGTCAAGTAGTTGGTAATAGCGTGGGGGAGCTCCCGATAGTGTTTGCCAGTACTTGTTTAATCCTGAGTGGATTCTATAACTACTGGGGATGCTTATTTAGCGCTAAGAGTTTTGACGTAAGTTCTGTGTTTGTTCATCAAGAGGGCCTTGAAGGATGATGAGCAAAAAGCATGTACACAGAGGGTTTGAATTCACTGATAAGGATATCAGTTAAGTTTTGTGTTACTTGTCAAGAGGGCCTGGATGGATGACAAGCGTATTGATAAGGATATCAATTATTGGACTGTGTTTTCTTGTAAGTGGGCCTTGAGGATACAAGAATAGCATGAACACAGAAGAAGCTAGGTCTTATTTCACTCTGTTGTGTTGAGGAAGTGAATCACAGAGGTTTATGGAATAGGATAGTTAAAAGTGTAATATTTGAATGTATTGTTCAGATCTGACAGAGTAGAGAAAAAAGAGTGTGTGAAATCATGTTGGTGTGCCTGTAGGATCCTGTGTGACTGTGCCTGTGGTTGAAAATAAGTGACCTCTGACTCTGGTTGCTTGAAGGGACAGAGAATGTGTGAATGAAGGGATATTAAATGGTGTGTATTAAGAAAGAAAACTAAAGGAAAACAATTGTTTCAAGATATTAACTATAAAGAATATTGTATAAAACAAATAAATGTAATGATATATTAATAGATGAATATAAATAAGATTGCACGTGCTTAATATATTATATATTATATCTGAAGATGTCTAAAATTTGTATCTCATTATCCCTGAAGACAGAGTGGAAAAAGTATTCCATTGCAGATTAATACGTTTGTGTTAAGAGAAAAATAACTGGTGCAGTGCTGAAGGTTAACAAGATTGAGGGACCAAGAACAGTCATAAATATTTTACAGAAATCTTAAAATCTTAGAAATGGGATTTGTTGATTGAGAATAAATAAATAAATAAGAGGAATTCATTGATGTTCGTTGAGAAACTAGATTATTGTGAACACTGCATGCAAATATAGAAGAAAGATTGAAGTCTAATTTTATGATAGGGGAAATTATTCAATTGTATTATTCTCAGATCATCAGAGTTATTGCTGATATAGAAAAACAGAACTAGCTTGCTTTTTCCTGCAATGAAGAACTGCTTATTAATAGAATGAGGGAAATGCTATGGTCAACCAGTGAGATTTTTATATAAAAGGAATAGCGAAGAGTGCAGGTTAAAAAGTGGAATGTAGATAAAGAGCTAATAGCTTATATGTAAAAGTTCAATTTGATTCATGCAGATCTCTGAGTGTTCAAATTCCAGATACCTTCAGTGACGAATGGAAGCAACAAGAGGGCAAAGGGCAAAGACGCAAATGCAGAGAGAAGAACAGAGAGTGGATGAGGGGTTCTCAGCTCCCCTCCTGAAGTTGACCAATCAAAAAGACTCAGAAAGACTGAATTAATGTGGGAAAAGGTGAATCTTTCACTTGAGACTTTTCCTGAGGACAAAGATAAATACTGAGATGCAAAACTGGCAGGATCGATAAAAAGCCCAAACTAAGAAGAGGCAGAGAAACAACAGAGCCTATTCTCCGCTCTGCAATGGCCTTTGAGTGACAGGCTGGCAAAACATGCAGAGTGACAGCCAAGCTAAAAACAGAAGAACAGACCCTTACGACACGACAGGTGTGACAAAACTTATGAACACTCTAGAGACTGCTTCAAATTTGGTTAATTATTATATTAACATTATTCATTCTGATTATTCACTGGTCTCATAGCAATTCTTTATATTCTCTGCTAAACTAACCCTCTCTGCTTTTTCAGTAAGTACAAGTCCAGCTCTATAAGAAAAGAAAATACAGAGAAGTGGGTGCTCAACTCACCAAATAGTTAAAACTGAGGCTGGATTTGGTATAGTGAGGGCTATTATATTAGACATATAGGGCAAAGAAAAAGATAGACACAAAATGTCATAGAATTATTATTTTTGTTTGCAAAACCATGATACTGGTCACTCCATCTTGTTTTAATAATTTTCTAGAGATAGATTGGAGAAGGAAAAATAACTCCAAAAGTCCAAAAAAAAAAAATTTATTATGAAATCAAAAATGCTGTTGAAACTGGGATAATGAGATGGAAATGTTGTTGGCCATGGATCCAGGATTAGGTAGAGATCTCCAATTTTCTTTTTAAAGCAGCTCATGAGCAAAAACAAAAAGAATATGAAAAAGTAGACCAAACAAATGACAAAATGCATTTGAGAAATTACAATTGGCTGTCTTACTCTCAACTGCACCATACTAAGGCCAATTTTCTGAAATATTTAATCTATTATAGTTTGAAAAAAGAAAAAGAAAAAAGGGTTTATAACAACGGTGTTAAACTAAACATTAAGATCACTGACACTTCTGAATAGTGTTTGCGTAGCTGTGTTGTGACGTTGTCCGTCAGACCTTTGGAATTCCACAGCTAAATTTACAAGTTCCGCATATAGAGCACAACCTGCGGAAGAAGAATGTGTGATGGCCAATGAGTGACTGAGTATGAATGAGTGAAAGATGGTGTACACCAAGGCAAATCCATTATTTTGCCTACAGCTGTATCTAAATTTGATATGTGGGGCCACAGGGCATATTCTGCCCAATAAAATAATGACCATGGATGGATTTGGTTAATTTCCTGGTCGAAACTGTAGTGGCAATAGAAAAAGAAAATGTGTAAAATAAAAAAAAATAAAAATAAAATGTGTAAAAAAAATAAAACAGTACTGCATTTTGCGCAGCGCCTAACACATCTGACTTTCCTTTCAGAATATCATGATGGAGAATAACACATCTGATTTTCTTTTCAGCATATCATGAAGGAGCTGACGTTTTGTCAAAAGTATGAAATATTGTCTTTTAGTTAAGTGGGTTGAGTGTTGTCTAAGATGCCTGATAAATAGTGTGCTAACAGTGGGACTCAAAACAATGAGATAACTGAGCTGAATTGACTAATTGTAAAAAGTAATATAGGGGTTAAGACCCCCAAAAGGGGACAGAACACCACTCAGCCCACATGATCATTTTACAGGTGACAGCAAGAAGGACAATGGGCCAGATGAGCAGATGATTTAATATGTTGTTGTCACTAACTGAACTAACAGAAATAATGAAGGTTTCATTCACAGATGAGAACAGTTCAGTTCCAGGAAGGTTACTAAGACGATTCAAACAAAAAGAACCAGTGACTGCTTTGTCATCTCAGAACAGGCTTGTACATTGATCAGCAAACTGACATTTGAGTCCATGCCTCTCAACTTAAAATACACCAAACGACTCCAGTAACCCCCCACAACAGGAAGTGAGGGTTCAAGGACATGCTGGCAATGATCTTCCCTTGCCAATGAAAGTAAATGAAAAAGCCAATTACAACAACACACAATGATCAACATGAATGGAAAAAGAAGACAAACGACAAGAAGAACTTTAAATGAAAATTTGCAGAATGTGGAAAGCTCACAAAAAGTTGTGCAAAGAAGAGAGAATCAACAGAGATGAGTACAAGTTCAAAGTCAACATCAACCAACCAGCATTTTTTGCAATTTTTTACTGTACACATATGAAATTTGTGCCAAAAATAAAGGTAAAAAAAGGAACAGTGACACAAATACGCCATATATCAGTACCAGAAGGACTAATAAAACACCTAATGGATTATATGAGCAAGATAGAGAAAGGTAAAGGCAATGAAATCAGCAGAGGAGGGTCAGGAGAAGTCATTAAATATTCCCAGAGAAATATTCCTTAGATTTTAAATTCTATCAGAAATAAGTTTAGATAATGGGACAGCAGTCATTCCAGAGAAATTGAAGATTAAAATTATTTGTGTGCAGAAACTTAAATTATAGAAAGGAAGTTTTAAGTTATAATGCTTTATGTTTGAAATTATTAAGATTAAAATTAGATATACAGAAAAATAAATGTACGTACAATGAATATGTAAGATAGTATAAAAAGTTATTTTTGAGAGTTATTTTTTCTAATTGTCTAATGAGTTTATTGAATGACTTAAATGAAGTAAATGTAACATTGCTCTTAAAGCTTTCTTAGTTTGAGTGATTACATGTGACATAATTAAGTTTATTCATGATAGTTCATTTAGAAATTAGTAGAAAGGAAGAAAAGGTATTCAGTTAAGGTATGCTTGAACTGAGGAGTTAAAATGAGAAGAAGCTGCAACACGTGAGATTAAACATTTTAAAAATGGTATTTATTGTTTAAATTTGGTAATAAAGTAGACAGAATTGGAAATGTAAAACGTTATAACGAAGCATATTGCGATTTAATGGATAGAAGGTGCACTACAATGTTATGTTTGTTTAATCAACTAAAAATGACTGACTAAAAGATTGATTCTTCAAATTTAAGAATTGATATTCCTTCATAAAAATAAGAAGCGAATAAAAATGAGAGGAAGTAATTTTTCCCCAGCCCTATTTTAAATCAAAATTCATATGGATTATGCAAAATTAAAAAGCAAACTAAACCAATGATTCTACTATAATCAGCAGAGATTTATTATAATGATTTGTCTTTATTATAATGAAAACAATTACATGAAAAAAGTAGAATGACTTGTGTTTGGAGAAAAACTAGATGTACCGCATCGCGGTACAAAATATGACCGCCGCTCAGGCCTGCACTGGCTTTCCACAAAAATAAATGACGTGGAGTAATTTGGCTGTATTGCGTGTTTATGTATATACCTAAAAAAAGTAATAGTATGTGCATGTCTGTGTGTGTGTGTGTGTGTGTGTGTGTGTGTGTGTATGTGTGTGTGTTTGTGTATGTGTGTGTCTGTGTGTGTGTGTGTGTGTGTGTGTGTCTGTGCGTGTATGTATGTGTGCGTACATGTGTGCGCGTGTGTGTTTGTGTGTGTGTGTCTGTGCATGTGGATTTGTATGTGTGTGTATGGGTGTGTGTCTGTGCGTGTGGATGTCAGTGTGTGTGCATGCTTGCGTTTGTTTGTATTCCTGCATGTGTGTGTGTGACAGTATCATCCTAAACCAGCAACCCTTCGGGGGGGGGAGTGGCTTCCGGGGACCAAACGAAATTTTTCCGTAGAAGTCTAGTGGGGCTATATGCCCACCAAATTTCATGTTCCCCGGTGTTTCGGTGTCCCTGGTATCGTTGACGAAAAATTTACGGGGGCCCCAGCGCAGGGGGGGGGAAGTGGCCCCCGGGGACCAAACGAAATTTTTCCATAAAAGTCTAGTAGACCAACATACCATAAAAATGTCTTCATCCTCGGTGCCACGGTTCAGGTAGTTATTTAGGAAAAACTGCATTTTTGGGGGTTTGGGGGGGCCCAGCGCGGGGGGGGAAGTGGCCCCCGGGGACCAAACGAAATTTTTCCGTAAAAGTCTAGTAGACCAACATACCATAAAAATTTCTTCATCCTCGGTGCCACGGTTCAGGTAGTTATTTAGGAAAAACTGAATTTTTTTGGTTTTGGGGGGGCCCAGCGCGGGGGGGGAGTGGCCCCCGGGGACCAAACGAAATTTTTCCGTAGAAGTCTAGTGGGGCTACATGCCCACCAAATTTCATGTTCCCCGGTGCTTCGGTGTCCCTGGTATCGTTGACGAAAAATTTACGGGGGCCCCAGCGCGGGGGGGGGGGAGTGGCCCCCGGGGACCAAACGAAATTTTTCCGTAAAAGTCTAGTAGACGAACATACCATAAAAATTTCTTCATCCTCGGTGCCACGGTTCAGGTAGTTATTTAGGAAAAACTGAATTTTTTTGGGTTAAGGGGGGCCCAGCGCGGGGGGGGGAGTGGCCCCCGGGGACCAAACGAAATTTTTCCGTAAAAGTCTAGTAGACCAACATACCATAAAAATTTCTTCATCCTCGGTGCCACGGTTCAGGTAGTTATTTAGGAAAAACTGCATTTTTTTGGTTTTGGGGGGGCCCAGCGCGGGGGGGGAGTGGCCCCCGGGGACCAAACGAAATTTTTCCGTAAAAGTCTAGTAGACGAACATACCATAAAAATGTCTTCATCCTCGGTGCCACGGTTCAGGTAGTTATTTAGGAAAAACTTATTAAGGAAAACTTGATTTAAAGATTAAGGAATGTTTTCTGAAGTTGCAATATTGAAAGGGGGTTATTATTCTGTTGTGTACTTCCCATATCAAGAAGATAATGAAAACAAATTTTAGAGGGCAAATAAATCATTATTAAGATTGGGTTTATAAACCAAATTGAAATTTACAATCAATGGACGTTGATGGAAGTACTTCGAATAAGGATGAAGAAGAAAATGAATAAGCCAGATCCTGGGTGTATGTGTCGAAGAGGATATCTACATTGCAAGAGAACTTTTAATAGTATAAAAGATTTTTGTGTTTGACATATTCTACATAACTGTGACAATAAGACAATGCTAAACCAATTTCATCCACACACTTGTAACAATGTTTGATGTTTGATTAGGAAGGACTCGAGTCTTTTACTTTCTCCATTGAAAGAAAAACAACTGAAAGAAAGAAAAATGTATGGAGAAAGATGTTTGGCTCGATTGCTCCTCCGGAGTGTGGTGGCATAATTTCAGTCATTGAAAATACGAATGAGTGACTTAATTTAGTCACTAAGGTAGTATAACGGAGGGGACTGGATTTTGAAACTACACTCTGGAAAAGGATAGCGAATGTGGGGCTTAAATAAGCCCCAGAGGAGGGAATGTTGAAGATTTTATTGTTTAGATAATAAGTAATTTAACTATACAATGTACACTATTATTTCCTCTGTGTGTGTCTTTGGGTGACTTTGGAACCTGAGAGATGTGTGGTTACAGCAGAGAATTCTATTTCAGTAATGTCACATGGTACAAAACTATTTCTCAAAATACCTATAGAATGTATTACCATATTTGGGAGAAGGATGTAGGTATATACGTTTGCTGGACAATCTTGCAGGAGGGTCTTTCTGCAGGAAGGGTCTTTCTGCAGAGGGGCACTCGGCTTTGTTTTGTTAATAAAGTCTAATATTTCTGGTATCAAAGATCTCCGAAGTCATTCCCTGAAAATAATTTAACCACAACACATCTCACATTCCCTTTAAGAGCAGGTGCGCTTGTTCCATGGCAGATTGCTATTATAACGGCAGATTTGCCAGGCGCACGCCAGGAGCGGTTCATAGCCAAGGAGATCAACGTTCTCGTCAGGGCCGTAAAACACAGAGAAGTGACATTGTATGGGGAGGGGAGGAACCCACCCAAATTAGCTTCGGTTAAACAGGCATATAATAATTTGGGTAAATATGTAAGCTAGATTTATGCCTATTTTTTAACATCTTCATAGACACCACAATGATTTCCCTCGTGTGGAATATTTTTCCTTGTAATTATGTATGGTTTGCAAAAATGGCAACTGCTGCATTTGTGTAGATGAGAGAAGCAAAGTGTATGCGCGTTGTGCACATGCTACATTATGGCCAAGATTGCTCTCTTAAAATAAAATGTGAATAATGCGCCACTGACTTTAGACTAGGTTTTTCCTTTGCGCCGGAACACTGTTTTCGCTGAACCGCCCCAGGGTGTGCAAGTTCATTCCCTAATTTACCGACATGTGTCTGTGGAGGGAAAAGTCAGCTGTGCGCAGGTGCAAAATAGGAATGATACATGTGGTGGTGTGCTGGGTGCAAGATATGCCCATAATGTATTTCTATTATAAAAGACATATGATATATCTGACCTTTCAAGCAATGTTAAAGCAAAATGACTAAACAAAAAATAAACTTATTGAGCCATGTTATCTTTGCAAGCACAGACTGTATTTAGTTTAATCAGTCTTTCTTTTTATTATATAATTAGCATCAAACAAAAAATATTGTTCTTATTCACAGTGATTTAAGATTATTAAATGAAAAGATTGAAAAATGATTGCACAACCTCCAAATAGGTGGCATTATGCACTTACTATGTAAATCAGCATTTAACAAAATGTGGTGAAACACGGAGGGATTAAAGATAGACAACTAGCGACTATGCCACCCTGGAATCTGCCATGGGATTTGTTTACCACCAGGGACAATACTAAATTAATTTCCTCTTGTTAGCTCACAGTGAATTGGCAGGAGATGTGGATATAAGAAAAAAATATATAAATTTAATTAAAGATAAAAAAAAAGACTTTACAAAAGCACAGAGAAAGAACAATCACTAAACATTAAAGGAACACGCCGACTTTTTGGGACTTTAGCTTATTCACCGTATCCCCCAGAGTTAGATAAGTTATTACATACCCTTTTCATCTCCGTGCGTGCTGTAACTCTGTCTGACGCACCCACCGCCTAGCTTAGCACAAAGACTGGAGGTAAACGGCTCCAGCTAGCATACTGCTTAGAGCCCTGCATGGGCCAAAAAAATCCAGCCCTAACCCAGCCCTGGGCCATGGTGTTCAAGCCCTAACACGGCCCCAGCCTGACAATGTCTGCAATTTTTCAGCCCGAACCCGACCCAAGACCAACATCAATATCACTTTAAGCTCTCTCTGACGTGCGCTCTCTGATGCGCGCTGTCTCTGCTACACGCACACACATACACACACGCTACTAAGAGGTAACATTTTATTATAGGCCTCAAACATAACTACCACCACCGACAATTATGCCCACAAATATTAATACAGACTTTCCATTACAGAAAAGCATAAGCATGCAGTAGAGAATATTATAAAGCCAAATGTGATCCAGCAGTAAATAAAGATTTACGGCCTACCTTTTTTTGAAGTTAAGTAACTTTACTGAAGAACAACGTTTGAAAGAACTCTTCGCCAACTGGCTAACGTTAAATAATAATAAAAATATAATAAATAAAATAATCCGTCGAACTGAGTAGGCTACATGTATTGATCATCATTCACTGTTTATTCACGAGTGTTGTGAAGAAAAAGAATAGCATCCACTGTTGAAGGCTTCAGGCTCATTGTTTGTTGTGGTAATCAAATCAAAACTCTTTAAAAATGCAGCTTTTCCTGAAGCATTGGGAAATTTTAGTAACTCCCCACGCTCCAACTTCTCCCTGATGCTCTGCACTCACGTAATCGCATATTGCGTTGCATATTTATAATATTATCAATATAACAATATTTCATACAGTAGCCTGTGCTCTGCACGTATATTATGGGCACGATGAAAGGAGAGAAGCTAAATGAGCCTGAGTCCGACCCGAGCCTGATCTGAAAAAACAAAAAAACAAATTGACTGCTCCCAATAAGTGACAAAATAACACCAACATTTTCCTATTTACATGTTGTGATTTGTATAGTCACAGCGTGTACAAATAACAAGGTCACATGAGACACAGACATCTTCTAACCGTATACATACTGGTATAGAAGCACTGCTGCTTGGGCGGAGTGATTTGCTCGCAGCACCTGAGAAACCCCGTGGTGAGGAGCAGAGAGTTCGCTCAGAGTTGGAGTAAATCACTCTGCAGAAGTAGCAGTGCTTCGCCTTCTGAGAATATAGTTCCCAATATGTATACGGTTAGAACAGGGATGGGCAACTTCGGTCCTGGAGGGCCACTGTCCTACAGAGTTTAGCTCCAACCCTGAAAAAAATCACCTGCCTGTAATTTTCTAGTAATCCTGAGGACCTTGATTAGCTTGTTCATGTGTGTTTGATCAGGGTTGAAGCTAAACTCTGTAGGACAGTGGCCCTCCAGGATCGAAGTTGCCCATCCCTGGGTTAGAAGATAGTTGTGTCTCATGTGACCTTGTTATTCGTACACGCTGTGACTATACAAATCACAACATGTAAATAGGAAAATGTTGGCATTATTTTGTCACTTATTGGGAGCAGTATGCTAGCTGGAGCCGTTTACCTCCAGTCTAAGCTAGGCTAGCGGTGGGTGCGTCAGACAGAGTTAAAGCATGCACGGAGATGAAAAGGGTATGTATGGACTTATCTAACTTTGGGGGATACGGTGAATAAGATAAAGTCCCAAAAAGTCGGCGTGTTCCTTTAACCCCCTGGGGTAGGCGGTATCGCCGGCGATACCAGCTCGCTTTTTTTATCAGTGTAAAAGAGACTCAAAAATACTCTGTTGACTTTGATTTTCCATAGGAGTTTCATACATCAATCGATCCTGTTAAGTGTGGGGGGTTTTTTTGTGTATACTCACAATAAAAACAAAGTGTTGTGCTTTTTGCCAAATAAAGAAAAATAAACATGAAGCGAGTTCTGCCTTCTCTCTGTCAGTTAAGTCCATTCTGAAACGCGTCCGAAAATGAACCATAACTCAGCGAATACTCAGTCAAACAGTCACACAGGCATGAAGCTTGAATTCTCTTCTTTTAAATGAAGTAATTTTTATAAAAAACAAATATTCTCAGTTTATGTAATATGAATGAAAAGAGAGAGATGTCAGTCGTTCTCATCTCAGCTCATTATGTTTTAATTTGACTCCGCCCACGGACAGCGCGCGCTATTCAAACGCAAATGTGAGGCGATCCTGCAATCCTGTGAAACGCCCAAATCAGCTGGATAACACACACACCAAGAGTTCACTTTCAGACTGTACTTTACGACGCTGTGAGGAATAATACTATCTTGATAATAATCCTGGAAAATTTACCTCAAAAGTTCTGGAAGTTTCATTTCGAGGAGCCGGCTGAGGAATAGGTCAGTTCTATGCTTTGTTCTAATCGCAAGTGTCTGTACACGCAAAAAGACTGTTTAAATATGAATCGTGTTTCTGTGTGTGAATGAATGAATGCACAGATGCGCGCTGTTGTGTAGCTACTACAGCTGGCACAAATACTGTTTAAAAATGAATAGCGTTTCTGTGTGTGAATGAACAGCTTTTAGCAAACTCTATTGCTATACTAAGATGAGTAAAAATCGACTACAAAAATCGGATAGATTATAAAGTTTTTACTGTAAAATACTACCACATCAAATAAGCTTATGTTGCCAATTTCTGCTCATGTGTTAAATATATATATATGTTTTGTCAAAAATAATAAACTAAGATGTTATAGTGTTTGTTCCAATGTAGGGGATATTCAAACTAATGAATCCTTAACTTTGAAATACGTATGATAAAATGTATTTTTACAAAGAAAGATTACACTGGAAATATTGTTAAAATTTTAATTGTTGTAATTGTATAACCTTTTTAATAAAATAGCTAAAATATATACAAGGATAGATGTAAACAAAAACTTAAAAGGTCAATATAAGCCACCTTTTAAATAATTTTTTATTGTGTTTTATTAGTGACACATTTGGGTAGAGAATATATTCCAAAAATTTCTGAAAATACAGCATGAGAATTAACTGCACAATTACTAGAAATGTTTACCTTGGATATTATACAATTTGCAAGCACAATTTGTGCAAAAAAACAACAACAACTGTGTTTCCAACTGTGAACCAATTATATATATATATATATATATTAGGGCTGTCAATCGATAAAAAAAATTAATCGCGATTAATCGCATGATTGTCATGGGTTAACTCGCGATTAATCGCAATTCATCGCACATTTTTTATTTGTTCTAAATGTACCTTAAATTAAAACTTTCAAGTTTGTAATACTCTAAATCAACATGGGCATGGATAAATATGGATGCTTTATGCAAATGTATGTTTATTATTGAAACCATAGTCAACATAGAGCATGAAGACGAGACATGTTTCAAAGGTCATAGATGTTTTTCAAAGAACTTGTTCATGTCTATTAGACACATGTAGAAAGAACAAAGAAATACCAGGTTCCCATTATTCTCTTTCTTTGCACTGAGCAATTTACTAACACAAACATGTTTAGATTTTTGCATGACAGGGCAGCTCTTCTGAAAATGCTAAATGTACATTTATTATTTATTATTACATTAGTTTGTCTCTCTCTGTGCTCATTTTAATGAAGCTAAATTCTGAATAAAACTGTTTTCATTGGTATATTTTACTGTTTGTTTTGTCAAACAACGGAATGAATATGAAATAGTGACTGAAACGCGACCCATTAAGACATAACCAGCTCTCCCTTCCAAGACGTTAATCTGCACAAAAATCCTGATAATCGAGCCGTCGTCTGATGAAATCAAATACACATAAGATAAAGACAATGTTTGTGTTGTGATTTCGGCTATACTTGCATGTAAAATTAGAGAAGCAACATAATATCTGTGTTTAACTGAATTAAAGCGCTGCTGCTCCTCTCTGCCCGAGAGAGAGGTGCGCGCACATGCTGGGAGAGCTGTACGGGCGATTCTCAGAAACTAAATAAGGTTTGGGCGCTTTTTTGAAAAAAAACAACAACAAAAAAACGCTAAAGGGGTCTGCACTGTCGCTAAGTTGGCAACACTGTGTATCTCCATTTCTCCAACTAGGGTTGGGCCACGGGCCAAACAGAAAATACGTGCTGCGTTAACCGCGCGTTAAAAAAATGTGTGCCGTTAATATGATTTTGCGTTAACGCGTTATTAACGCGCTAACTTTGACAGCACTAATATATTTATATATATATATATATATGTCACGTACTGCTCCGAGACACGAAGGTAGAGGATCCAAATGCAGCTTTTAATAAGGGAGGTCGTACAGGCGGGGTCAAACAGGGCAGACAGAGCAATGTAGATCAAACAGCAAGGGTAATCCAGATAACAGGCAGAATTCGGGGCAGGCAGCAATAATCAAAAGTCCAAGAACAGTCCAAGTCAGGCCAGGCAGATAACAATCATACAAATGAGGAAACAGTCCAAGATCAAAAACCAGATAAACAAAACACAGGATAAATGCTCAGAAATGCAGTGTGACACAAACAAGACTTCACGGTGAGTGAATGAATGAACATGGTATAAATAGACTGAGACTAACAGGATGAGATACAGGTGAATGCAATCAGTGAATGAGGTACAGGTGAATGTGATCAGTGATGATGAGTCCGGGAAATGTAGTTTGTGAGTGAAGATCGTCTTATGTGGTGTGCCCTCTGGTGGCTCTCAAGGGCACTCCAGCTGGTGACCGTTACATAGCCCCCCCTTTAAGGAGCGGATTCCAGACGCTCCCAAAACTGTCCAGGAGGGTGGTGGAGCGGAGGCGGACCTGGGGGCGGGATGGAGGGCCAGGCCCGTAGAGCGGAAGAGGACCTGGAGACGCAGGCTGTGCAGGCGACCGGGGCGGAGCAGGCTGTGCAGGCGACCGGGGCGGAGACGACCCTTCAGGCGGCCGGGGCGGAGACGACGCTTCAGGCGGCCGGGGCGGAGACGACGCTTCAGGCGGCCGGGGCGGAGACGACCCTTCAGGCGGCCGGGGCGGAGACGACCCTTCAGGCGGCCATGGCACAGGAACAGGAATCGGCTCAGGAACAGACACCGGCTCAGGAACAGGAACAGACACCGGCTCAGGAACAGGAACAGACACCGTGTCGGCGACCATCTCTGCTGAGGACTCAGGCGACGTGGCGGCGGTCATAACGTCTGGAGACACTGGCTCGGTGGCGGCCATCTTGTACGGAGACACTGGCTCGGCGGCGGCCATCTTGTACGGAGACACTGGCTCGGCGGCGGCCATCTTGTACGGAGACACTGGCGTGGAGTTGGCCATCTTGTCCGAAGACACAGGCATGGAGTCGGCCATCTTGTCCGAAGACACAGGCGCAGAAAGAGGAACAGATTCAGGCTCAGTATCAGATTCAGGCTCAGGAACAGATTCAGTCTCGGCGGGACGAGACTCTTGACGGGCGGACGTGACGTGAGGCTCAGTCTCTGGATCGGCTGACGTGACGTGAAGCTCAGTCTCTGGATCGGCAGAAGTGACGTGAAGCTCAGTCTCTGGATCGGCAGAAGTGACGTGAAGCTCAGTCTCTGGATCGGCAGAAGTGACGTGAACAGTCTCTGGATCAGGATCAGCGCACTCTGAGCTTGACGGGACCAGCGGCGGCAAGGGCTTTGAGCTGGGCAGGACCAGCGGCGAAGAAGGCTGAGTGCTGGGCAGGACCAGCGGCGAAGAGGACTCTAAGCTGGTTAGGACCAGCGGCGAAGAAGGCTGAGCGCTGGGCAGGACCAGCGGTGAAGAGGGCTCAGTGCTGGACGGAACCAGCGGCGAAGAGGGCTCAGTGCTGGATGGGACCAGCGGTGAAGAGGACTCAGTGCTGGACGGGACCAGCCTTGAAGACTTTATGCTGGCGGACATGATGCTTGCTGTCACAGACGCGGCGGGCATGACGCATACTGCTTTGATCTCAGCAGATTTGGCGTGAAGTGCGGGCTCGGCTGGACTGGCGTAAAGTGCAGGCTCGACTGGCCTGGCGTGAAGTGCAGGCTCGGCTGGACTGGCGTGAAGTGCAAGCTCGGCTGGACTGGCGTGAAGATCGGGTGTTGACCTTGCGTACCACGGGAGAAAGCTCTCCAGACACCTGGAGAGCGCCTCTCTCCAATCCAGACCGGAGAGATCGGGGAGCTCCCTTGGGTCGACCTCCTTAGCCCCCAGCCGGTAACACATCTTAATTGCCTCGTCACCCAGAGAGCAAGAGGCAGCGAGAGGAACAAACCCCCAGGTGTTACTGGAACAGATCGAGGCTATCCAGGGCCAAGGCCGCGATCTGTCCAGCGAACTCCCGGCTCATGCTGTGAAGATCAGGCGAGATCTGTACTTCTGTATTCATGATGGCGATCGCTGCTGGATCTTAGTATGGCGAAGTCTTCTGTCACGTACTGCTCCGAGACACGAAGGTAGAGGATCCAAATGCAGCTTTTAATAAGGGAGGTCGTACAGGCGGGGTCAAACAGGGCAGACAGAGCAATGTAGATCAAACAGCAAGGGTAATCCAGATAACAGGCAGAATTCGGGGCAGGCAGCAATAATCAAAAGTCCAAGAACAGTCCAAGTCAGACCAGGCAGATAACAATCATACAAATGAGGAAACAGTCCAAGATCAAAAACCAGATAAACAAAACACAGGATAAATGCTCAGAAATGCAGTGTGACACAAACAAGACTTCATGGTGAGTGAATGAATGAACATGGTATAAATAGACTGAGACTAACAGGATGAGATACAGGTGAATGCAATCAGTGAATGAGGTACAGGTGAATGTGATCAGTGATGATGAGTCCGGGCAGTGAGTTATGGGAAATGTAGTTTGTGAGTGAAGATCGTCTTATGTGGAGTGCCCTCTGGTGGCTCTCAAGGGCACTCCAGCTGGTGACCGTTACAATATATATATATATATATATATATATATATATATATATATATATATATATATATATATATATATGTATGTATGTATGTGTGTGTGTGTATATATATAGTCCTTGCATTCTTTCCTGTGGCTCAGTGACACACCTGAATGAAAGGCTCATTATGGGTGGGAACTTCTCAGGTGTGAACCACTAAATATTCATGATGGTGTTGAATTTACAAAATTTATATAATGAGCGAGTTCATCATGAATCCATTTTCCAATCCGTGTTTTTGTCTTATCCTGAACCACTATGGTACACCTATTATAAGTGTTTACATTGGGACTATTTCACACTGGTTCGGATCGCTGCCGCTGTGGAGTAGCCCAGAACCTGCGTGACTCGTCATAGACGCACACAGAGAGAAGTAGTTCCGGCTACAATGTTCTTCCGAAAGACGCATTATTCTGTTAATAAACGCAAGTTTATTATCGCTCGCTATAGCACCAAAAGCGTCAAAAATAAAGCCTCACATTGATAAAGCCTCACAAATAACATGTGTAACCCCAGTAATGATACCCGCTATATTAAAGCTGGGGCCTGGGTAAGTATTCGTGTCACTATTATGATTACCTATAATAATCACATGTATTCCATTCCCTTCAGCAGCAATAAAGACTATTGAATCAAATACTTGTCTTAGTCTTTTTATGTATTTGAATGTGAAATGTAATAAAATAAAATATGAAAATTCAAAACAGTCTTTTGGAATAAAATAAAATATCAAATTAAATAAGTTTAAAGGATTTACAATTTCAGAAAATAAACCAAACACTTATCTCACAAGTGTTAAACACCCTCAAATGTATAACTGTTTAACTCAATAACAGTCTTCAAATATACTCAATGAACTACTCAGTAATTTAAATCAAAACTCACTTAAATGGGCCCACATTCACGCTCTCATTCACACACACACTCTACGTTGCAGGCCTCATGTTTTCCCGAACGCGACGTGTCCCGCGATACGACCAGGTCGACGACAGCGCGCACGAGCGGCTGTCTCACTCTCCCGCGATGCAACAGAGGAACTCCGGGCTTTTCCGGTCACCCGGAGCGCTATCTGGTTCGCCTCCTGAATGCGATCGGCTCGTTGATCGCGCGAATCACCTCACGAGCGCATGGAGTGAAATCCAGGACGAATATCACAAATAATTGCTAAATAAAGTTCTTATTAGCAAAGCAACAATACTAATGACTGATTAAGTCTGTATATACGGGATTATCGTGTGAAAATCCAAATATTTAGCCTTCACAATCTTTTCCTCGTCCGAATCGTCTAGTTTCTCCTTCCTCTCACTAACATTCAGCCACGCCCTTCCTCTCATCAATTGCGTCATACGTCAGTACGTAAATCAGATATTAAACATTAAATAATATTATATATAATTATATAACTATATACATACAAATGAAAACACTGTAAAGGCACAGACTAAATAAAATATACACATTATAATGTAAAATAAACATTACTTTCAAATTTAGTTTCTTTAGGCTCACCGGGCTACACATGCAAGTATTGAGGTCCCAGACAGCAGTCATTTAGTAATAGCCTATATACTTTTTTTTTTTTTACCTACACACCAATGTGAATATTTTTGTAATTGCATTTTAAATAGGGCCAATTTATAGGCTACTCCTAGGCTTACATTTTTTAAATTACAAAGGGCCTACTGATGTTTTTGATATTGTATTTTCAATATTATAGGCTATTATTTGTGCATAAACATATCTGGTTATAGTAAACATACCGTTTGCTTGAAAACAACATATTCTGTCATCCTTGCTGCAAGCTTACAAGAGCGATAATATCATTAAATGTGAAGGGGGGCCCTAAAATATTTTCTTGGGAAAAAGGGGGTCTCAGACGATAAAAGGTTGGGAACCACTGCTCTAGGCGACGACATCCATTAGTCAAAAGTCGTATTGACACATATTTAGTATGTGTTTTGTGGCCTTATTTCAGAAACTATAGTTTTTAGTTTTTTCAATAACCATGCATAAACATTATTCTCTCAAAAATGAAAACATGTACATACATGTTGCTCACATATTATGGTAGCCCTGTTTGTGCTAAATAGAGTGTAATTACACCTTTGCCATTAATATGTTTATAAGCAACTGAAAAAAGCACAAATGTCAGGGCATGTCAGAACAGGACCCCAAAAACACCTTAGACCCCAGAGGGTTAAAAGTAGAACAACTTGATTGCACCTTTTAACAAAATACCTGAGTAACCTGAGTAGTGAGCGGCATCTGAGTTTCAAGGTAAATAAGCCGAGGCGTGTCAGCAGGGAATAAAGGGCACAATAAAGCCTCCATGGCAAATCCCCATTCCCGTACACCTGTGCATCAACACTCAAGCACACATACACACACCACCACTCACAAACACAGCACTCATGATGGAAAGACCACCACTAGCAATCCACCGCTGCAGATTAAGACTAGGTGATTTTCTAGGCAGATATTGACTTGGGACTATATTAGGGGGAAGCACAGGCGAAGTACTGCTACTTGGGCGCAGAGATATCATGCAACAACTGAAAGGAAACTTCCATCAACATACTGGCGTGACCTGCACCGAGTATATTCGCTTTTGGATTGTGTTGAGTTTGAGAAGCTACAGTTACAGCAAACATGGTGATTGCCTGCATAGCAAAAGTTTGTGAGAACAAGCAAAGGACATACACTCACACCACCAGTTTGTATTGGCTCACATCCTCATGTCCTCAGTCTGTTGAGTGATCGCAACCTCCTCCTCCTGTCATTCTATTTCCAAAGCACGCAGCTCCTCTTCTGAAAAATGAAAGCTTTAGCATAAGTTCTGCCAGGAAGACTCAATTGTTACGTCACTTTACCTTCTCATCTATCCAATCACATTCTAATACTTGTGGTATAAAAGATTGGTACTTTCACACGTTTGAGTTCGCAGATGCGAACCATTCACCTCCATCCCCCCCACCACCTCCAAGATGGATCCCTCCCTCCATCCTCCCCCCCACCACCACCACAAGGATGGTCCCTTCCTATACCTCACAAGGGGTCGGCTGCGCCCCTGCCTTTGTCTTCAGGCAGGATATGTAGAGTCCGGACCCTCAGATTGCGAGCTACGGACGGGGCCTACGCCAAATAACTTTATTGCTTGCTGGGCTGTTAATAAATGTATAATTGTCTCCATATTTATTCTCCCGAGTCTTTTTGGTAGAACTCTGGTTCATAGAGGTATGGTTCTGGTTCATAGAGGTATGGTTCTGGATCTTGACTGTCTGAGAAGTCACCCTCTTCGTCTCTCAGAAAATCCGCCATGTTCATCGCCATTCACTATGTCTACGGTAGGAAAAATGCATTAATGCACGTGGCCAGATGCTGTCCTTGAAGCCTATTCCTCAGGTCTGTTTTCACCTAGAAATAAAGCAAATACAAACACTGCATGAAGAGATTTCAGAGTGTGGCTGGAGCTGTAGGTATACAGATATCACGTCACATGTCTTAATGAATGAATAATGGATCACCCTATTCAGTGTAGAAAAGTCACGCACACAGTTCACACTGGAGATTGGTATGCTGAGGGTGATGGCAGCAGCTTACTTAATCAAAGGTAGAGCTGTCCCCACTGATTAAAATTCAGTATTCGGTACCAATACCAGTGAAAATCCACAGTTCTCTGTACCAATTTCGCAGTTCGTAGCGCTTTCTCCTTTCCACAAGCACTTGCTCTCCCGTGGCGTCTGTCATTGCTATGCAACCATGAACTATGCTTCTATTATGAGCGCACTTGCCGCGCACCTACATTTGAAATAGCGCGTTTCGCTATGTGAACGGCCCCTTATGGTAACGTGACATTAGCCTAATAGAAAATATTTCCATAGTTGGCTCTTTCCTGCTTTCTTGTCAACAAGTGGATTCAGAGCCGCTGCATTAGCAGCGCCGCCTGTCGCCATGTCTCAGTATTTTTAGGTGTGTAAGTGAATGAAGTGAATGTCGTGATATTACTGATGTAGCGTATGGATAAAATCACAATGACTTGCTCATTCTAAGATTCAGAAAGCTTTTAACCTATTGACTCATTTCATGTAAATCACAGCTTAGAGCCAATGAGTCTGAATCAAATTGCTCCCTTTGACACGTTTGTGGCATGGTAGAAATTAAACAGAAACACCTCCAAGCTCCGTCGTGAACTTCAAACAGATCGTAATCAGTTCAACTCCCCTTTCTCTGCAATCAAGAAGTCCAGGTGGCAGGAAGAGGCCTCTCTGAGATGCCTAATACACATACACAAACATTCTTTGCATTTAACTCAGAATAGTGATTCCAAAATGTTTATGATATATTCCTGTATGCATGTATGTTTCCCCCCTCATATTAGCTTAGTTATGACTTTCTAGTTGTGTTAGTTGAACTCTAAGTGCTAGAATGTATCTCACGTTTGGACATATCGATCTTGGTACTGAATTGAATCTCTCGGTTTGCCTAAGCTAAATATACTGTATATATTATGTTACCATAAAATGTATTATACTATGTTTACCATCTTTTGGAGTAGAATTTTTTACTAATTCTAACACCGTCATAAACCATGCAAATTAGGCGGCCAGTTCACCCAGTAAGGTGTGGACTACAATTCCTTTAAAGGTTAATGATGCCCTCTTCAAGCTCTCTCTTCAAGTTCTCTCTTCAAGCTTTTCGTCTTCTTCAAGTTTGTCCTCTCCAAGTTTGTTTTATGTTTTACTTTTGTTTTCTTAGCTTTTTGTATTAGTCGTATCTCTGGCTTCTTGCCTTGTCTTAGTCTCGTGCTCATTCATTTATACCTACGAGTGAAATGGACTTATAGCCTGAATTTCCGGCAACTCTGCTCACAAGTAAACTGTTTGAACTTCCCGCACCGACACGCGCTCGGAAGAACCGAAAGAACGCTTCCAACTAACGGACACACCGAGGACGGACACTCACACACACGCATTCTTGCTCAAGCACCAAAGATCCATGCAAGTATTATTTTTATCGAGATTTAAATGCGTTTAAGGTTGTCTGCCCCTGCTTTAACCCTCTGGGGTCGGGCGGTATCGCCGGCGATACCAGCTCGCTTTTTTTTTATCAGTTCAAAAGAGATTCATTTTGCTCTGTTGACTTTGATATTACAAACACGTTTCATACATCAATCAATTCTGTTAAATGTGTATTATTTTTGTGTATACTCACAATAAAAACAAAGTGTTGTGCTTTTTGCCAAATAAAGAAAAATAAACACGAAGCGAGTTCTGCCTTCTCTCTGTCAGTGAAGTCCATTCTGAAACGCGTCCGAAAATGAACAATAACTCAGCGAATACTCAGTCAAACAGGCATACAGACACACAGGCATGAAGCTTGAATTCTCTTCTTTTAAATAAAGTAATTTATATAAAAAACAAATATTCTCAGTTCATGTAATCTGTAAGAAAAGAGCGAGATGTCAGTCGTTCTCATCTCAGCTCATTACGTTTTAATCTGCCCCGCCCACGGAGAGCGCGCGCTATTCATAAGCAAATTACTGAGGCGATCCACGCAAACCTCTGAACGGCCACATATCAGCTCGAGAAAACACAAGTTTAATCAGATCATTGTACTTGTTTACACCGTCTCGCAGCGCTGTGAGGAATAATAATAATGGAAAATGTACCTCAGAAGTGCTGGTATTTCGAGGAGTAATGGATGGAATACTGTAGTAAGTTTTTTTTCATTCTCAAGTAAATCGCGTTTCTGTGTGAATGAATGAACGGCAGAGATGCGCTGTTTACCACAGCTCACAAAAAGACAGTTTAAATTTAAATCGCATTTCTGAGTGTGAATGAATTATGATGTTTTAGCAAACTGTATTGCTATACTGAGATGAGTAAAAATCGAATTAACATTTATATGCCCTAATATTTCATAAAAACAACGTTACAGTCAGGCGTTTCTGTGTATGAATGAATGTTTCGTTTTTAGCAAACTGTATTGAGTAAAAATCGACTGAAATAGGTTGAAATAAAATGTATTTGTATAAGCAACGTATTAAACTGCAAATTAACATTTATATTTCTTATAATAAAAACGAAAGACCTATGTTACAGACATATGAAAGACAACATTTTGTTGTTGAAAGACAACTCTTCCTCGTTTGCACCCTCATATGCTTGTTTGGTAATGGGTCAATGGGAAGAAAAATATATACAGAATACTGAAAATAACCCGTTCCATTCCAAAATATCACTCTGGCGCAGATACATAGACGATGTTTTATTAATATGAAAGGGCACACTTAGTGAGTTAAATCATTTTTTGACTTATGTCAATTCTACTACAGATTATTTGTCTTTTACTATGGAATTTAACAAGCAGTCCATTGATTTCTTAGACCTTACCATTTCTAAGGACGCAAATAATATCTTACAATCCACTATCTACCGCAAACCTCTTAGCAGGAATACCCTGTTAAGAGCAGACAGTAATCACTCGTCTCATTTGATTCGCAGTATACCAGTGGGCCAGTTCCTACGAGTCAGAAGAAATTGTAGTACCACAAGTGAATTTATGTCAAAAGCAGCCCATCTAGCACGTCTTTTCGAACAACGAGGTTATGATAAATCTGACATTTCTAAAGCATGGGATAGGGCTCTTAATATAGACCGTGCCTCATTGTTAAAGTAAAAACCTAAGCCTCATACGACATCCAAAGTATTTTTTTCCACTAGCTACACTCCAGCAGCAGGAAGAATAAAGAACATCATTCGCAAACATTGGCATGTTCTTAACAGTGACCCGACACTTAAAGACATCTGCGCTGAGCCGCAGGTTTCATATTCAGCCGCTAGGTTCATATTCAGACGCGCTCGTAACATTCGCGACCGATTGGTCCACTCAGATATGACTACCCCACCCTCGACTACTTGGCTTCCCAGCCCACCTCTGGGTTTCTATAAATGTGGCAACTGTGTGCAGTGCTCCAATTCGAAAGACTTTTCACATCATTTATTAATTGTAACATCACTCACGTAGTGTACCTTCTAAAGTGTCCCTGTGGACTGGTGTACATAGGTCAAACAAAACGTCAACTTAAATTAAGGATAGCTGAACACAAAACAGCAATACGTACCCAGAACTTAACATATGCCATGGCAAGGCACTATAAGCAGGCCAATCATGGTTCCCCTGCATCATTGAAGTTTTGGGGAATTGAGAAAATCACACCCTCACCCAGAGGTGGTGATATTATCAATAAACTCCTATGTAGGGAAGCGTTTTGGATACATACACTTAACACTCTAGAACCTCTAGGTTTAAATGAAGAATTGAGTTTAACATGCTTTCTCTAAACACTTAAGCATATTAAAATGCAGTATTTAAGATGAATATACTTTTATTCCCATTGTATTGTGAACTTTGTCTATATTCATATTTGTTTTGGTTTCCTCCTTTTTTTTTTACCTGTGTGTGGGTACTTGCCCTTTAATGACTGATTTGTGAGTGTGGCACCTTGGTTTAGATGGGTGTATGTTTGGGTGGCCAACGCCCCCTTTATCACACCTGGTGATGATCCTTATTAACGGCTTGATTGCTCATTCTCTCCAAGGACTCTGATGAAGATGTAACTACATCGAAACGTTAGTCAAGTCATTGTTATGCACCTTAAATAAATTTTTTATTAAGTAGACATCTGTGCTGCACCGGCGATTCCCTTTTTTCTGCTCTGTTTTGTCCTGCCTTGGTTGCACCGGATTGTTGTGGATTACAGAAGCGCAGAGAACCTCCTTTTCAACAACATTTCGTTGATTAGTTTTGGATAGATTATACATTTTTACTGTAAAATATCTGCCACCTCAAATAAGCTTTTGTTTGCCAGTTTTTGCTCATATGTTAAATATAGTATGTTTTGTCAAAAATAAAGTAATCAAAATAATCAATCAAATCCTTAACTTTGAAATATGTATGATAAAATGTATACTTTAGTTTTTACAAAGAAAGATTACACTTGAATTGTTGTTGTAATTGTAACCTTTTTAATAAAAAAATATATTTACAAGGTAGATGTAAACAAACTATTAAAAGGTAAATATAATCCTTTTCTTTAAATAATTTTTATTGTGTTTTATTAGTGACAAATTTGGGGAGAGGATAAATATTCCAAAACTGAAAATACAGTATAAGAATTAACTGCACAATTACTAGACATGTTTTCCTTGGATATTATAGGCCAATTTGCAAGCACAATTTGTAAAAAAAAAATTTAAAAAATTGAGATGCTTCCAACGGTTGCTCTTGCATTCTTTCTTGTGGCTATAGGTGACACACCTGAATGAAAAAAAAATTGACATGCTTCCAACTGTGAACCAATTTGGTAGAATATATATGACCCCAGAGGGTTAAATGGCTTGTTGCCTGTTTGTGGGTTTTTGGCTTCAGCATGGTCCTTTGTTGCCCTGGCCTTAAGATTCTTCCACCGCAATTTGATTTGGTCTGTGGTCCTCCTCTGGCCAGACCCTATGGCATTCACATTTTCTGTAATTAAAATGTCAGGAGCTGTATGTCCGGTTTCGCTTTGGGAAGGCTGATATAGAGTACCTTGTGAACCTTCTCAGGCCAAAACTTCAATACAGAACCCAAAGGAGTCACGGTCTGTCTGTGGAAGACCAGATCCTCATTGCTCTCCGATTTTATGCATGTGGGACTTTCTATCAAGTTGTTGGTGACTATATGGGAGTGGTGAAATCAGCTGTATGTGATGTGGTGAGAGATGTGTCAATCGCACTGGCCAGCCTGGTCAATGAATTTGTTTCTTTTCCAAAGGACAACCAGATTGCCCAGGCCAAGCGCAGCTTTTTTCTTTTGGGGAATATGCCCAATACTATTGGAGCAATCGACTGCACACATGTGCATATACAAGCACCTTGTGAGAATGAATGGGAGTTTATAAACAGAAAGGGGAGGCACAGCATCAATGTCCAACTTGTGTGTGATGCTGACCTCATCATCACCAACTGAGTTGTCAAGTGGTCTGGGTCTGTCCATCCTGAGGGAGAGCGCTCTATATAGAGACCTCCAAACCAACCGACCGGATGGCATAATATTAGGAGACAGTGCCTACCCACTCCTACCATGGCTGATGACTCCTTTTCTAACAGCAAATACACCGGCGCAGTCACGCTTCAACACTGCTCATTGCAGAGCAAGATGTGCAATTGAGCGTTTAAATGGAGTTCTAAAGAGGTGTAACTAACTCTAAGGAAAGAGTAAATAAGTAATAATTACTTTTGAGTTTTATTTATTAGTCTCCTCTGTTAATGTAATGAGTCCTTTATTTCCGCCTCCATAGTGGAACGTTAATTTCGCATCTAGAAAGGTGGGACTGGTTAGTGAGACGCACACACGGAAGAAAAGGGGAAAAATCTCATGTCGCTCTAAAAACGCTCTGAAATCGTAAAGTTCTAAAGAAAAGGAGGGGATAATTAAGCACCTAGCTGGAACGGGAACAAGGTATTGTGTTTGGTTTGTTTAATGTTTATGTGCATTAATATGTAGGTTAATGTATTCGACTTGAAGAAGTGTTTAAATGTGTATCGCTTATGTCATGTGAAGTTATGTTAACATAAGCTTTTCAGCATTGTTAATACTGACTGAGGTAACGTCATAAAAGGGTTTTTATAAATGGCTATTTGTAATGTTGTTATATATTGTTATATACAATATATTGTTTAATGTGGCCTTCGGCGTATGTTTTGGTTCGTAAGAGCTAATTTTATGTTATTTATCTGTCCTGTAGCTCTTACGGTGTTTCAAGAAGAAAAAGGTGTAAGAAAATAAAGGCTTTTTGAAATATCAGTACGCTTCACCATTGTCTGGCTGGGGTTTTGCTACAAGAGGCGCTTTGCATGCCTTAACTACCTGAGAGCGGAACCACAGAAAGCATGCAACATAACCCTTGCCTGTATTGTCCTGCACAACATCGCTACTAAGCGCAATGTCCCTCTCTGTGCTGACAATGATGCACCTGAGCCCCTTGGAGACCCTAACCAACCTCCTGCATTCTGCCAAAACGAGCAAACAGGACGTGCAACAAGGGTTACTGTTTGTTCAAGCCAAGTTCAGGTTCAAAGTATTTGCATGAATAAGAGCAGGATCATAATGTAAAGCTTGCCAAAGGATGAAAAAAATGTACGGATGCTGCGTTAATTGCGTTAAATATCCACTTCTAATGGAATTTACACTTTCCCATTTTTCTGGTCTAGTTTTATTCCTGTCCACTGCTGTACAAAATGGCTGCGTCACCTCCGCATCACAGCAATTTTGCTCCAGCCACAAGCAATTACCAAACCGGTTCTGCGTGTTTATCACACTAACATACAGTACATATTTTGCGACAGCAAATAAAAAATATGAATTATGAAGGCTATATTCAAATAAATTGATAGTATAACATCTTCTTCAAAACTATGCCTACATTTTTAATGCATGTAGGATTAAAAAGTAATGCTATTTAAGGCCTTAATTTTCACAAAATCCAGTAATGCTTTTTAATGCCCCGCAGAAACCCTGTTTATAGTCGGACTCCCAGAATGTTATCTTTCTAGGTCAATGATGGTATTTTCAACCATACGTGGAACATTATTGGACTTGCTCATCATATTGTATCCTTGAGTGGAGGCCCTCCTGTCACCTACTCTTTAGAATAAGGTTTGTGTGAGCTCTTTTACTGTCATATGATGGTCACACACATCTTAAAGATAAAATTTCTTTCCACACAAGACAACCAGAATAATACTTTTACCGCTAAGCAGCACTACAATCACAGATTTTGAAAAGTGTACGTTTATTCTCTCTATTGCGTAGTCTGCCACAGCTCATTGAGAGTGATTGAGAGATGGTAGCAGATCAATTCAAGTGAAACATTGTAGTTAAATTCTCCTCTCCAGTCACCCTACCACCTGCCCGCTTGACCCCATCCCCTCACACCTTCTACAAGCCATCTCTCCCACACTTCTACCATCACTCACACACATCATCAACTCATCCCTCCATACTGGCACCTTCCCTACAGCATTCAAGCAGGCTCGGGTTACTCCACTGCTCAAAAAACCAACGCTAAACACATCATTTGTAGAGAATTACAGACCTATCTCTCTCCTACCATTCATTGCGAAGACACTTGAAAGAGCTGTCTTCAACCAACTAACATCCTTCTTGTCTCTAAACAACCAGCTGGATGTCAACCAATCTGGCTTCAAGAAAGGACATTCAACTGAGACTGCATTACTGTCAGTCACAGAAGCCCTACGGATCGCAAAAGCTGCTTCCAAATCTTCAGTCCTCATTCTCCTGGATCTGTCTGCTGCCTTCGACACGGTGAATCATCAGATCCTTATGTCCACCCTCTCATCACTGGGCATCACAGGAACTTCACTCCACTGGTTTGAGTCCTATCTCACAGGTAGGTCCTTCAAGGTCGCATGGAGAGGTGAGGTATCCAGAGCACATCAGCTGACGACAGGTGTTCCCCAGGGTTCAGTTCTTGGTCCCCTCCTCTTCTCCATCTACACCACATCACTGGGACACATCATACAGGCACACGGTTTTTCCTACCACTGCTATGCTGATGACACGCAGCTCTTCCTCTCCTTTCAACCAGATGATCCCACAGTAGCTGCACGGGTCTCAAGCTGTCTGGCGGACATCTCGGCATGGATGAAGGAACATCACCTGCAGCTCAACCTGGCAAAGACTGAGCTTCTCGTCCTCCCTGCCAATCCATCTCTACAGCACGACTTCACCATCCAGCTAGAGTCATCATTAATCACCCCATCAAGATCGGTCAGAAATCTTGGAGTAACGTTTGATGACCAGCTGACCTTCACAGATCACATTTCAAAGACAGCTCGATCATGCAGGTTTGCACTGCACAACATCAGGAAGATCAGGCCTTTCCTCACTGAGCATGCAACACAACTTATCGTCCAGGCCCTGGTCATCTCTAGGCTTAACTACTGCAATGCTCTTCTGGCTGGACTTCCAGCATGTGCAACCAAACCCCTACAGATGATCCAGAATGCTGCAGCTCGTCTTGTCTTCAACGAGCCCAAAAGGGCCCACGTCACTCCTCTGTTCATCTCTCTGCACTGGCTACCTCTCGCTGCTCGCATCAAGTTAAAGGCACTGACGCTTGCTTACAGAACTATCACAGGCTCAGCTCCCTCCTACTTTCACTCACTCCTACGAGTCTACATCCCTACCAGACACCTACGATCGGTCAACGAGCGACGTCTCGTGGTTCCATCGCAGAAAGCTACAAAATCACTTTCCAGAACGTTCTCATTCACAGTTCCATGCTGGTGGAACGCTCTCCCCACCCTCATCCGGAATGCAGAATCCCTGACAACATTCAAAAGTCAGCTGAAAACCAATCTCTTCCGTGAGCACTTAACCTTATAGAAAAAAAAAAAAAAAAAAAAAAAATTTCCTTTCCCTTTGAAACATCACTTATCAGGCTTATGCTACTCTGAATAATACCTGAACTTGGTATTTTGAGCACTTCTTGCGTTGTTGTTGCTTTTGCCTCTTTATGATGATTCGCTGAATTGAGTCCTAACTTGTAAGTCGCTTTGGATAAAGCCGTCTGCTAAATGACTAAATGTAAATGTAAATGTAAATTAATCCTCCTGTATAAAGGAGGAAGGATGCCCTACCTTCATTGTCACACTCTGCAGCCACTCGGTGTGACTGATGAGGTTTATTTTCTTGCAAGAAAAAGCCAGCAGTCGTACAAAGACAATTGGTATATGTTTGTCTCTTATTCAGTGATAGAATTTTGTTTGCCACCACACTGCCAACTGTATGCATGTATGTGGAATGTGATTTATGTGAACAAACGTGTGTCCCCCTCTCCAGTCTTGACTTGACTACTTTATTATCCCCATAGGGAAATTTTTGTTTCTTGTTTCAACATGCCTACACACAAAGAACCAACAATGTACATACATTTTAAAAAAACACGAAAAACACACACAAAAAAACCCCCAGTAAACTCTACTAAAAAATAATTAAAAAAATACTACCTTTCATTTAAGAATTGTACTGTGTAGCAAATTAGCTCAATATATATATATATATAATTAATTATAAATATTTTTATTATTTTTAGAATTGACTGTAGCAGAATTAATAGTACAATTATTTAATCAGTTAATCCAATGAACAGAAAGCATAATCAATTATTAATTTTAGGAAATAAATGATCTTCCTGGCCAAGAAAGAATAACCTTTTCCAACTAAAGTAAATAAAGTACTAGAAGGGAAATAGCAGGTATCGCTAGATCAAGATGTTTAAAACCCCTTAACAGACAGTCCCAATTTTGGCAAGTGATGCATCCAGGACATACCCAAAATAAAAAGGTTGCTGCTCATAAGTCATTCTGAATAGACACACAACCAACATATATTTAGAAAGCCAACCCTTGAGAGTTTACAGTTCAAGACTCAAAATTAATCAGACTGATATTACTATTGAGATATATAAGCTCAAACTTAAAAACAAAAACAACAAATATTAAGAATATATTTATTATATGTATAGAAATATTATGTGAATGTAGTATTGCAATTTATAACCACAACTAAAGTGTAGCCACAATTGTGGTCATGCTCATTTCAAATCTGAGGATGACATCTCTAAAATGATGTGTTTTAAGAAGCCTATTGTGAGACCATGTCAGGGGAGGCTTTGGAGAAGTTTTAGAGAAGGCTGATAAGATTCTTATCAAATATTTTATTGCCCTGTAAACACCCATTTACAGTCTTTGACTAATGTCTGGCAAGGAGAACTGGCTCATTCATGTTCTATTGATGTAAATCGACGGACCTTTCACACCTCTGCCTGTATGAGACTTAAATTGCCATTTTTCAAGGATATGCTTCTGCGTATGTGCTCTAGTGTGCAAGAATAAGTCTATGATTGAATCAGGAAAAAAAGCTAAATAACTGAGAAAAATTTAAAAAATTGTCCACAGAAGCCATGTCTAATTTATGGGGGGGAAAAATTAGCATTAATTTGATCTCAAACGGAGTCATTAAAAGAAGTTACTACTTCACCACCTGCGTGACATCAACTAACATGGTTGAACTACAAATTTGCGACAATACGGTTTCAGGAAACAGTCGTAAAAAGCAAGTTGATTTTTTTCACTGGTGCAATGTACTTGTCAGGAGTGGCTACACAATAGAAGCGCACAAAGATATCACTAGCACAGGCTTTAATGCAGAACTCACGGTTCAGGCAGGCAAAAACTCAGGGAAACACAGGAGTAATAACTAAGAAGTGTTAACGAGACAAGACAAAGAACAGAACAGAGAGTATAAATTCACAGGAGATAACGAGATTATTAATGAGACAGCACTGTTGGCACGTTGCTATTTTGAGGCACCGAAATAGACTGTGCCATTGACCAACAAAAACCTGATCTAAAGTCAATGGAACAGTATTATTATATTTAAAGGGCACATCAGTAATATGCGTCTATAGGCAGGTGGATTTAGACCATGCACTTGTTAAAATAGGGCCCAATAACATAATGCTTAACTATCATACTAATGTCAGGGTTGAGTTACATCACTGTACAGGAAACATAGCCAAGATTGTTGAATGGCAGGGCTGTCCATCACCAGATTACACAAATGTCTCATTCAATTTATAAAACTGATCCAAGATCAGGTAAAAACCATAAACACTGTTCACTGAGATCGGTCCCCAACAGCGAACCATTGACTTTTTTTACATTTCCCACGACATCCCAACAAAAATTGCAAATTTGAGAGACATAATCTAAAAAAAAAATCCAGAAATCACAATGTATGATTTTTTAACTATTTATTTGTATGATACAGCTGCAAATAAGTATTTGAACACCTGAGAAAATCAATGTTAATATTTGGTACAGTAGCCTTTGTTTGCAATTTCAGAGGTCAAACGTTTCCTGTAGTTTTTCACCAGGTTTGCACACACTGCAGGAGGGATTTTGGCCCACTCCTCCACACAGATCTTCTCTAGATCAGTCAGGTTTCTGGGCTGTCGCTGAGAAACAGGGAGTTTGAGCTCCCTCCAAAGATTCTCTATTGGGTTTAGGTCTGGAGACTGGCTAGGCCACGCCAGAACCTTGATATGCTTCTTACAGAGCCACTCCTTGGTTATCCTGGCTGTGTGCTTCGGGTCATTGTCATGTTGGAAGACCCAGCCTCGACCCATCTTCAATGCTCTAACTGAGGGAAGGAGGTTGTTCCCCAAAATCTCGCAATACATGGCCCTGGTCATCCTCTCCTTAATACAGTGCAGTCGCCCTGTCCCATGTGCAGAAAAACACCCCCAAAGCATGATGCTACCACCCCCATGCTTCACAGTAGGGATGGTGTTCTTGGGATGGTACTCATCATTCTTCTTCCTCCAAACACGTTTAGTGGAATTATGACCAAAAAGTTCTATTTTGGTCTCATCTGACCACATGACTTTCTCCCATGACTCCTCTGGATCATCCAAATGGTCATTGGCAAACTTAAGACAGGCCTTGACATGTGCTGGTTTAAGCAGGGGAACCTTCCATGCCATGCATGATTTCAAACCATGACGTCTTAGTTTATTACCAACAGTAACCTTGGAAACGGTGGTCCCAGCTCTTTTCAGGTCATTGACCGGCTCCTCCCATGTAGTTCTGGGCTGATTTCTCACCTTTCTTAGGATCATTGAGACCCCACAAGGTGAGATCTTGCATGGAGCCCCAGTCCGAGGGAGATTGACAGTCATGTTTAGCTTCTTCCATTTTCTAATGATTGCTCCAACAGTGGACCTTTTTTCACCAAGCTGCTTGGCAATTTCCCCGTAGCCCTTTCCAGCCTTGTGGAGGTGTACAATTTTGTCTCTAGTGTCTTTGGACAGCTCTTTGGTCTTGGCCATGTTAGTAGTTGGATTCTTACTGATTGTATGGAGTGGACAGGTGTCTTTATGCAGCTAACGACCTCAAACAGGTGCATCTAATTTAGGATAATAAATGGAGTGGAGGTGGACATTTTAAAGGCAGACTAACAGGTCTTTGAGGGTCAGAAGCTGATAGACAGGTGTTCAAATACTTATTTGCAGCTGTATCATACAAATAAATAGTTAAAAAATCATATATTGTGATTTATTTTTTATTTTTTATTATGTCTCTCACAGTGGACATGCACCTACGATGACAATTTCAGACCCCTCCATGATTTCCAAGTGGGAGAACTTGCAAAATACCAGGGTGTTCAAATACTTATTTTCCTCACTGTACATATTTTGCGACAGCAAATAAAAAATATGAATTATGAAGGCTATATTCAAATAAATTGATAGTATAACATCTTCTTCAAAACTATGCCTACATTTTTAATGCATGTAGGATTAAAAAGTAATGCTATTTAAGGCCTTAATTTTCACAAAATCCATTGAATGACTTTTAATGCTTTTTAATGCCCCGCAGAAACCCTGTTTATAGTCGGACTCCCAGAATGTTATCTTTCTAGGTCAATGATGGTATCTTCAACCATACGTGGAACATTATTGGACTTGCTCATCATATTGTATCCTTGAGTGGAGGCCCTCCTGTCACCTACTCTTTAGAATAAGGTTTGTGTGAGCTCTTTTACTGTCATATGATGGTCACACACATCTTAAAGATAAAATTTCTTTCCACACAAGACAACCAGAATAATACTTTTACCGCTAAGCAGCACTACAATCACAGATTTTGAAAAGTGTACGTTTATTCTCTCTATTGCGTAGTCTGCCACAGCTCATTGAGAGTGATTGAGAGATGGTAGCAGATCAATTCAAGTGAAACATTGTAGTTAAATTAATCCTCCTGTATAAAGGAGGAAGGATGCCCTACCTTCATTGTCACACTCTGCAGCCACTCGGTGTGACTGATGAGGTTTATTTTCTTGCAAGAAAAAGCCAGCAGTCGTACAAAGACAATTGGTATATGTTTGTCTCTTATTCAGTGATAGAATTTTGTTTGCCACCACACTGCCAACTGTATGCATGTATGTGGAATGTGATTTATGTGAACAAACGTGTGTCCCCCTCTCCAGTCTTGACTTGACTTGACTACTTTATTATCCCCATAGGGAAATTTTTGTTTCTTGTTTCAACATGCCTACACACAAAGAACCAACAATGTACATACATTTAAAAAAACCACGAAAAACACACACAAAAAAACCCCCAGTAAACTCTACTAAAAAATAATTAAAAAAAATACTACCTTTCATTTAAGAATTGTACTGTGTAGCAAATTAGCTCAAAATATATATATATATAATTAATTATAAATATTTTTACTATTTTTAGAATTGACTGTAGCAGAATTAATAGTACAATTATTTAATCAGTTAATCCAATGAACAGAAAGCATAATCAATTATTAATTTTAGGAAATAAATGATCTTCCTGGCCAAGAAAGAATAACCTTTTCCAACTAAAGTAAATAAAGTACTAGAAGGGAAATAGCAGGTATCGCTAGATCAAGATGTTTAAAACCCCTTAACAGACAGTCCCAATTTTGGCAAGTGATGCATCCAGGACATACCCAAAATAAAAAGGTTGCTGCTCATAAGTCATTCTGAATAGACACACAACCAACATATATTTAGAAAGCCAACCCTTGAGAGTTTACAGTTCAAGACTCAAAATTAATCAGACTGATATTACTATTGAGATATATAAGCTCAAACTTAAAAACAAAAACAACAAATATTAAGAATATATTTATTATATGTATAAAAATATTATGTGAATGTAGTATTGCAACTTATAACCACAACTAAAGTGTAGCCACAATTGTGGTCATCGTAAAAAGCAAGTTGATTTTTTTCACTGGTGCAATGTACTTGTCAGGAGTGGCTACACAATAGAAGCGCACAAAGATATCACTAGCACAGGCTTTAATGCAGAACTCACGGTTCAGGCAGGCAAAAACTCAGGGAAACACAGGAGTAATAACTAAGAAGTGTTAACGAGACAAGACAAAGAACAGAACAGAGAGTATAAATTCACAGGAGATAACGAGATTATTAATGAGACAGCACTGTTGGCACGTTGCTATTTTGAGGCACCGAAATAGACTGTGCCATTGACCAACAAAAACCTGGTCTAAAGTCAATGGAACAGTATTATTATATTTAAAGGGCACATCAGTAATATGCGTCTATAGGCAGGTGGATTTAGACCATGCACTTGTTAAAATAGGGCCCAATAACATAATGCTTAACTATCATACTAATGTCAGGGTTGAGTTACATCACTGTACAGGAAACATAACCAAGATTGTTGAATGGCAGGGCTGTCCATCACCAGATTACACAAATGTCTCATTCAATTTATAAAACTGATCCAAGATCAGGTAAAAACCATAAACACTGTTCACTGAGATCGGTCCCCAACAGCGAACCATTGACATTTTTTTACATTTCCCACGACATCCCAACAAAAATTGCAAATTTGCCAAATTTTACTACATTTATTACTTGATTGTGACGTGACAGATCAATCGGCACATGAACCGATCTTCTCTTCCTCTTTATTACTAGTTAATCGTAAATAAACATGTATGAACATTAGAAGATATGTTGAAAGATACAGTAAACTTACTGAAATCTGTCTCATGTAATCGATCAGTGTTTCTGTTACGAATCATAGGAGTCATTCAGATCCAAGTGCAGCTTATCTTTATTAAACAGTAGTCAAAAGGCAAGGGTCATACACCAGCAAACACGGCAGAGAAGATCAGGCAAAATCGTGGTCAACAAACAGGCAGGATATCATGGCAGGCAGCAAACAAACAGGATATAGGAACCAGGCAGAAGATCAGGAACAGACAAGGTCACAACAGGCAGGTAAACACATGGAAAACACTTGGAAATGTTCACAGCAGCAAAACTTCTCTGGTTACTTACGTAACCTATGTTCTCTGAATAGGGAACGAGACGCTGCGGATAGCGCAGTGGGATATTCTCTGAATGTGCCGATTGTCTGAAGCCCTATAGAATCACGCCAATTCATTGGCTGATGGCGCCCGCGCAGTCTGGCTCCGCCCCGACGCCCTTACGTCGCATCATTACATATTCGCGCGCGCCATCTGCTCCTCAGATTTCTCTGCCGAAAAGAAAACTGTCAACATCGCGAGGAGCTTGGCAGCTAACGCAGCGTCTCGTTCCCTATCCAGAGAACATAGGTTACGTAAGTAACCAGAGACGTTCTCTTTCATAGGTTCACTCAACGCTGCGGATAGTGCAGTGGGAACGGACTACCAAACTTGCCAAGCTAGAGCGCTTTCCATGACTGGTACATAAATGAGACAACGACCAAGAAGAGTTCAAACAGAAAGAACCTGGGAACCCGGGGTCATTTCAAGATCCAAATTATAGAACCTTACAAAAGTGTGCGGAGAGGACCAGCCTGCCGCAACACAAATGTCCTCCAAAAGTGCTCCTCTAAAAAGAGCTTGAGAAGATGCCACACTTCTGGTGGAATGTGCTCTAATGCTAAGAGGTGAAGGCAAGCCACGCACCTCGTAAGCCAATGAGATAGCTTCTGTGACCCAGTGAGAAATCCTCTGCTTTGATGCAGCAAGCCCACGGCGGCCAGCACCGAAGCAAACCAGAAGCTGGTTAGATTTCCTCCAACCGCCTGAGCGGTCTACATATATCTTAAGAGAACGAACTGGGCAGAGCAAGTTAAGCTTCCTATCTTCCTCAGAAGAAAATGGAGGAGGGTGGAAAGCGTTAAGGTTAACCACCTGCGAGCGGAAAGTTGTGGAAAGAACTTTGGGGACATACCCTGGTCTCGGCCTCAAGGAAACCTTGACCAAGCCAGGAGCAAAGTCCAAGCAAGACTCGCTAACAGAAAGAGTTTGTAAGTCTCCTACCCGCTTTAATGAGGACAAGGCCAACAAAAGAGAAACCTTGAGAGTCAGAATCCGCTCCGGAGCTGACTCCAAGGGCTCAAAGGGGGCCTTCGTCAAACCCTCTAGGACAATAGAAAGGTCCCATGAGGGAACTCTAGGGGAGCGAGCCGGTTTCAGGCGCTTAAACCCACGCATGAAGGCCGAAACTAACCTTAGTTTCCCCAGGGGAATCTCGTCCGATTCTCTATGTGCTGCAATAGCTGCGACATAAACTCTGAGAGTGGTAGCAGCTGCTCCAGAAGCAAACTTCTCCTGCAGGAATTCCAGTACTGAACCAACAGGGCAGTTAACCGGGCTCCTATCATGTGCTGAGCACCATGTCTCAAAAACCTTCCATTTGGAAGAATATAGCCTCCTTGTAGAAGGGGCTCTAGCACTCGCAATGGTCTCCTGAACGTCAGTTGGGAGATCAGAACTTAATGCTAACGGCCTCTGATCGGCCAAACATACAGCTTCCATATGTCTGGGCGAGGATGCCATATCCTGCCCTGCAGTTGGGACAGCAGGTTTTCCCTGACCGGGATCTTCCAGGGGGAAGATTCCAGCAGAGGAATTAGCTCCGAAAACCATGGCTGAGACGGCCAGAACGGAGCTACCAGGAGGAGGCGGACTCCGCTCTCTCTCACTCTGGCCAAGACCGCCTGGATCAGTTTGATGGGCGGGAAGGCATAGAGTTTCTGCGTTGGCCAAGGGTGAGCAAACACATCTATCCCTAATGGAGCCGGGGGACTCAGGGAGAACCAAAGCGGGCATTGGGACGACTCTTGACATGCAAAGAGGTCCACTTCCGCTTCTCCAAAAACCTCCCATATCAGGGCCACCGTCTGGCGGTTCAACATCCATTCTCCCGATCTGAGTTTCTGCCTCGACAGAAAATCTGCTGCGAGGTTCAGAACCCCTGGGACATGAACTGCTCTCAGAGATAGGAATCTGCTCTGAGACCACAGGAGAAGGTGACGCGCATGCCTGTCTAGGGTGCGCGACCGAGAACCCCCCTGCCGGTTCACATGAGACACCACTGCCATGTTGTCTGTTCTGACAATTACATGGTGTCCTTCCAGAAGAGGGAGAAAATGATGCAGAGCCAGAAAAACGGCTCTTAACTCCAGGCAGTTTATGTGCCAAGAGAGAGTCTCGCCAGTCCAGACCCCACACGCTGGTCTGCCCTCGAAAACCGCTCCCCAGCCGGTGAGAGAGGCATCCGTCGTAATCATTTGACGACGAAATAACGTACCCATGCTGACCCCTTTCCGAAGAAAAAGAGGGTCCCGCCAAACTGACAGGGCTCGAAAGCAACTGCGCGATACCTTCAGTAGGCGAAGGGTTGGCCCGGAGGGCTGAACCCCTGAGAGCTTCATCCACCACATGAAGGGTCTCATGTGGAGCAGGCCCAGCGGTAGCACGGAGGAGGCCGCGGCCATTAGGCCCAGCATCCTGCGGCAAGTGCCCACAGACACATGATGGCATAGCGAAAAACGGGCCAAGCATGTCGTCAGACTGGAAATCCGTGCAGGAGCCAAGCGGGCCTGCATGAGAACGGAATCCATGTTCACCCCCAAGAAAATGGTGCTTTGAGCCGGAGCAAGAACACTCTTGTCTCTGTGGTGGGTCACTAGTTCCCTGGACTGGGCTAAAATGAGCCAATCGTCCAGGTAATTTAGAATACGGATGCCCTGGAGCCGCAATGGGGCCAGAGCGAGGCCGAAGGGAAGGACCCTGTACCGGAACGCTCTTTGAACAGAGCTTCTCCGTAGCGCGCGAAAGTACGTCAACGAGCTCCGCATAGGCCGCAGTAGGCCGCGCTTCCTGGCCGCTCGGCGGGATAACCTCGTCGGTGAGAGGAGGCCCGAAATCCTCGAAGTCGGAAGCCTCGGTAAAAAGTACATCCTCCAGCCCGAAAGAAACCGCGTTGCGTGCTCCCGGGCTGGGGTGCAAATAATCGTGCGAAAATTCGACTGGCGTGCCGAGGGAGGGAGAGAAAGCGCGGGGCTCGTCTGCTCGAACTCCACATCCTCAAGCTCTACATCCGAACCCCAAGTCGCGGATCCTCGAGCGGCCTCGGGAGCGCGACAGGGGGAGACGAATGATTCCCTCTCAAAAACCGCGAGCCGCGATTTGAGGGTTCTGAGCAACACATTTTCACAGAATTTGCATTTAGACGATCCTATGACTGCCTCGCGCGCATGTGAAAAGCCCAAACATTTAACACACTTACTGTGTGGGTCGTCGTCAGCGATGTAACGAGCACATGGCGGAGTACAGCGTCGGTATTCCTTGGCAACTTCACCGTAAGGAGAAACAGAGTTCCGCTTGAACAGTCGCAGAAGCGCCGAGAATAATCCAGAAGTCGTATTTTTTTTAGCTCAGAAAAATCACGAGCGAAGGGCAAACGTGACCGCTTCGTTCTGAAGGCAGAGAAATCTGAGGAGCAGATGGCGCGCGCGAATATGTAATGATGCGACGTAAGAGCGTCGGGGCGGAGCCAGACTGCGCGGGCGCCATCAGCCAATGAATTGGCCTGATTCTATAGGGCTTCAGACAATCGGCACATTCAGAGAATATCCCACTGCGCTATCCGCAGCGTTGAGTGAACCTATGAAAGAGAACAAGACTTAGCCCCGAGTGTTGTGTGAGTGTGGATTAACCCTCTGGGGTCTAACGTGTTTTTGGGGTCCTTGAGATGTTCTGACATGCCCTGACATTCGTGCTTTTTTCAGTTGCTTATAAACATATTAATGGCAAAGGTATAATTACACTCTATTTAGCACAAACAGGTCTACCATAATATGTGAGCAACATGTATGTACATGTTTGTATTTTTAAAAAACAAAAATTTCTGAATAAGGCCACAAAACACATACTAAATATGTGTCCACAAGACTTTTGACTAATGGATGTTGTCGCCTAGAGTTTTTTCTTCAAAATGATCTGAAAATCATCCTGCCTAATCATTCACATAAAACAATACATTGATTTAAATTTTGTAAGACACTTTCTGTTTGGAAAGGCAAAATGCACAGGGGCGTCAATGATCCAACACCATCATGCATATTGAGTGGTTCACACCTGAGGAGACAATGGCCCGCATAATGGGCTGCATACATAATGAGTCATTCATTCAGGTGTGTCACTGAGCCACAAGAAAGAATGCAAGAGCAATTTATATTATATATATATATGTATATATATATATCACCAAATTGGTTCACAGTTTGAAGCATCTCAATTTTTTTTTTTTTTTTTGCAAATTGTGCTTGCAAATTGTATAATATCCAAGGTAAACATGTCTAGTAATTGTGCAGTTAGTTCTCATACTGTATTTTCAGTTTTGGAATATGTATCCTCTCCCCAAATTTGTCACTAATAAAACACAATAAAATGTATTTAAAGAAAAGGCTTATATTTACCTTTTAATAGTTTGTATACATTTACATTTATGCATTTAGCAGACGCTTTTATCCAAAGCGACTTACATTGCATTATCCTATACATTTATACATACTGGTATGTGCAATCCCCTGGGATCGAACCCACAACCTTGCGTTGTTAACGCAATGCTCTCACTGAGCTACAGGAAAGCTGTTTACATCTACCTTGTAAATATTTTTTTTATTAAAAAGGTTACAATTACAACAACAATTCAAGTGTAATCTTTCTTTCTAAAAACAAAAGAATACATTTTATCATACATATTTCAAAGTTAAGGATTCATTACTTTGAATATAGCCTACATTGGAACAAACACTATAATAACATATTATTTGATTATTTTTGACAAAACATACTATATTTAACATATGAGCAAAAATTGGCAGTCTATTTTATTTGGCAGTCTATTTTACAGTAAAAATGTATAATCTATCCAAAACTAGTCAACAAAATGTTGTCTTTCATATGTCTTTAACATATGTCTATCGTTTTTATTATAGGGAATATAAATGTTAATTTGCAGTTTAATACGTTGCTTATACATATACATTTTATTTCAACATATTTCAGTCGATTTTTACTAATCTCAGTATAGCAATATAGTTTGCTAAAAGCGGATCATTCATTCACACACAGAAACGCGATTCAAATTTAAACCATCTTTTTGCGAGCTGTGGTAAACAGCGCGCATCTGTACCGTTCATTCATTCACACACAGAAACGCGAATCACTTGAGAATGAAAAAACTTACTATAGTATTCCTCAGCTCAGCTGGATCCGTTGCTCCTCGAAATACCAGCACTTCTGAGGTACATTTTCCATTATTATTATTACGATAGTATTATTCCTCACAGCGCTGCGAGACGGTGTAAACAAGTACAATGATCTGATTAAACTTGATGCGTTTTCTCGAGCTGATATGGGGGCGTTCACAGTTTGCATGGATTGCCTCAGATCATTTGCGTTTGAATAGCGCGCTCTCCGTGAGCGGGATCACAAATTAAAAATAATGAGCTGAGATGAGAACGACTGACATCTCTCTCTTTTCATACAGATTACATAAACAGAGAATATTTGATTTAGTTTTGAATTAGATCATTTAAAAGTACACACTTGGATGATTATAAAGATGTATTGCTCATGCCTGGGTGAATAGTATTCTCTGAGTTTTAAGTTTAGAGACGTGCTCCAAAAAAAAAGGGGGTTAAATGAGTGTGGGGGTTAAATGAGGGGGTTAATTGCCGACCTCAGGGGGTTAAATGAGTGTTTGAACATGAGGTGCAGGTGTGTGTAATCAATGCAGTACAGGTGTATGGTGTAATCAGTCCAGGGAGTGCGTGGCTAATCGTGACAGTTTCAACCGCGAAAAGAGGTCAATAACAACATTTATGTCAGGACCACTATCATCAAATTTGATTGACAATTAGCACACAGTATGGATTGGCGTATGGTTCTGTTCTCAGCAGGAACTCCCTGCCCATCCATTCAGCCTATCATGGATAAGAGCAGGGAAAACACCAATAAAATCTGTGGTAGATTTTTCCCCTACGCACCTGACTTAGGTTGAACCTGATGTCATTGACACCTGAAAATATTATACTCAGATGAGTTACCTCTGAACGTGCGAGTTGACGCCTTAGCCGCAATCTAACCCCGCCTAAGAGTCGAACAAAGAGTCGAATGACGTCTCGCCCCTATCGAACACTATCACTTGGGAATAAGGTCTCTAGTGTTCTTAACGCGATCCACACTATCAATTGGTAGTAAGATCTCTAGTGTTTCGCTAAATAACTTGTTTCACTAACTAACTTGCTGCGCAGCAATAATATCTGACAGACTTCAGCAAATGTCCTTTAAATGCTTTAATTACGGCCGGGAGATCTCAGAGCGGTTCTCCAGAGAATTTCCCAAGAAGAAGCAAGGCCGGAGGATCTCAGACAAATTCCATTGAGAATCCCACCAGCGAACACAAATACGACAAATATGGCAAAAATGACATGATACATTACATACTTTCCCTACAATTTGATTGGTCCTTCATAGACAAGCCCTCTTGTTACTTCATAATCACAAGTTTTCAAGTTTAGACATCTGTCTAGTTTCATTTCCCATATTTGTTATTTTTGCACTCATAACCAAAGTCACAAGTTTTCGTCAAAGGGGACACATACATTTAACCAAAGAACAGAACAACGTCTTAGTACATTGTGTTTCACAGTGTTAGAATGTTAGATGTTAGAGTTATGATTAGTTTGATATACAGTTTACTATTTTATTCATTTATCATAAATCTACCTAAAAAAAAAAAAAAGGTAGATGTGGAACAGCTGAGAGCCAGAGCTTGACTGATGTGACCTGCCAGAACTAACACTATGCTTGATACAGTATATTGCCAAAAGTATTGGGACACTCCTCCAAATCATTGAATTCAGGTGTTCCAATCACTTCCATGGCCACAATTGTATAAAATCAAGTACCGAATGGGTCGTCTCAGGAGTTTAGTGAATTCAAGCATGGTACTATGATAGGTTGCCACTTATGCAATAAGTCCATTTGTGAAATTTCCTCACTACTAAATATTCCACGGTCAACTGTTAATGGTATTATAACAAAATGGAAGCAATTGGGTAAAACAGCAACTCAGCCACGAAGTGGTAGGCCACGTAAAAATCACGGAGTGAGGTCAGCACATGCTAAGGCACACAGTGCACAGAAGTCAATAGCTACAGACCTCTAAACTTCGTGTGGCCTTCAGATTAGCTCAAGAACAGTGCGTAGAGAGCTAAATGGAATGGGTTTCTATGGCCAAGCAGATGCATCCAAGCCTTAAATCACCAAGTGCAGTGCAAAGCGACGGAAGCAGTGGTGTAAAGCATGCCGCCACTGGACTCTAGTGGAGACGTGTTCTCTTGAGTGACGAATCACGCTTCTCTGTCTGGCAATCCGATGGACGAGTCTGGGTTTGGCTGTTGCCAGGAGAATGGTACTTGCCTGACTACATTGTGCCAAGTGTAAAGTTTGGTAGAGGGGGATTATGGTGTGGGTTTGATTTTCAGGGGTTGGGCTTGGCCTCTTAATTCCAGTAAAAGGAACTCTTAATGCTTCAGCATAAAATACATTTTAGATAATTTCATGCTCCCAACTTTGTGGGAACAGTTTGGGGATGGCCCATTCCTGTTCCAACATTACTGTGCACCAGTGCACAAAGCAAGGTGCATAAAGACATGGATGAGCGAGTTTGTTGTGGAGGAACTTCACTGGCCTGCACAGAGTCCTGACCTCAACCTGATAGAACACTGTTGGGATGAATTAGAGAGGAGACTGCGTGCCAGGCCTTCTCGTCCCACATCAGTGCCTGACCTCACAAATGCGCTTCTAGAAGAATGTTAAAAAAAAAAAAAAAAAGATCCATAAAAACACTCCTAAACCTTGTGGAAAGCCTTCCCAGAAGAGTTGAAGCTGTTATAGCTGCAAAGGGTGGGCCAACTCCATATTAAACCCAACGGATTAAGAATGGGATGTCATTAAAGTTCATGTGCATGTAAAGGCAAACGTCTCAAAACTTTTGGCATGTATATAAAAAATTTAATTAGGCATTCACAGAACATTATCACAAACTGCTCCGAGACTTTAGGTTGAAGATCCAAACGCAGCTTTATTGAAGGTAATCCATAATCATAATCTGAAAAACAGGCATAAATGTCAAAACCAGAGCAAACAATCCAAACATAAAACAAGGTCCAAACACAGGCAAACAGAGAAATGAGTTAAAACTTGAACTCTGAGTTGATTTACTCTGAGATGGGAAACTCTGAGTTTTCGGTTTCAGAACAGCTGAATTGAGTTCACACTTGCATACAATTAGAGGGGGTAAAGTTTAATGTGTATTTGGCATGCTGTCCGGGGGGAGGGCTCGAGCTCGGAGTTCGGCCCGAACCCAGAGTACTCCCCCCGTAAGGCCATGTCCACACTAATACTTTTCTCTCCGTTTTGGCCTTCCATCCACACGGAGACGGCGTTTATTAATGAAAACAAAGCTTTTTTGAAAACGCTCTCCAAAGTGGATACATTTGAAAATGCCGTTTTCGCGTTGTAGTGTGGACTGTGAAACCGGTGGTATTTAAAAACGATGACGTAAATTTAGTCATTTGACGCATATTGTACCAATAGATATTCATTGTGCCTGTTATGTGCTATTCACTTTCACACTGCTGCTAAAAATATTCTACATTGCACACTCTTCATATCACAGTCCTGCAAAGATGACAGAATTTACTCAATTTGCTGTCCTGCAGCAATACATGAGAGCAGTTGCGTTTTAGACCAAACATATGGTGACTGCGTGCGACCTGGACCGCATCAGTGAATGGTGAGATATTTTACTAAATAAAATGATCCTGTCAGAAGAATTACGCGATAAATGAAGTTCCTAAACGCAAGTTAGGGAGGAGTGAGCCCATCTAATCTTTCAATCAACAGCCTGAGTATATAAGCAGCCGCTTACCTCTCTCTAGCATCAGCTGTTCCAGTATCCCTCCACCTCCCCAAACTCCACCTTCATCTCAGGTACCTTGCCCTTCAATTATCATATCCTACATTTAGCCACTGGGGGGTATATCAGAGCTCGAGTTGAAGCTGCTTCATCGAGCCCCTCTTCAGTGGACAGCAAGCCAAATAAGTTTAACCTAATATCTTAAAGATTTTATGGGCAAGCAAACTCGTTAACTTCATTATTTATTTTTCCATCTGAAACATATCAGTGATCTTATGTGGGGTTTTACACATGTGCGGTAAGGTGAATTTAGCGTTTTCAGGCGTTTTTCAAGTTTCTCATCCACACTGAGACGTCCAAAAACGCCTGAAAACGCTAGTATGGACGGACAGCGTTTTTAAACGAAAACACAGTTTTCAAATGTATCCGGATTAATGTAGACATAGCCTAAGTGGTTTAGGACTAGAAGTGTGGAGAAGGGGTGGTGGAGGGATGCTGCTAAACTGTCAATGGATTGAGGTGAGACTGCTGAATGTATACCTCTTACCATTGATTGCTGAGTGCTCTCCACTTGTGTTAATTATCTGAACGTGCTCCTCCCGAACTTTGTTAATAAAACATAATTTAGTTTAATCAACTCTGAGTTAAGCGCGTGCACCATGACTATGAAAAGCCATGATCAATGGAGCTCCAAAATTACGATTCACCATGGCAACAGCACCCGACAAAAAGACGGGTTATAAAGTGGTAGCAACTAAAATTGACCAATAAAACTATAATTCAATCAGTTAAATCGCTAAGCCTAAAACGTTCATGGCTGTAGGCTACATGACTTATAAACATTTGAAATATTAAATAAATAAGTCTATTTCAATGTGCCTCAGCTGTTTCCATGTAGTATAATGCTCTTTTCACATAATTAAATGCTCTCTAATCCAACCTGTTACATTTTCTAATTAGGCTAATGAAATTGACATTTGAGTTCTACTCCGCCAACAGCAAGAAGGCAGAAGACCTGCACCACTACTAATAGATAAAGAGGAGATACACAATATTAAAATCCAACAGGAAAATAATTACTGTTGCTTTTGTATTTGTAGTAAAAATGACCAACTAATTTGTGAATAATTTGTGTTCATTTAACAGCTGTGGTGGTTACGGCATATATCTCTACCCTTCCATCTGGCATCCTCCCATTCCATAAAGTAATCTGCTTCATTTTCAGAAGGTGCGATGATGGGAATATGTGTGTCATCAATGCATCCAACCACACTGGAAATCATAAAGGAAATTTTAATTATTAGCTTACTTTTAGAGGTCACAGCAAGATGTTATCAAGTGAACATCAGTTATCAATTACCTCACCAGGAAACAAACTCTCAGGAAGAGCGTGAGAGCGAGGCACACTTTCCTTCCCGCTCTGATACATGGCCTTACTAATTGGCCCTATTAGGAGCTATCAGGCCCTATCATTCTGAGCAACCTCGCACAAAGAATGAGGAGATTTAAAAAAGAATGGCTTTTTGACTGATTGGATTTATTTACAACACAACATAATCCAAAGATACACAACAAATGACAAAAAAGCACATTATTGAAAACAATGATCCAAAGACAGAAACCTTTGTGCCATTCCTAAAAACATTGTACATACCTTTCATTTCCAAGGTGTTTGATTTTTCACTTTACCATGTTCATGTACAGAGACTCATGTGAATGTTGAAGTCAGCAGGACTCATCAGTGGGGCATCTGGTCCCTGTAAAAAAACAACAACCTGTGAACATGCTGATATCAAGAGAAACTGCACGATTTTGGGAATACATTTTAGATTTGTCTGGTTAAAATTGCTTTTTAAAATTCACAGAATACACACACACACACACAAATGTTTCCAACAATATATAATGAACACCAGGTTTGTTGTGCCTTGTAGGCATAGGCTACGCGCAGTGCTGCATAAAATAATAATAACAATAACCTATAGTAGGCGGCCTATATATCGTTAAAAAGGAACACTTAAGTAACAACTACGCTAGAGAAAAATATATTGATTATCATATGTTACTTCAAATGTTTCCATTCATTATGATGTTATGAAATGAGATTGGAGTAAAAACATGAAGTCTAATGTTTGGTGCGTTTTGCTTTTCAAACACACAGCGCGTTTTGAATATGAAACATTCAAACACACAGCACGCACCAAAATATGAAACATTATGGTTACCATATTATACATATCTACGTTTGAGCAGATATCCACAAACACAGTATTTAACAGTAAACTCGGGTCTAAATATTATAATATTCACCATATATCTACCAATGTGAAGTTTATGCAACAATAACATTAACTAATATAATTAAGAATTTCTTACCTTACATCTTTCTTGTCTTCAAATCGCGTTCTTCTTCTTCTAAATCCAATGTAAGCTGACTAAGCTCACGGCGTGTCTTCTAAACTCGACGAAAAACAAGACTTATGAAGTTTGGTGCTTTGTGTTTGAGGTAACGAGCGCGTTTGCGTTCCATGTGGAGATTTGCATGTCAATCTCTTTTGCGCGCGTGGGCGTGGTCAAATGAAAACTAATGAGCAATGGTTTGAGAAACTTGACCTCTTGTTGGTTTTATACAAATTACTTAAACAGAGAATATTTGTTTTCAGTTTGAATCCGATCATTTCAAAGTACACACTTAAATGATTAAAGATATATGGCTCATAAATGTGTGACAAGTATTCGCTGAGTTTTGTTTCAGTTTATAGACGTGCTCAAGAAAAAAAAGTTCACCGCGACGGAGAGGTAGAAAGCACACCCTGTTTATTTTCTTTATTTTACAAAAGCACAATGTTTTGATTTGATTGTAAGTGGACACATACAAAAGTAGACATCTCACAGATTCCTTTTTCATATTCCTTTTTTCTGTATGACCATAAATGACGGCGTAATTTAAGTCTATTATGCTACTATGTGAAGAAAATCCAGCAAAACACGCCGGCGCGTTTGCCGACCTCAGAGGGTTAAGACAAAACCGACAGTGTTTACGGGGATATTTTGACATATTTGTGTGTGTATTTGTTCGTGCACTATTTGAGAGGCGGCTCTCTGTGTGCGCTTTGGATGTGTGCACAGAAAACAGCGCACATGCAGAAGTGTTCTCTCGCGTCTTGTGCTTAAAGAATGCTATCAAGAAGAATTTTCTATTTGTCTAGATCTCTTTTTCTATTCGATTCGATTTTCTATTCCTAAACCTGCTAACTACTAGCTGTGGCAGAGGGGGGGCGTGGTTCAACAAGTTCTGCAACAGGAGAGAGAGGCAGCACATCTCGTGTCAGTTGCAGTAATTGGCAACATGTCTCGTTGCAGTAATTGCCACCTGGAAATGGAAATCAAGGAGAGAGAGAAGCTGTGAACTTGTGTGTATGCTGAATGCTCAGGAGAACTGCCTGTGAACTAAGTTGGACTGAATTTGAGTTTGAGAGAGTGCTGTGAGCGTGACTATTGTTTGGAAGTTTGAATTATCAAAATAAAACACGAGTCTCAGTAAGCCCACCCTGTCTTCTTCCTTCCATACTTTGAACATTGTTACAGTGGTGCCAAAACCCGGGAAGGAAGAAGAACGCCGCAGCAGTCATGCAGACCCCATCAGGAACGCCGTTTGTGGACATCATTCAATCACTCGCGGGACTCCACCAGGAGAACCATCAGGCGCTACTGGACCTGAGGGTGTATCAAACTAGGCAAAAGTTACGTCATTGCGGTGTGGGCGGTCGTGCGCAAGACCCCATTTCGCTTGGCGGTGTGCGCGGCTTTTTTTGTAACAGCGCGTGTGGCTCTGCATCCGAAGATGAACGACTTCGAGCCGAATCTGGCCGAGCTCGAACTTCTCATCACACTGGCACCCAGTTTGCACGTCTAAATTAGTTGCTTACATTTAAAATATGAGCATACAATAGCATAAAACGTATTTTTAATTAACATAAAGGAAAGGTCCATGTTTAATAAAAATGTTCACGAAACTTAATGAAATCTTTAGTGAAATTAGAAAATATGTAAGAGATCATTAATTTAGTTATGCTGTATACCCATTCTCATATCCATATATATTGTTTTAATGTCACGAGTAATAATCTCAGGGTTTACTGGGTTTTACACGATTCTTTTTGTAGTGTGCTATTGGTGGTGGTGTACTAAAATAAACAGTCACGTGTGTATAGCTTTCTTCTTCTCACTGCTGATTCCTGATGGTTTAGAGGACAATTACTCAAGTCGCCCCCTATCGTTTCAAAGAATAGTACAACGGCGAGCGCGTCAAGTATAAACGCCTCGTCCGTTTGGGGAGGTGCACGCGCAGTCTGCGGAGACTCGCGCTGCGGAGCCAGGCAAAAGTATAAACAAGGCTTCAGGAGTTGCGATTCCAAGCCCTCATCCAGGCGCAGCAGGAGGACCGCGAACTGTTCTGGAGCTCATCCCGTTACTGTCGGGGGAGTCCCAGAGAGCCACCCAGCAGTTGCCAGTCAAGAACCTCCTCATATACGAAGATCTGAACCCAGCCATTCTGCAGCGGGTCGGCCTTAGCCCAGAGCAGCAGCTTCAGCACTTCCGGTCACTGGAATTGGGCGAAGGTGGTCGGCCCTTTGTGATAGCCAATGACTGCCGGCTGAGGTAAGTGATGTCAACCAAGTCATTAATAATTTGGTGCTGGAGCAATTCATTGCGCGGCTGTGGGGATGCTTATCCGGGTGTTCCGGTCGCCCTCAATCAAGCCGGGTTGTCCCAAATACCTGTGAGTATAAAGGCGGGTACCTATCAGGCTTTGGTGGATTCAGGCTGTAACAAAACCTCCATTCATCAAAGTCTGATTTAGCCTGGGGCATTTGATAAAAGCTGTATGGTTCAGGTGAGGTGTGTGCTTGGGGATGTGGTGAAATATCCCCTAATGTCTGTGGCTATACAATTTTAGGGTCAAAACCATAAGGTAGAGGTGGCAGTTAGTTCGCGCCTCAGACATCCTCTAATTTTAGGAACAAATTGGCCAGCTTTTAATCAGTTATTTGGGTGTTTAAATGCAGATGTCTCCTGGAAAAAGGAAGAGACGGATAGGATGGGAGAAGCTGATCTGGGAAGCTGACCATACGGCTGAACCTCTCCAGCCGCAATGATTTTCTACTTAGCCAGTGCACAAAGGAACAATTTTTTTTTTTTTATAAAGAGCTCATGCTAACCAAAGCTGAATTTGTTTGGTCAAAAATACAGTAATACTTGTAACATTGTGAAATAGTATTGCAATTTAAAATCTTATTTCAATATATTAAAAAATTGTAATTTATTTCTGTGATGTCAAAGCTGAATTTTCAAAATCATTACTTCAGTGTCACATGATCCTTCAGAAATATGAAAACAGTTTGCTGCTTAATATTTTGGAAACTATTATACATTTGATCATGATTCTTTGATGTATTTTGGAAACTATTATACATTTTATCATTATTCTTTGATGAATAAAATGTTCAAAAGAACAGCATTTATTTGAAACAGAAATCTTTTGTAACATAAATGATTAAGGTAATTTTTGATCACTTAAATGCATCCTTACTGAAAACAAATTCTGACTAACCAACACATTTTTGAACGGCAGCATACATTCAGTAGGTTATTATTGCAATATAAACACTGTCAGAGTGATCAACAAGGTATCTCTTCATTTACCAGTCGAAGACGGAGCAACTTTCTGCTCTTATGTTTACTCCGTGCACCGTCAAGGTCTTCATCATATTTGTCGTGGTACCGGTCTTTGCAGCAATTATTTTACCGCAAATACGCATTCGCACGCTGTTGGCATCGAGCTTGGAGCCACACTTTTGATCGACTTTTCTACATCTTTAGGGTATTGTGTGTGTGCTCGCGTCTCATATGATTATGTGCGCGAGTTTGTGTGTGTGCTCGCGTCTCATATAAGTATGTGCATAGAGAGATTGTGTGTGTGTGTGTGTGTGTGTGTGTGTGTGTGTGTGTGTGCGCGCGTCTCATACGAGTAGCCTATGTGCGTGGAGAGTTCCGTGCGTCTCGTGTGTGTGTGTAGAGTTTGCGTGTATGTGCGTGAGCGACTTTAAGTGTGTCATTGTGCATTTCATATGTATTTGTTTGAGCACTGACATTGACGAGTTAACCCCTTAGGTATCGAAATCTGGTACCGAACAACAAGTCATTTTTCGATACTCGATAGTATCGAGGCAATTCAGTCGGTACCTAAAAAGTATTGAACTCGGTACCCAGCCCTAGATACAACACAATTGATAGTACCAAAAAGCCCTCTGGAAATGCTTTTCCAGGCGGCTCACAGTAATCCAATAGCCAAGCATTTGGGACAGGCAGTAGAGTTGGGGTACTCGAACTCTGACTCGGAGTCCGGACTCGAGTTCAATTTTGAATGAACTCGGACTTGTCATGCACTCGGGTGAATTTGTACTCTGACTTGACACGGACTCGGACATTTTAGACTCGGAAAATTTGCCGAGTACAGTCGAGAACAGGCACTGGAGGACACAATGTTTTATTATTCAAAAACGAAACGAAGCTAACGTTACTTACATTGTGTTGTTTCAGCGTTGAGCATTGTAGCCAATCACAGACATGTATATTACGCGCATGAACGCAGGGGCAAATCAGAGGCGTTTTAGAGTCACCATGCGGAGAATTCACTCAAAATGTTCAGAATCAGTGCGAGCTTTATCCTTTCGCAAATCTCCTCATAAACAATAAAGTCTAGACGCAATGTAAATAAGAGATTTACTGCAGTGCGGGCAACTTCAGTGTTTATGACGAGAGTTTTAGTGAGAGTGCAGAACGCGGATAAGTAAGTGATGGCTTAAAGGGAGCGCTATTGGCGATCTAAATAATAGTTTTGTTTTTCATGCTTCTAGAGGACCAGTGATTACATTCACATTGTAAAGTTTAAGGAGTGATAACTGCATTTAAATGTGGGAGTGAACCCACTAAATTATAGTCCTGTGTGTGAGTCATGAAATTGCAATGATTTGACATAGTAACCATAGCAACATGAGAACGTGATAACCATTGCAACATTTTGGGGTCTAATAATGTTATGATTTTTGTTACATTTATACTTTAGTCATAAGTTTACATACACCTTGCAGAACCTCCAAAATGTTATTTTTATTTATTTTTTAATAATAAGGATCATAAAAACGTTTTTCTTTTTATACTGCCCTGAAAAAGCTTTTTCACATTATACAGATGTTTAAGTATAGCCTAGTCCAGTGGTTTTCAAACTGTGGGTCGCGACCCACTTGTGGGTCACACAGTGAGAAAAGGTGGGTCGCACAAAGGCACTTATAGCTGCAGCTAAATTTACGTTACCATGAGTGAAACAAAACCAGTCCGATTAATGACCAAACGACTATGAGTTTTAGCGCCCGCCAAAGTGTTATTTGATCGCTGAGTAATGTAGATGAACTGCTGCGCTTGTGACAGAGTCACAGTGCATGTTTAACTGAAAGAACGAGCAGAGAGAGTACTCGGTCGCGCGCGCGCTCTCTCTCTCTCTCTCTTCGGAGCCAGGCGAAAGTGTAAAAAAGACTTCACCGTCTCCAAACTAAGCGCTGTCCTGCTCTCTCTCCCTCGCACATATTAATCAAAATAAATCGACACGGTGGTAAAAGGTCGGAAGACCAAAGTTTCATGTGGAGCATTTGGAGATTTTTTTTTTCTTCCTCAATTACCGCTGGGTGTGAATTGTGCTAAATAAGTTGTTGCCTTATCTTCTCTGAAAAGCGTCCCAGACATTCAGCTGACATAAAACAACACTTTAATTAAACGAAAAAAACTATCCAGTGATGAAATGTTTTCTGTGTTGACACAAATCTTGGATGTCCATGTCCTAACTGCTGGGATAATCACACAACGCGCACGACAATGTCCAATTCGCGAACTAATGACTCCTTTGAACGATTCATTTTAATGAATGGACAACTGATCTTTCCAACAGTGAACTCAGGAGACGTTTGAATCAGTAACACTTTACAATAAAGTTCTATTTATTACATAAATTACATAAAAAGTACAGTTTGCTTACTCAAGCTTTAAAATAAATAAAACCCCTTGTTTTTTTTTTGAAAACCATATGACTACATTTTTCCACACAGTGCTATCAAGAATCGATAAGAGAATCGTTAAAGAATCGGATCGATAATCAGAATCGTCAGTGGCATTATTATTATTGATAAAATCTTATCATTTCCCATCCCTATGTGAAGACGGTAAAATTATAATCAAACATTAAAGAACATACATGTTTTTAAACGTTTTTTTAAGAGTTAAAAGTTTATAATATTTTGCTAACATGAAGGCTTGTCACTGTCAGTCTTTTTACATCAGTGCAAAACTAGGGAATGCAGATTAAGACCATCAGCATGCATTGATTAATCCCATGGCATGTAGAAAAAAAAAAAGAAAAAAAAAATGTGCGACCAAATCATGCTGGTGCGACCAACTGAGAAAGTTGGTAGCACCAGTGCAAGTGGGTCTTGAGATTGATTATACTTGTCTAGGTGGGTCCTAGAACGAAAAAGTTTGGGAACCCCTGGCCTAGTCCACAAGACAAAATACAAACACAAAATACAAGCCAAATTACATAAGCTTGATTTTTAATACTGTGTGTCATGACCTGAATAATTACCTTTTTTTTTTTTTTATGGTTGTTCGTGAGTCCCTTTGTCCTGAACAGTTAAACTGGCCAGTGGTATTCAGAAAAATCCTCCAGCTCCTGCACATTCTTTGCTTTTCCAGCATCTTCTGCATATTTTACTCTTTACTAGCAGTGATTGTATGATTTTGAGATCCATCTTATCACACTGGGATTCATACACAACTACCGGTATTACAAACACTGCAAACATTCAGTGATGCTCAAGAAGGAAACATCCATTCAGAGCCAGGGCGTGTAAATTGGTGTAAATTGTTCATATTTTGTTTAAAAATTCATTAATTAATTTAATACTGCCCTTCAGAGGCTAAATACGATATTAACATCTAAAAGAAAATAAGAAAAATTTACACATCACCATCTTCTTGCTCAAACGTTTACCCCTGGCTCTTAATGCATCATGTTGCATTCTTGAGCATTACCTTGCAGATTCTGAATAATGTGACCAATCATAATGCAGATATCCACCATTTTTGTCTGACAAACAAAACAAAACAAAACCAAAAGGTGTGTATTGACATCTTTTTGCATTTCTAATGTTCATTCATGTTTAAATAGAACTAAATAGATCTAAAATAGATGATCAGTTCACATGCTGCTTGAACTAAGGTGCTATACAGTAAAGCGCCACAAAATGGTATTTATTGTTTGAATTTCACAAAAATTACTCAATTTTAAAGCTGAGACTTTATTTTAAACCAAAAGGAACCTGCTCTGTCTTGTCTGTTGGCACATTGTCAGTATCCTCTTTGCACCGCAATATATTTTTTCACTGTGTGAGAACATGATGTGTGGAGTGAGAGCAGAATGGCTTGTCGGACATAGCAACAGACAAGAGGGGTGGGTCTTTGTGAAAGGTCAATTTCAAATCAATGAAATCTTTGTGGACTCGGCCGGACTCGACTCGGATTTGGATGTTAAGGACTCGGACTCAAGTCCGACTCGGGCCCATTTGGACTTGGACTTGGACTCGGACTTGATTGGTAAGGACTTGACTCGGACTCGACAAAGGTGGACTCGGACCCAACACTGACAGGCAGCAACGTCTAATGACCCGATTCTTTTGGCCGGGCATTCACGTGAATGTGCGCAGATGGTGCACGGTATATCGTGAATGTCAGCTGGTAAATCCACCGGCCTCTCCAAAAGCACCTCAGCCGGTCGTATCGGTTACCTGAACACAAAAAAAAGGTGGTTCAGATGGAATTAGGGGCGATGCTAGACATGGGGGTAATAGAGGGGTTGCACAGTGACTGGGCGAACCTTATAGTTTTAGTGCCTGTGTCGAAATTCGACGCATATCCAATGCCGCAAGTTGACGAATCGCTTGACCATCAGGGTTTGGCTCGTTTTTATTCAACACTTTATTCAGATCCCCTTATTACCAATTTCCAAAGAAAAAACAGCCTTCACAACACTGTTTGGATTGCACCAATTTGTTAAAGGTATAGCGGAGGATGTTTTACTTCCTGGTGGGTAGTCTAAACTATTGGTCCTCCTAATTGTCAATCATTCTGGTGAATCAATCAAACTTTTCAAAAAGTGGAGAGGGCGGGTCTTATCTAAAATTTGGAAAGATCCTCCGCTATACCTTTAACACTTCCTTTTAGGTTGTTTTGGGCACCGGCCACGTTTCAGCACCTCATGGATCTAATTCTTCGGCTGCATATGGCGCTGCTTATCTAGATGATATTATCATCTACAGTAATGCAGCGTCATATGGGGTATCTGCGTGCTGTTCTGAGAGTGCTGAGAGAGGCCAGGATAACGGCCAACCCGGTTGGGCATGTGGAGGTTTGGTATCTGGGAATCAAGGAGAGAGAGAGAGAAGCTGTGGACTTGTGTGTATGCTGAATGCTCAGGAGAACTGCCTGTGAACTAAAGGTGGGCGTACACGGTGCAAGTTCAGATTCTCGGGAGGTCGTGAGATATTGCACACAGTGCGAGTCAGTTTAACTGATAATCTCGTCAAAGCAGCTGGTACACGGCACGACTGTCCTGCACGAATTTTATCCCGAGCCGGCAGCAATCACGTGAGCTTTCGCGCTAAACACAGAGACCGTCAATGTTGCATACAGGCAAAGCTTCAGATAGAAAAATGACAGAAATGTGTGTGCAAATGATTTGTTGAAAAGCAGTGAACAGTAGCCATTCCTTTCAACGATATATATATATATTAGGGGTGTAACGGTTCACAAAATTCACGGTTCGGTTCGATACGATACACTTGTGTCACGGTTCGGTTCGGTACGTTTTCCATAGGCTACAGCAAAAATAAATAAATGCCAGAGAAATTTCCTTGAATTAATCATTATTATTTTTATTTTTTTTATTTAATGAAACTAAGATCATAAAGTATGATTTTTTTTATTTTTTTTTTGCTTTTTTTACTGAGCAATAATGGAGCTATAATTGACTCTTCTTATGAGCATATAAAACAAAACAGCTCCTTGGACAAAATGAAATGTAATATTGTAGTAGTAGGCTAGTTATAAACAAAGGTTTATTTTAGTTGAGATTAACATTTGAAGGTAGCAATTGTATTCATAATGTCAAAATAAAACAGACGTAATGTTACTTGAAAGCATTATAGCCCACTATTCCTGACAAACTTCCATACCTTGCAGTTAGTGTTACTACAGCAAATCCATTCCACGGTGAATGTTGCTGATCTGTGGACACCCGCCAGTTCATTCATGGCACGATGTTTCTTCCTGGTTTCCACGTCAGCGCTGTTTGATCCGTTAATAACAGAGAAATGTGCATGTTTCTCACTAGATCTCGCAGCGATCTTATTACTTCAGTGGCGAATTCAAAAAGCATTTGAAATTCAAATGCTTTCTTTACTGGTCTGGATCTCTTAGCGCTGTGTGATGTTGCTTGATCAGGCTCGCGCATAGGGCTCGCGAGTCCCGCTTCACAGGTCAAAACTGATAAACGGTCCACACAAACACAATAAGAGTAGCTCAGTTTCGTTCCTTACATTGCATTTGCCAGTTGATGTGGTCGCGCCAGCCTCTATGAGCGCGCTTGCCACCCGCGACGCGCCTTCATTTGAAATAACGAAATTTTGGTCGGCAGAAAAAATGGACCAACGAACCGTTCGGTACGTAATGCGTACCGAAAACCGAACCGAAAGCCTCGTACCGAACAGTTCGATACGAATACGCGTATCGTTACACCCCTAATATATATATATATATATATATATATATATATATATATATATATATATATATGTGTGTGTGTATGTATATATGTATGTGTATATATGTATATGTGTGTGTGTGTGAGAGAGACAGTATATGCGCACACTGTATGGTTGCTGCCACTGAGGTATAGCCCCATCGACGTGGTTGTGTATGATTTGGCAATAGGGGACAGCTGGTGAAAATCGGGCCGACTCCCCGAATTTTTTTAACATGTTTAAAAATGATCGGGAGGTCGGGATGGTGCTCATAACGTGCTCGGCTCGGCTCGTAATTCCTCTCACACGCTGCGAGCCGCGACCATGCGAGCATCACCGATTCCACTCGATTTCTCCAGAGTGAAAAAAATCATCTGCGAGCTCGTAAAAACAGCAAAAATCGCACTGTGTACGCCCGCCTTAAGTTGGACTGAGTTTGAGTTTGAGAGCGCGACTATTGTTTAGAAGTTTGAATTATCAATATAAAACACACGAGAGCCTCGCTCCATACTAGAATGCTTTGAGCATGCTCGCAATATATCCCATTACGAGGATGAATATCCAATTAAAAGACTTCGGCTACCACGTGACGCATAAACAACTGAAAAGCACAAATCAAACAATTAAACATCGTACACATTCAAAAATAGACGTGACAAAAAATAATTTAAGGACTATGATCATTTTGAAAAGAATAAAGTATACAATATAACCAACTCATCAACACCCCTGCCCAAAATTACTTTGCAAGTAAAGCATTCTGATTCTGATATCATACAGATCTTTATCTCCATGTTCAGTATTTGCGTGCTGGAAGGTTAAAGAAGGCTGTTAATAGTCCTTTCAAAGAATTTACTTCCTTCTAACGAATGCTGGAGATCTTCCAAGAGTCTGACAAGCTTGGAAAAAATGTAACCGTTTATTCAGTGTGGTTTTTTTTAGTGGAATGTTGCGTAACTGACCTTCAATACAAGGCATACAAGACTGTGCAACATCAACTGTCATTTATCTCAGCTTGTACAACATGCATTTTTGTCGACTAGACATGGTTGACACACTGTAATAATGCCAAACAACTAAAAGCAAACCCTTGTGTTAGAACTGCCAACATCACTCATCCCTCAGAGCTGATTCAACATATGATCATGAAGAGTAACATGATAAATATTTATTTAGCAATTGATATCAAAAGGAAAATATTACATTTTGGTTACACTAATTGTAATGTTATTATGCCTTAACCAAGATGGACAAGCACTCGAAAAAACTGCCACACAATTCAAAGCGGGCCCTGAGAGCATGATGTGTAAGAACACATTATTGTCATTGCATTGCTGTGCAAAAATAATGAGATTGTGCTGGTAGCCTATTCCATGCTGGTAGTTCAAAAACATCAACATACAAAGCAACAATATAAAACACACATAAACAGAGTATTTAAACACAGACACATAAATATAAAATATAAATACCAGAAAACCTTTTAAATCATGTAGTGCAGTTTCATAGAGTGTTGGGGTGGGGAGAGGTCTCAGGCAGCATTCCATTGTTTTACAGCTCTGTGGAAGAAGCACATTTTTAACCTTGTGAAACGTGAGTGAATTGTCCTGTCTCACCTGCCAGAGGGGAGCAGTTTGAAAAAGGTAGTGTGTAGGGCGGGTGGGGCTCTGGTCCAAAATCTGGACTGATAAATGTCCTAAACTGCTGGCAGCAGTGTACCGATGATATTTTAGGCCATTTTGAACATTTGTTGCAGAGCCCTCTGTTGTTCTCTCTGGCTGCAATGCAGTGCATCAGTACACTCTCCACTGTACATTGATAGAAGTTGTAGGATTACCCATGAGCAAGCCATTTAATGAACACAACACCGCATTCCACACTTCAGAGAGATTTACCCATCAAACCATAAATAAGTCATAAAATGCATTCATGGTGCTGAGATGGCTAGAGGAGATGTCTTCCCCATGCCTGCCTAATCTCAAACCAGCGATGCAAGCTTTTTGCAGGAAAATATATCTCTTTGTTCTCCAAACGTAAGACCAAATGACCAAGAAACCCTGTGGTGACCCCAATGCACAAATACACAGCCTTATCAGAAAACGAAGGGTGCGAAGACGGTTCCATGGCCCGAAATCACGACAGACCTTAACCAGGGACACCTCGGACCTCCTCTCTGTAGCTCTAAATTCCAGAGACTTTTGTCTCCTAAAACTAACAGAGACTTAAATTAAGTCCTGTCAGTTTAAACATCAAAGCGAATTTTTGTCCCGCCAAAGCCTTATTTGATCGGTGAGTGATGTAGAATAGAATGACTGCTGCGCTTGACAGGGCGCATAAGAACGAGCAGAGAGAGAGCCCCAGCCGCGCGCGCACTCTAACCTTCTTCAAACAACATGAGCGCTGTCTTGCTCTTAACGCATTATAGTCCTTCACATCTATTGCGATCTCAAAATTCCGGCCAGTTAATAATACCTAGAATATCAAAATCGACTGCTGGAGGTAGATCCTTTTCCTATTTAGCACCAAAACTCTGGAACAGTCTTCCTAACATTGTCTGGGAAGCAGACACACTCTGTCAGTTCAAAGCTAGACTAAAAACACATCTTTTTGACCTAGCATACACATAACACATTATAGACTTCTATAATTCCATATTATGCTGCATAGATTAGGCCAGCCGGAACCGGGAACACTTCCCATAAATCCTGATGTACTCGTTACATCATAAGAAGAATGGCGTCTACGCTAATATTAGTCTCTCTGTTTATACCGAGGTTTACCGCAGTCTGTCGGATCCAGGCCGTATCCAGATCTGAAGAAGGACCAGCGCCTGGACGCAACGACAATGCAGTCCTGAAGTGTCAACAAGACTCTCCGTTTCCTGAAGTGAGGTGGACCTCGGCCGTATCCAGATCAGATGGTGGATCTGCACCTGGACCTAACCATGATGCATCCTGAAGTGCCAGCCTCATCAGCCCTGTGAAGGCCTCATCGACACGACCAATCTGATTTCTGACCTGTAACGCTGCCTGGATCATAATCATACACTGTTCGCTCGTTGGCCAGAGGAGAACTGGCCCCATTCTGTCACCTGATGGAGTTTTGGTTCCTTGCCACTGTTGCCTTGGCTTTTGGCTTGCTTAGTTGGGGACATTTAATATTCAACAATATTATTGATCTGCCTTATTATGGGTGGACGATGATGCAATTTTTCTTCTAGAAACAAACTTTGTTGTATTATTTTCATGTTATCAATGTGAAGCTGCTTTGATACAATCTGTATTGTAAAAAGCGCTATATAAATAAAGGTGACTTGACTTGCTCTCTCTCCATCCCGCATATTAATCAAGATTTTTTTCTCCTGAATTACCGTGGGGTGTGAATTATGCTAAAAAAAAACGTTGCCTTTTCTCCTCTGAAAAGCATTCCGCACATTCAGCTGACATAAACCACAATTTTACAGTGGTCGAGTAGTACACAATTCAAAGAAATTTAAAAAGCAAACATAAGTTCACAACTTATTGCCACAAAATGAAGAAAAATAACAATAATCGCTTATTATTGTTTATTAAACAAAAATAACCAAAACATTAAGAATTCGCAGTAACCAAGATTCACAAAACAAATGATTGATTTAACAAAAGTATAAAGAGAGAACTCCAATACCCTTAAACAATAACAAACAGTACAGGATGTAATCTAAAGCCGCGTTTCCACCTAAATTACCCGGAACAATTTGTCCCAGGAACTCTTTTTCCTCCAGACCTGTTGCTATCTGCGTTTCCACCACAGTCTAAAGTACCATGAATTTAAGCTTAATAAAGCCTGAACCTCGTCATATGTCTTATTTTTTAAACTACATTTTTGATTAGAATAGCAAACAACTCTTACTGCATGCTCCACAACAGACTTTTAAAAGTGGTGGTTGAAATAAAATGCTGCGTGAAGTCAAGCAATCAAAATGCGGCATGAACTCAACCATTCAGCATTTTCAGCTCCCAAGTCCCACCCCGAAAGTTCATGAACTTTGAAAAAGTACTACCTTGCAAGCAGGGACTTTCTGATGGGGAAATATTTACCCCGAACTTCATTTAGACTAGTGGTTCTCAACGGGGGTTTTCAGAGAACAACAGGGGCATTAAAGGCAAGATTTTTTAAGGGAGTGTTCAGGTGTTCATGGGGGGCGTTCATGAGTCACCAAAGATCCAGGCAAGACAAGATTAAACATGTAATTACTTGCAAAATAATTCCCAACAGCATTCTAAAATCTATGTAAGCTAATGTAAGCTATGTATCATTTCTTTTGCAACGACTCTTATTTTTCTAGACATGGCACAAATTAAAAATAATTAATAATACAATAATAATTTATTTGTTCATATGTGTTTATTCTTGTTAGAAGGTTTTTTTTGATTATGATTATGAACACAAATTAATCATGACAAACCAAATTAATTGTATTAATTATAGCATTGATGAAAACAAGCTCATACCAAGGTATTTTAGGCCTACACTTCTAACTTGATTTCTCATGAAAAATCATGATTGTATTTTTATTTTATTTTTTGAAAGTAAGATTAAAGGTAGGGTAGGTAATCCTTTTTCTAAAAAAAAAACATTCCAAATTTGTTTAAACTGTCTTTATATACCAATACATAATTAAAATGTAAGTACTCTGAAAAAGAAAATATAAAAATCGAGTGACTGTAGACCTTTTAATCTGCAATAAACACAGCTCATTATTTCCATTCACTCCACCCCCTCCCTTCTGAGCGCCTTCCAAAGCCACGCCCCCAAAACACATGAACGCGCGACGCCAAACGCTCAGGCTGGAACAAGACGCATTTATTACCTGAGACGAGTGGAGAGGAAGGAGCGCAGTACATACAGTGACATCATGTCAGAATCACATGTAATAAAATACCTAACTTTATCACTATGAATATAAACAAATGAGATTTATTTTAGTACTCACTATCAAGCTAGCATATCGATAATAGTAAAGTTTCATTCGGTAACGAGCTATATTTATAAGGCAAAACTAAAAACAGGTTGCATTGATACACGTTTTTCCATTACCATCAGTTACACTGTGATGAAGGTGAATTTCGTGTAAGATTCATAACATATACGGTGTTTTGCATGTAAGAGTTTCCATGATGAAAACATTGTTGACTCTAATGAAGACTAACGTTAACGTACACTCCGAGTCCGGAGACAAGTACCGCATCGTCGGTTCGAGGACAGGTCCGGGGTTGAGGGCGAAGCAGAGGAGGTCGTTCAAGAGTGCGGGCAGGGTCCGAGGAAGTAGTTTTTGCCTTGTTTGCCTTCGCTGACTGCATGCAGGTGCTTTGAGCTGAATATTTCCGGGAACGGTGACATGTGATGAGTGCACGCAGGGCAGCGCGCGCAGTGGGGCTCGGGCACGAGACATGAAGGCATCTGATTGGTTCTTTACATTCGCACCGAATGGCAGTGATTGGTCAGAGTTTTTACTGTCCTGCAGCTGCTACAGAGGTCTGATTTTTTTCATTCCTTTTTCTAAACACATAATGTATTGACTACTATCAGGATGGAAGGACCATTTCACCCAGTATAAAAAAAAGTGTTTCTGAACAGGATTACCTACCCTACCTTTAATGTAAGCAGCTAAAGGTAAGGGACCTGGATAATGGATAGGGGGCGCTGGCCCAAAAAAGGTTGAGAACCACTGATTTAGACCCTGATTCCTGCAGTGGAAACACACCGAGTACAACCCCAAAGTCCCTAGTTCGTGCGGTGGAAACGTGGCTTAATACAATAGAAATAAAACAGTCCCTCACAGCCCAACGGCACGGAAGCTAGTGATGGCCGGTTCGTGAACGAATCGTTCTTTTGAACCGGTTCTTTTTAGTGAACTGGTCGAACCAGTACACTAAATCGGACTGAATCGTTCGAAACAGTTCGCGTCTTGCGTCAGCACTGATCCACAAGAAGTTACTAAAGTTACTCACTTTCGGACATGCCTGAGTCCTGACAGTCCCTTCGACTCAAAATAAACCAATATCCCGGAGTAGGCATATGTTACTCCAGTAAATCCAACAGTTCACTGAACTGAGACGTGCTGAGAGAAGTGATGAGCACGAGCAGTTGATACTGAGCATGCGCGCACTACCGAACGTACAGGTACAGCGGTTCTCGGACCACCAGTACAGAACCGAGAACTGTTTATTTCGAACACGTTCGATACGGAGAACCGATGAGCTGATGAGCTGAGCATGCGTGCAATTCTTTCAGAGGGACGAAATGCATGTTTCTTGTAGCCTATTTTATTGAACATCAATAAGTGTAACAAAATAAAACATGTTAGAAACATGTTTATCTCATAGGCTACTGCCTTTTCACTGTATTATTTTAAATATTGGAAACACAATGAATGGACTGTAAAACTAAACATTTATTATTATACTAAAACATTATTTTCTGGAACAGATCATTTAATTTCGAAGTAAGTTGATATACATTTTTGACGTAAACTCTTGCCTAGGTTTTAAAGGGTGCAAAGTAAATGTTTATAATGTGTTAATCAAAACATAACGTATTAAAAATACTGGAGATATGCATCAAGTTTTTAGTTTTGTCGACTGAATAAGCCTAGTAAGGTTTCAGTAGTTCTCAGCTCACACACAGGCATACGGTTCTCGAGTCAAGAAGAACTGGTTGTTGCAGCAGTTCTCGGATCACCAGCACAGAACCGAGAACTGTTTCTTTCGGACACGTTCGATACGGAGAACCGACGAGCTGGAGAGACTGCGCATGCGTGATAACAACACCGTCTCTGAACCGAACTTTCTTTTGGCCAACTGATGCTGTGTTTATATCTATGTGCTGTGCTGATACATGAGCACGGGTGAACCAGGACTTGAATGAGGGGCTGAATTCAGCTAAATGTAAGTTTATTTACAAATAAAATAAAAATGATGAAGACCAGTTTATTCACTTTAAGACATGTAAAACATCCGCGTTTGTGCATCGCCTTAGGCCTACTACAGGGTTCATTCTCAAAACATAAATGTAAGAAACCTATCAAAGATGATTATGACGATGAGTACTATTATTTAACTGAAGTTATGATTACAAATGCCTTTATTTGAATGTATATTTATCCGCCGGGATGATAGAATTGACGTCATTACGTGATGACGTTAAAGAACTGGTGAACCGGTTTTTTGAACCGGTTCATTGAAACGAACTGTCCGAAAGAACCGGTTCGCGGAAAAGAACCGGACTTCCCATCACTAACGGAAGCTAATCGCCCATCCATTTTTTTTGGTAGCAAAAAACAAAATATTCTCAAACCTTTGGCCTCATGTTGGCTGGTGCCTTGCAAATTTCCTCTTCATTGCCCTCCATAGTACTGCGTTTATACGAATGACAGCAAACAGGCGTGAATTGGAGAGTAATGACATAATCCTTTGCGCCACTGTAGAGAGGGCGCACTGACTACACAGACGTAACTAATTTAAAGTTTATATTTATTTTTTCAACATTATGCATCGTTATAAAAATTGTGATTCATTCGAAATTTTTAATTTAAAATCGAAAATTGACAGAAACAACCAATTCACGATTCAAAATCCATGCTTCAAGATCAATGCATATGCATTGGCAGGATTTGTAATATATTAATCTATATGAAGAAAATCAATGAATCATTACAGCCCTAGTCTGTGTGTGTGTGTGAGAGAGAGAGAGAGCGAGAGAGAGAGAATATATATATATATAGTATACAAAAAGTTGATTTATTTCAAGAATTCAACTTAACAGGTGAAACTAATATATTATATAGACTCATTACATGCAAAGTGAGATATTTCAAGCCTTTATTTGTTATAATTTTGATGATTATGGCTTACAGCTTATGAAACCCATGAAATCAAAATCCCAGAAAATTTGAATATTACATGAAATCACTTTGTTGGGCACAAAATGGAACTTTACAGTCTCCACATGTAGCAGCTCTTGTTGATCTGGAGGATTCCAGCCTGTTCACAAATGTACAAAGTGGCTCAGGTGCAAGTCCAGTCAAACATTTAAAAAACAACTTTATGTGTCTAAGATTAACAAAATTAACACAGTTTAAAATTTTTATGTTTACTTAAAGGTGCTCTAAGTGATGTCACGCGTTTTTTAGGCCAAACATTTTTTGTCACATACAGCAAACATCTCCTCACTATCCGCTAGCTGCCTGTCCCCTGAACACACTGTAAAAAAACGCGGTCTCTGTACACACCACAGGTTCCACAAACGGCGACAAAAACAAACTGGGCTCACCCGCACCACGAAACACAACAAACAGTGCTCCAGCCAATCACCGACAAGAAGAATTTGAGGGGTGTGGTTTGGGGGTTAGTGCGCGTGGACATGAAGGGGGTGTGGAGGAGAGACGAGAGAGAAGCATGAAGAGGGAAGTTTGAATTATGGCCGACACACGACTAAAGAGACGACGTTCCGATGAACAAATTGTAAAGAAGAGGGACAAGGATAAGGAACGCGCGAAGTCCCGAATTTACATCGGAAAAACCCTCGAAATATGGCGAGAACTCCGCCGGCAGAAGGGCTTCCAATCCGACATTCAGTTGCTCTGTTTTTGCAGAACAGGTAAATCCATGTTTCTTTCTAAATTGACGTTCATGTTCGCCAAACCAACACAAGGATGTAATTAGCTAGAACTATGCAGTCAGCGTTAGCTTTGGTGAATACAACATATATGTTTCAGCTAGCGATCAATCTCTATTGTAAATGGTCAAGCAAATTCACAGTAGGGCGACAATTTGTGTGAATTATTGTTTTCACCCACTGTTTGTTATGGATTTGAATGTTCATTTATAGGCTATTGACAACTTTGACTAAATTTGTTTACGCCGCCGCTGTTGTTTATGCTCACTGGGAAACGCGAAGCTAACGTTATCTTGCTATTATTGCGTCCTTGTGGGAGCTAACGTTATAGTATAACCTCAGGTGGCGAAACGATTAAGATAATGTTTCTCTTTTTCTGCATTCTGTTCTGCAATATATAAAAGCATTTATCTAACTTGGTGACATTCCACATTGAATGAAGTATCAGTAAAACTTAACTTTGTTTTTAGTGACTACTTTGACTTTCCTTTATGCCGGAAGGGAGGGGGAGGAGACGGGATGAGGAGGAGGGAGGGTCTAGCTAGCCTCCGTTTTGTTTGACAACACTTCGAATGTCAACACTCCCAGCATCACTTAGAGCATCGGTTCCCAACAGGGGGGTCGCGGCCCACAAGGGGGCCTCAGCGAGCTCTGTGGGGGGTCGCGTCATATTTTGAAAAGTTTTGAGCAATTTGTATTAAATAAAAGTCCTTAACTTTTTTCTGTTCAAAATGTATATAATGAGCGAGTTCATCATGAATCCATTTTCCAAACCGTGTTTTTGTCTTATCCTGAATCACTATGGTACACCTATAATAAGTGATTACATTGGGACTATTTTACCCTGGTTCGGATCGCTGCCGCTGCGGAGTAGCCCAATACCTGCGTGACTCGTCATAGACGCACACAGAGAGAGAAGTAGTTGTGGGGTGGTGGTGGCGCAATGGATAAGACACATGCCTTTGGTGTGAGAGACCCGGGTTCGAATCCACTGTGAGACACCAATGTGTCCCTGAGCAAGACACTTAACCCCTAGTTGCTCCAGAGGCGTGCGACCTCTGACATATATAGCAATTGTAAGTCGCTTCGGATATAAGCGTCAGCTAAATGAATAAATGTAAATGTAAATGTAGTTCCGGCTACAATGTTCTTCCGAAAGACGCATTATTCTGTTAATAAACGCATGTTTGTTATCGCTCGCTATAGCGCCAAAAGCCTAAAAAATAAAGCCTCACATTGATAAAGCCTCACAAATAACATGCAAGTATTGAGGCCCCAGACAGAAGTCATTGAGTAATAGCCTATATTCATTATTTTTTTACCTACACACAAGTGAGAATACTGATATTTTTGTTATTGCATTTAAAATAGGGCAAATTTATAGGCTACTCCTAGGCTTACATTTTTAAATTACAAAGGGCCTACTAATGTTTTAGTTATTGTATTTTCAATATTATAGGCTATTATTTGTGCATAAACATATCTGTTTATAGTAAACATACCGTTTGTTTGAAAACAACATATTTTGTCATCCTTGTTGCAAGCTTACAAGAGCGATAATATAATTAAATGTGAAGGGGGGCCCTAAAATATTTTCTTGGGAAAAAGGGGGTCTCAGACAAAAAAAGGTTGGGAACCACTGACTTAGAGCACCTTTAAAATGTAACAGTGATGGAATCGAATGAGCATTGCCCCCCCCTGGTGGTTGAAACGGGTAATTGCATTTTTTCAACAAAAGAAAAATTTGCATTGTTTAAAAAAAAGATATATTATAAATATTTTAAATAACACAAAACAACTAAATGGTGGTAGGTAATACATCTGACTTCATATACTGCTTTAGTAAAAAAAAGAAAATTCAGGGCTCTGGGTCATGTGACAAGTGACAGGCTAACGTAAGTCCAGCGATTCTCAGTTAGCATGTAATAGCGTTGTAATTATCTGGTCGGACTCGTTACACCAAAATATGGACATAAGGCGATTTTTAAACCGTCGAGCTCCAAATGACACAAATAGTCAGTCATCGGGATCTAAGGATACAACACAAATGTTTTAAATGTTTCATGAAGTAGGCTACAACAAAATGCGAAATATAACTTTTCCACAATGTGTTTCAAAAGTGGAGAGTATTGTGTGACTGTTCATTTTTCCCTCTCAAAATGTTTTAAATGTTTCATGAAGTACAACAAAATGCGAAATATAACTTGTTTTTTAATCACTCTCATTGCCACAATGTGTTTTGAAAAGAGGAAAGAAAAACTTTAAAAATCTTTTCGTTTTGGTTGAAGATAATATTTTAACAGTGCAAAAGTGGTCCACATTTCATTGATCCTAATTGTGTCCGAACGAAGATGCGATGCGAAGTCAAGTGGCTGTTTATGCGAAGTTCTACCTGTTTACAAATATGATTGTATTGTTGTACTGTTTTTTCTTGGGTTAAAAATAAATGTGTTTATTTAGCATGTTTGTTTTGTCCATATGTGCTAGTGCTGAGTTCCCCAATTGATAGGCCATGCAGGTCCCAGCTGCTACAATGATTTATTTTTTTTGCCCCCCCTGGCTCGAATGTCAAACTCCGCCTATGTGTAGCAGACGGGACCTACGTCCGCTTAGTAGGGGTAAATCACTCTTCCCTGAATGGCTGGAAATCAGAGGATCTAAGTCCCTAACCCCCAGGCCTATTAATCTCGTGTCTACTCTGCCCGCTCAGTAAAGCACAATAGCTTAGGCTTTAGGATTTGGACCTGTCACGGTGGAGACCTAAAGTGCAGAATATCAGTAGCCTAACTGTCAGTGTGTGTGACTTAACTTGTATTCCCCCTACCTACTATACTTTACAGACAGAGAATGAGACGCCCCTACTTCAGGGAAGATGGAAAAACGTCACAGTAAAAGCAATAGTGTAAAAGTTGAGAAATGAGTGGTTATTTATTATACTAAATACCAGTATTCTAATACTGAGTAAAATAAAATAAAAAAAGATATAAAAAATAAAATATATATGTTTATAAATCAAATGTAAAACGTATAGGAATGGTTTCCCTATCAACCTGTAACCATCATAAAATGTTCAAACCCTTGTATTAACATCCACTTCACCAGAGTGGCTCAATAACACTTTGAAAGTTTTACTTAACAACATCAGCATATATCTGAATACACTGCAGATAAACCTCATATGCAAATAACAGCAGTATACTTGTGAATGTAATTCACACAACAGTAACCTTCAGGTCAATTGTAACCTCAGAAACAGTTTTGCACAATACACTTAACAACACTCCATGACCAACCTCAGTTCAATGTTCCTTTTGGTTCGGATTGTCCACGTTACGTATGTGCCGACCGTACACCAATTAATAGAACATGTCCATCACGAGGGCGTTGCTATCCCGTGACAATGGTGGAGTCATGTGTGGCAGGGTAGCCTATTAACTTACTCCTTGACCGCACTGTGTATCAATGGCGTGAGAGAGATAGAGGGAGAGGGAGAGAGCAGGTGAGATGAGCCACAGGCACTTCGCGGGCTATAGCTGTGAACTGGCTGGTTGTCTTCCTTCCCTTGCATGACAAGCTTCCAACGTTGGCGACGAGCTAGTATAGCTAAATAATCAACACTTTGCACTACATAGCGAGAACGTTTGCCTCGCACTATGCAAACTATACTTGTTGATGATATGACGACGGATGAATCTTCAGTAATGATGGCGTGGAGTCTTCCGCTCTTACACACGCCACTCAAACCGTAACTGTTCCGTAGCTCAGACCAAAACATGAAGCACACGCAATAACTAAGAGCTAAACTGTTATTTACTGAATCATCATACCGAAATCTCCGTCAGCATGGGACCTCTTCGGACGCCGCCATCCTCTCTGTTGTTCTTTACAAAACTTTTTTTAGTCCCGCCCTCTCCTCTCCTCTCCTCTCCTCTCATTCACCAGTATACCAGCATGCAAGTCATTGATTGGCCGAGTCTATGTCCAAGTTCCTGTGTGCGATTGGTTGAAAATATTCTGGGGGATTTCTTCATGTTATCGTAGGAGCTACATATCAAGAAATATGTGCACACTCTGGGTGTACACCTATGCTCCTAGATATTTTTATTGTTCTACCTGATCGATTAGTTCACCATTCAATTTAATGTTAAGGTCATTTATTATCCGCGTTCTTGTTATAGAAAAACACAGATTTAGTTTTCCTCAGATTAAGTGTTAAACATGATTTGTTTAGCCAATTAGACACTTTCTCAAGACTTTTGGTCAGTGTACTGCCGATAACAACAGGGCTTTTGCCAGACACATAAACAACAGTGTCATCGGCATACATCTGATGGCCAACTTCAGGCAGCTCGTTCACATACAGGCTGAAGAGAACAGGCCCCAGTATGGTTCCCCGGGGGATTCCGGTCTTAATTTTACATGGGGCAGATTTTACATGATCAATAACTACACATTGTTCTCGGCCCTGTAAGTATGACTCGAACCATGATAATGCCTGGTGTGACGTATTATAAGATGACAGTTTTGAGATAAGACGGCTATGGTTTACTGTATCGAATGCCCTCTTTAAGTCCAGGAATACTGCACCCATGATGTTTCCTTTTATCAAGCGGCTGCACAATATTTTCCAATAATTCCAATACACGAGTTCGATTGGGGAATGTGCGAGTTGTGAGATGCCAATCGCCTCCGTGAGTCTGTCTGGCCTCTGTAATAACTTCATCTGTGAGCTATCCCTATTGTGTGTACATGTGTGCAGTGCCGTAAAGCAATTCGCTACATCGTGAGACCTGATATCACACGATACTGGCCCGCCGGGCCAAAGTTGCAAGGGTGGTTTTTCGGCTCACAGGCGCGTGGGGGGTGCGAGACGACCACCATTCAACCCGAAAAAAAGTAATATAACTATTCCAATGACTCCGAAGCTGTTCGGTTAAGGCAAAAAAGTTACTTAGTTCACCTTTAATAGAGACATTTATAATGTGGGTCAAATGTTGAATGATAATTTGAGCATATTTTTTGAGGAAAGTTGCGTCTATGTTGTAATTGTCTTTGGCTAAATTGGTATTCAGGTCTGAAATAGCTTTCAATACCACTGCCTGATCCACTTCTCTAATTTTAAAGGAATTCTCATTTGCTGATGACAATATGTGTAAGTTGCTACCACTAGGCTCGCCATCTAAAAAGTTAAAGCAAGATCTAAAATTTATCAAAAACATTAGCAACCCTGATATGTTTTTTCCTTCACATTTTAGTTCATATGGATTATTTGTATTTGCATCAGGTTTAATTAGACTGTTTATTTGTTTCCACATTGCTTTACAATTTCCTTTAACTTCAATTTGAATTTTCATATAATAGTTTGCTTTTAAGTTGCGCAATTCTTTTACTACTTGGTTTCGTAAACCTTTAAATAACATCAGATCTGTGTCATATCTGGTTTTAAGATAGGTTTTTAGTGTCATAACTGATGACAGGAAGCAAATGCAAGTAAACTAATTTATTAAAGGCAATAATATAAGTATGTCCAAGATGAAGCAGCAGGCGGGTGGCGCAGGGACTGGATGGTCAGCACGGAACAGATGGAGTGAAGAGTTGAGTGCGCTGGTGAATGGTGGTGACGAAAATCCAGACATAGAACAAATCCACAGGGAACACCGAACAGGAACAAGAAGCACGAAACTGGAGATCTCATATTTATTTCGAGGCTCCTTTAAAAAAACAGTCCAAGTTCAACAAATTTTTACATGAGATGAAGGAGGTGATAACACTAACACTGTAGCCAGTGCCTGCAGAATCCCACCAACAGACTTCGACTACAGAAATGCAAGTATAACATTGACTATTTTGTATTATATTTGGCCTATGTTTAGTGGTCGACCGATATAGATTTTTTATTTTATGCCTGATGCCGATATCTTGGAATGCAGGGTGGCCTATTCATGGATTTCATCCGGTCCCTTTCCACAGGTGTATTAATCAAGCACAATGCAGTCTGCATTCATAATCTAGGTGCTTGATTTTATACACCTGTGGAAAGGGACCGGATGAAACCCATGAATACAGGGCTCAACAATAAAGCTGGTGTATACACGCAAGTGTATTTTTTTGAAGGGGCAAGTGAAAGAAAATTTGTACTTGCCTGACCGGACAAGTAGTCTGATTAAAGCATCAATAACAAAACAAAAAAATAGCTTGTGAATCACCAAAATACTATAATGACTATGTCCAGTAAGGCCTATAATGTACTGACGGTAAAGGCTTATTTATACTTCTGCGTCGAACCTGCAACATAGCTATGTCATAGGCTGTGTGTAGCATGCGTAGCTCCTCTACAAAAATGCAGGGCTTAAAGTTTTCCAGCACCGTGCTGGATCTCCGGCATGCAGCGTTTGGCTGCGAAAAAAAAGAAAAAAAGATAGTCCTACACAAGGCTCGATATTGCATCTATCACATAACCTATTAAACGTCATCTTTACGCTCTTAACTTTAAAGCAGGCTTTAGGTTGGTTAGTATTAGCTGTCAATCACTCCCTTTCACTGTGCTCTGATCTAACTAGCGCAAAATTTAAAGACCTGAAAAGAGAAAGCGTCAATATCAAAAAATAACTAGGGAATCAGTTATTACCAGTAATTATTAGTATTACTACTAATGCAAGTTCTTAACTACTACCCCATCCTCACTGCAGAAATGCAACAAGTGGTAGACTGCCTTCTGGATTCACCATTCCACCCTTTCCTAGAGATCTTCAGGCCAAGCTTGATGAGAAAGAACCATGCCAGAAGTCCTCTAAGGATAGACACAGAATCATTAGAGTTCTTCATGAAGCCATGATAGAACACACAATGTAAGTCAGAAACTTGTAAAGCAACATTAATACTTTGATACATATCAATGAAGCAATGCTTCGTTGACATGCATTTGAAGTATTTATTTTACTTGAAAGTAATAAAAAAGAAAAGATAATTATTTTTTATCATAGGAGTTTCTAAGGGGCCAATTGGTTTTAATTGAATCTTTCAGGTATCCAACCAATGCAGAATATGTGCAGGTGGCAAAAGCGCTTATTGTGAAATACCCTTTCCTAAAGGATCTTGAAGGGAATGGCTATGTAAGTTACTAGGAATGGTAGACTTCACATTATGTTCTCGATTTTAAAGGATTAGTTGACCTCAAAATGAAAATTTCCTGATAATTTACTCAGCCCAATGCCATCCAAGATGTTCATGTCTTTCTTTCTTCAGTGGAAAAGAAATTAAGTTTTTTGAGGAAAACATTTCAGGATTTTTCTCCACACAATGGACTTCGTCTACGTTAGGGATGCACCGATACCATTTTTTCAGAATCGATCCGATCCGATACCAAAAATATCGACCGATACTGATACCAGTGCAGTTTTTTTTTTTTTATCAGGTAGAATTTCTATAACTCTGTATTGAACTGAAAAAAAGAAAAACAAAAAATATATGATCATAGTCTGACATAAATGCTATTATAAACTAGATTAGTGGATCAGCAGTAACATTTAGTCTAGAAAAATCACGAGTGCACAATAATTGTATAAAATCTAAACAGTTTGTGAAAAAAAAACGTTTAGTGGGGAACAAATTGGAGACAATAATTGTAACACTAAATCTGGTAAAACTTTACACATTGCTCTTTGTATTGTTGTAAAATACATTCATGAAAAACAAGATAACAAAAATAAAAAATATCAATTATTTTATATATAGCCTACTATAAAATGTAGAATTTTTTTAAATGTATAGCACAGCTGTTTAATGAGGTAGCAACATATGATAGATAGGACAGAACAAGAACGGCTATTAATAATCTTTCATTGCGTCACTGTATTATGATATGAAAGGCTCCAATACAGTGCGGCACAAAGCGCTTATGCGCATCCCGAGCGCAGAATGATGTGCTTGAAGCAACATGAGTCGCAGCGCGCAGTGCGTCGAGTCCGCATTGAAAAGTTTGAATTTAACGACTTAAATATTAATTTCTCTCTCACATTATACTATATAATGGCTTCTGAACACTTATAATATTGTGCATGAAAACTTATGGTGCTTTATAATGTTTGTGTGCCTTTTGTGGGGCTTAACAATAACACAGAATAGTATACACACAATATCGGATTTGGATTGGCCTCGTCTGACCGATACCCGATCCGGCAAAAATGGCAGTATCGGAGCCGATACCGATACCGAGTATCGGATCGGTGCATCCCTAGTCTACGTCCAGCGTGACCTTTCCAATGTGATTACGTAATGCTTGGCGCGTCGCAGACAAGCACAAGACGAACAATTGTGGTTAAAAAGTATATACATTTTAAGTTTTTTTTAGAAAATGACCGATCGTTACGCTAGATAAGACCCTATTCCTCAGCTGGGATCCTGCAGAGCCCTTTGAAGCACTTCAAAGCCCTTTGAAACTGTATTGATTTGGACTTCAACAATTTGGTTACCGTTGAAGTCCATTGTGTGGAGAAAAATCCTAAAATGTTTTCCTCAAAAAACGTAATTTCTTTTCCATTGAAGAAAGAAAGACATGAACATCTTGGATGGCATTGGGGTAAGTAAATTATCAGGAAATTTTCATTTTGAGGTCAACTAATCCTTTAATTGACAGAAGTTGGTGGATTCTGTTTATATGCGTTTAAAAAAATGACATAAATTTCGCTTCTGTATTCCCTGATCTACTACTATCTTCTGGTCCGAAGAAGCAAAAGGAGGAGGACAGAAAGCCTGAAGCACAATAGGCCTCGGAATAATGGTTGGCACCTTAGGGACATAACCTTGCTTAGGATATAAGAATGCCTTGACCATCCCCGGTGCAAACTAAAGGCAGGTGGGAGATACCGAAAGGGCCTGAAGATCTCCGACTCTTTTGAGGGACGAAATGGCTAATAGAAAAACAGTCTTGAAAGTAAGAAATTTCTCTGAGACCGACTCTAAGGGCTCAAACGGAGCCCCAGATAGGCCTTCTAATACTAATGCCAGGTCCCAAGCCGGCATCCTAGTGCGTGTTGCAGGCCTCAGCCTCAGGGTGCCACGAAGGAAACGAGTAATCAGGGGGTCTCGACCCAACGATGTACCACCCACCGGGACGTGGAAGGCCGCAATGGCCGCCACGTATACCTTTAAGGTGGATGGACATAAACCTGACACAAAGCGATCCTGCAGAAACTCCAGTACTGTATTTACTGAACAGTCAACCGGATCCCATTGACGCTGGTGACACCAAGAAGTGAAGACTCTCCATTTCAGAGAATAAAGTTTCCTCGTAGCAGGAGCTCTGGAGCTTAGAATGGTCTCAACAACCTCGGTTGAGAGACCACTCTCTATGAGTTGGGCCCCCTCAGAGGCCAAACCCACAGTTTCCAAATCTCTGGTCGGGGGTGAAATATTGTGCCCCCCGGCTTGAGACAGAAGGTCTCTCCTGATCGGGATCTCCAAGGGAGGACCGTCTAGGAGATGAATCAGGTCAGCAAACCAGATTCGACTCGGCCAGCGTGGTGCTACTAGCAATAGGCTTATTCTGTACTGACGAACTCGCTCCAGAACTCCCGGGAGCAGAGCAACAGGGGGAAAGGCGTACAGACGCAGCCTCGGCCACGTCTGTACCATAGCATCCAGCCCCAGGGGGGCTGGGTGAGTAAGGGAGAACCAGAGTGGACAGTGCGTCGTATGCTGAGACGCAAACAGATCCACTTCTGCCTGGCCATAAAACTCCCATATCTTCTCCACCACCTCGGGGTGGAATCTCCAGTCCCCTGGCCTCAGCTCCTGCCTCGACAGGACGTCTGCTCCAATATTCTGGCCCCCCTGAAATATACACTGCCCTCAGAGAGAGTACTTTCCCCAGGGACCATAGGAGGATCTGGTGTGCCAGCTTGCATAGCGGACGCGAACGCAGACCCCCCTGACGATTCAGATAAGAGACCACCGATGTGTTGTCTGTCCGGACGAGCACATGGTGACCCCTCAGGTCTGGGAGGAAATGTCTCAACGCATTGAAGACGGCCATCATTTCCAGGCAATTTATGTGCCAGGAGAGATGATGACTCCTCCACAGACCCTGAGCTGAGCGGCCTTCCATTACCGCTCCCCAGCCGGTGAGGGAAGCATCTGTCGAGATCGCAACTCGATGGCAAAGAGCTCCCAACACCGGACCCTGGGACAGGAACCAATGTTTCCTCCATATAACCAAGGCGCGGAGACACCGCCGCGTGATCTTGATCATACGAAGTGGGTTTCCCGCTAGAATCAGCCAGTCGTCTATATAATTCAGAATGCGTATGCCCTGCAGCCTGAGCGGGGCCAGAGCTGCATCCACGCACTTCGTGAATGTGCGGGGTGATAAAGCTAGACCGAATGGAAGAACCCGATACTGGTATTCTTTGCCCCCGAAAGAAAACCTCAGGAACTTCCTGTGCTGAGGGAGGATGGAGACATGGAAGTAAGCGTCCTTCAGATCTATCGTGACAAACCAGTCTTCGGATCTGATTTGAGTCACGATCTGTTTGAGTGTCAGCATCTTGAACTTGAGTTTCTGAACTGTACGATTCAAAAGACGAAGATCTAAAATGGGACGCAATCCCCCATCCTTTTTTGGAACGATGAAGTATCGGCTGTAAAAACCCGATTCTCTGTCGGGTGGATACACCTGCTCTATCGCTTCTTTTGCTAGAAGAGCTTTTACCTCTTGCTCCATCACCAGAGCCTGCTCGGGATGCACCAACGTGGGCAACACCCCGTTGTAGCGTGGAGGACGAGAACCAAACTGGATTCTGTATCCCTTCTCTACTATTTGCAGGACCCATTGAGAAATATTTGACAGTTTCTTCCACTCTGTCAGAAAATCTACTAAGGGAACCAGCCTCTCGAGGCTGGCCTCTGGTGTAATTGAGACACTCAGCCCGGGGGCCTGAAACATATCGGCAGGAACCACCCGAACTGAACGTTTTTGAACCCCCCTCAGGAGGTTCATGTCTGACGCAATGTCGCGTTGACATTGCACCAGACGATCGCTGGGAACCACTGCGCCCTGAGACCAAGGGTGCGGGGTTGGCAGAATGGCCCCCTGAGGACACCGAGGTGGAGCAGACACCGTATGCTGAGGTGTGACCCGCTCCAACCCGGGTGGGGCTGCCCTCATGGGTCTGACGCCATAGGCGTCAGGACCTTTTCTTTTGAGCCGAAGCCTTCTTAGCCTGAAGAACGGTCCTCAGATCCGGCTTCTGCTTCGAAGGCTTCGGCTGAGAGTGTTCTTTCTCTTTTTGCTGTGCTCTATATGAGGAGCTTGACGGCTGGGGCTGCTCACGCCCAGCAGCCCCAGGGGGTTGGACACGGCGAGGGAGAAATTTTTTAAAAGCTTCTGACTGTTTCTTGGCCTCCTGGAACCTCTCGACGACCGAATTAACAACGTCGCCGAAGAGACCAGAAGGCTCAATAGGTGCATCTAAAAGGAAAGCACGATCTTTATCCTTTATTTCTGCCAGATTCAGCCAAAGGTGCCTCTCAGTGGCTACAAGGGCTGCCATAGACCGCCCAATCGCTCTGGCGGTCTCCTTAGTAGCCCTGAGAGACAAATCTGTGGCCCGACGAAGTTGTCGAACCTCATCGGACCCCACCCCCTCACTCCTGTCCAAATCCCCCAGCAGATCAGCCTGATATGCCTGGAGCAATGCCATAGTGTGTAAGCACGCTCCAGCCTGACCTGCTGCCGTATATGCTTTGCCCACGAGTGTAGATGTTGTTTTTAACGGTTTCGTGGGCAAAGCTGAGGCCTTCAGAGACGATGCTGAACCAGGTGACAGATAGCTCGCGAGCGTCTGTTCAGCCTGGGGCATCGACTCATAACCATACTCTCTCAGTCCCTTAATCCCCGAATATACATGAACTTGGGGACTATATAAACGAGAAGAATATGGTTTATTCCAAGATCTGGACAGCTCACTGTGCAGATGAGGGAAAAAGGGAAGGCCTCGTGGTGGAGATGATTTATTAGATGTTAGGAAACGCTCATCTAATTTACTTTTAGGACGAGCGTCCCTCTTCTCGGCTGGCCAATCAATGTGTAATTTATCAACAGCACGAGTTATCACCTCCACCAGCTCCTCATATGCTGGGGAAGAAGATGGCGAGTCCCCTTCCCGAGTGATTGTGTCACTACCAACGCTCAGCACATCTACCTCCTCGGAGCTAGAGCACTGAAGCATTGGGCTCTCTCCCCGGGCGGAAGAAGCCGCAGCGCGGGCTTCCGACACCGGCTCGAGAGCACTGGATCCCCCAGGACAGGAAGGAGATAAGGCCCTCGGACCCGTCTCCAACCCTTCTGAGAGATCCTTTTGCGATCCCCAGGAATGCATTCTCCGTGCTGCCTCGGCAGCAGCGGGTCCTGCACCCTGAGGAACGCGAGGCTGATCACTTTCCTCAAAAAGTGATAGCCGGGAGCGGAGCATGCGAAGCGGAAGCTTCTCACAATGCTGGCAATCAGCCCCCTCGAAGGCTGATACCGCATGCTCCACTCCCAAACACATTACACAAAGCTCGTGTGTGTCCCCACCCGTTAAATAGCGTGGGCAGGGAGAAGCACAGAGTTTATATAATTGTTTCGCCATGATAGATATATGAACAGACAACAGTAAATATGACAGACAGAGTACACAGATCGCTTGCTGAGGCAACAGAAGCTAAAGCCGGTTTCACCGGATGCGCTCTTTATAGCTTCCTGGTCATGACGTCACCCGCCCGTGACGCTCATTTCATTCATTCCATTGGACTAGTTGACATAGATGCTTCAGACGCATCACGCTGGAGGCGTTCCCAAAGCGTTATCGACGCATCGCGAGTTCCCTTTCTCAGGGAACTACAGGAATTTTCACCAGATGACTTGAATGGCTATATGAATCATTCTAAAATGATTAGGGATAAAATGATTTTGTTCGGGTGAAATATTTTTTTTTATTCTGGTGAAAGAAATACATAAATGAAGAAAGCCAAAACATTTAATGTTATGGATATATATTTACTGAGTAATCCACTGTTTTGTAGAGGGGGGTGAAAACTACCATTTCACCTGAGATGAATTTACCAAAAGAAAAATTTGTTGAGAACCAGAATCTAAAAGGATATTAACTTAAGGGATCTTTAATACTTCTTAAGTTACAGGCATGCAAACAAGAGCTTTTTCCTATTTTAAAACTGTCACCGTTTACATATAATTCTACAAAGATTGCTGAAGTCAAAAGAATTTACTAATAGACAAATCTTTGTGTAAAAATAAAATAATGATGCTGCTTTCTAAAGTCATTTTACCTGTAATTTGACTCCAAATATCAGGTGTAAATGGTCAGTTTGACCCTCCTCTAGTGAAAGTGAAGTCAAGTGAAAGTGACACATCACGGTGCTTGAAATGCTTGACCTCTGCATTTAACCCATCCAAGTTAATGCACACACATTAGGAGCAGAGTAGTGAGTGGTTAACACACACACACACTGCAAATGTGGATACACACACCCAGAGCAGCGGGCAGTCTTGTGTGGCGCCCGGGGAGCGATTAGGGGTTAGGTGCTAGGTGCCTTGCTCAAGGTCATTTCCCACCGGTTCTGGAATCGAACCAGCAAACTACCAGTTAAACTCCCTAACCACTAGGCCACGACTGCCCCTACAAAATAGTGGATTACTCAGTCAATATTCATTACATTTAATATTTTGGTTTTCATCACTATTTAAATGTAAGGTACATAAGGTAAGGAAATAGTGAATGACGTGTTTTATTTTTAGATTATTATTCTGTACTTTAACATTTGATCCAATAGGAGATTGCTGTCATTGGTGAGGATGCATCCTCTGTTGAGGGTCATGTGAATGTCCTGCATATCCAGTACAGCAAGATGCGACCAGACACCTTGGTGGTCAAAGACAGAATGCAGCGAACTTTTGCATGGCGAAGAAGGGAGATAAGAGATGGGATGACTGTGGAGGATATACTTAAGAAATACCCTTTCTTAAAAACACCCTCAGTGGTCAGTGATATCACCGATTTTATATCATTTCTCAGCTTAAAATAAATGTTGAATGTTGGTGTAAAATGTATGCTAACAGTGCCGCTGCTAGCCATTTTGGTGCCCTAAGCATAATTCCTTTATGATGCCCCCCACCCCAGATGCCCCAAAAAAAAAAAAGTTTGTTTTTGCCAGTTTAAATTTTTGTTACCAAACATATAACTCAATACCAATAATAACACAATAGCAGCATCACAGTATAAAACTTAAGAACACTAAAAAGGGAAAGTAAAATCTTCACAGCTTTGCTGACTTTGTAAACATATGTAGAATAGCAACACACATTTGAAAGTGCAAACTTTTCTTCAGTAAACAGAATAGCAAAATAAAAAAATTCTCAAAATAATCCAGACATGTTTTTCCCAAATTCAATGTCACTTTGAATAAATTACATTTATTAGACAAAATATTCAAACAAAGAATCTTATACCGGAAACAAAATTATAAACATTTAAAACTGAAAGCATGGCAGCCAAGGAGTTCTCCCCCTTTATTCCTTATTTATCAACTATTTGATAAATCCAATATAATATAATATAAAAGCATAATAGAATGAGGTGCAATAATGCACACAATTCAACAGTAATGTTTGCTTTATTATCATTCATAATGACATTTTATATTTTTATATATATATATATATATATATATATATATATATATATATTTATATTTAACAGGAATTGTTAGCCTACCATAGCTAACGTTAACTGTTACTGAGAAAGAATTAACCACCGTCACGTCAAAATAAACCATAAACTACTGCTCAATATCTAAAGAAAGAAAGTAACAGCTAGCTGGCGTCAGTTATTTGTAAAATAGGTAATGTTTAACAGTAAAATCTCAATTTAGCTTGCACCGAAGTTATAAGTTATAATAATAACATAGTTTGCTAACATTACCGTCAGCAAGTTCGAGGCGCATTACGATTAGCAGCAGCACATGCAGCACATTTCCCGTATTTAAGAATGATTAAACATGGACTTACCTGCAAGTGATGCACGGGCATCATCTCGCAGTTTCTTTTTCTTTCTTTTCTCAGATCCTGACTCCTGCTGTCTTTTCGGGGCCATTTCCAAAAAAGTTGCCTACTGTCTGTCTGTCAAACTTCGTCAGGCGCCCGCGCGAACGCATCTTTCGCATTCGCAAAGGCGCCCGCTTGAACAACCGGCACGGACCATCCAACGGGGGGCGGTACTTTCTAGACTAGCGCAATTCAATTATCTTGTTCCCCCTTTTTTGTTACCTATATTTCTATAAGCTACTGAAATAATATCGGCATTATAATTTTTTTTTTGAAGGCTATTTTTGGTGCCCCCTCAGCACTTGGTGCCCTACGCACAGCGCGTGGTGGGAGCGGCGGCGCTGTATGCTAAAATGATCATTTACATTTATAACTCTTTTGTAAAAACATTGTTATTTTCTAAACCCTCAGGTGAACAAATATATGTGCATTCAAGCTTAGAAATATTGTACAATTATATTACTAAAGGGAAATGACTATGAAAGAGGCAACAGAATTTTTAAATGTCTGATTTCTTCTTTTTTCTTTTTTCATGTGAATGATTAACTTTCTCTTCCTGCCGCCAGTTTAAGCTTTTCCTCCATTTTGAATGAGTGACTCCAGACGGGAGTTTGTCACTTCAACACGTGACAGCAGTAAGTAGGCTCCTGATTGGTTAACGTGGCGCGAACAGACGCCAAAGTTCCGATTTTTCAAGTCGGGCGTCAGACGCGAATTCGAATTCACTCCAGTGGTGAATTAACTGGCGGTAAGCAGTCATCCAGAATTATACGACACTAGTTCGCAGGAACTTAAGAAGGCAGTAAGAACTCTTTATCTCCTTGTTAACTATTGATTTCTCAAACCTCACTTGTAACTAAAGAGGAACACAAAACATTGTCATCATACAGGTGACTCACTACTCCTACTGGAACAAAGAATTTAAGGTAATTATAATTTTTCTTTAAAAAAAAAAATACATTATTGAATGACATTATTTTAATAAGTCTTTTGTCTCCTATCAAGAATATCAACCAAGTATCTTTAAATATACACTATTTTAGCTAATTTAATGTAATAGCACAAATTAATAAATATTTCTTTATGATTTGTCACTTTTAACATTTCTTTACCAATATTTGACACCTCATTACAGTTATCTCATATATAATTTAAAGCACAGCAGAAATTGATACGGTTTCTGAATACACATAAATGAAAATAAAAAAATAGCTAAATTAAACCCTGATGTCACCGGTGCGAGCCGGGGCGGACTCGGATGACCAGCCACCCCGGACTTTAGACACCACCGCGGGGAGCCAACACCACAGGTCCGCAACAGAGGGACAACGCAGACAAGAGATAATTTCAAAAGAATAACAATCTTTATTGAACACAATTTATCAATGAGCACAAGCGTAATAGACTTCCGTGTCTTCTAGGTCTTCTTCAGCTACGGATAGGTACTGATCGTACGTCGCAGCTTCGCCCTGACGGCAACTTCGCCAATGATACGGCTTGCTTCAGGACTCGGACGATGAGTAGACAGGTAAGGGTTCTTCTCAATACTAAATACTCTCGTCAGTGCACAGTAGTGGGGCGTTAATTCAAAGCTTACTTCACCAGCAATGCTGCATTCTTCAGGACTCGGACGGTAAGTAGGAAGGTAAGGATTTTTCTCAATACAGGATACTTTCGTCAATGCACAGTAGTGAGACAGTGGTTTAAAAGCTTACTTCACCAACGATGCTGCAGACTTCCAGACTCAGACGGTAAGTAGAAAGGTAAGAATTCTTCTCAGTACAGGATACTGTCGTCGGTGCACAGTAGTGGGACAATAATTCAAAAGCTTACTCCACCAGCGATGCTGCATTCTTCAAGACTCGGACGGTGAGTAGACAGGTAAGGGTTCTTCTCAGTACAGGATACTGTCGTCGGTGCACAGTAGTGGGACAATAATTCAAAAGCTTACGTCACCAGCGATGCTGCATCCTTGAAGACTCGGACGGTGAGTAGACAGGTAAGGGTTCTTCTCAGTACAGAATGCTTTTGTCAATGCACAGTAGTGAGACAGAGATTTAAAAGCTTACTTCACCGGCGATGCTGCATTCTTCAAGACTCGGACGGTGAGTAGACAGGTAAGGGTTCTTCTCAGTACAGGATACTGTCGTCGGTGCACAGTAGTGGGACAATAATTCAAAAGCTTACGTCACCAGCGATGCTGCATCCTTCAAGACTCGGACGGTGAGTAGACAGGTAAGGGTTCTTCTCAGTACAGAATACTTTCTAGAGCTCACAAACAGAGAGAGTGGATTAAGAGGAGGTTTCAGTGAGGCATTGTAATACTCAGAGCTCAAACGGCCCGAGAGAGAATAATACAAGAAGATACTTCACCAGCACAGCTGTAACACTCTGGGATTCTAATCGAGAGCAGGTATCATAACTTTTCACAAACGTGTAAGCAGGGGTTGCAGCCGCTTCTCAGCAAAAGCACACCGCACTCGTGTTCACTTCAAATCCACAGCAATGAGTCAATGTGTATCAATAAGACAAAAGCACTGTAATTCACTCACACATTAAGGCTGATCCGAGGCCTCAATCCCTTCGTTACACTCTCGTGGGGAGATATTCAATACTCCGTTCCTCTTCAGCACACTCTGAAACGCATAACTTCCCCAGCAGTCAAATTTACATTCACTACGTCCTCTTCAAGCTTTTCAAATGTTCATAAGATGAAATCAGTTCACTTAACTCTTTCTCTCCCTTCACAGCGCAGATCCAATCGATAAATCAGTCCAGCAGATTCCCACGGACGAACCCTGATCCAGCAGGCTTCAATGGGCGACTTTCACTCCAACGAGACTTCAACAGGAGACCTTCACATCCAAACAACTTCCCCGAACAAGCGTGTGCCCAGAACTACTCCACAGAACCCAACTGCGCAAACCTCTCTCCCCGAACCTCCCTTTATTTCTCTGAGCGGCCCTTTTTATCCTTAGCTTGTGAAACAGGAAGCCTATGCGACCGCCGCTTCTCTCTCTCCCGCACCTGCCATGCATTAACGCTAATCAGGCCGGGCAATATTCCTGCCACACCCGGGGTGCTTCTCATTTCTTATTTGTGCATCCTCGTTTCCTTTCCTCGCTTCCTTTCCTCGCGTCTCAGCTCCGCCCCCTGTAGGATGCGAGGGAAGGCTGCAAGGAAAAGATGCGAGGACGGAGGAATCGAATGTAACTTTTTTTTATACATTGGAATACTTGATCACTCAAGCGTCACTTCACAGCGTCATCAGCAGCGCTCAAAGGATCTGCCCTTATGTTGTTCAAGTTTGTTTATTTAAGAAATTCATAATAAATAATAATAAAGCAAGATACCCTGTTGAAATATGTGAGATGTGTGGTTTATTTAAACTGCAAAGGTAAAGTATAAATTAAAATGATTGTGACCGATGTGAAGGGGGAGGAGAATTTAGATGTGCGTCACGTTTAAGTCGATAAAACTCTTCCGCATAGGATACACCTGTGTATCCTCGCTCATGACTCCTCAGGAAGCCTCCTCACTCCTCGATCCTCGACTCCTCGTGGTGCAATTAGAGAATTGAGATGTCCTTCAAGATGGCTGAGCTCGATCGGTTTCCGGGTCATAGGATGGAGGACGGAGGAGAGAGGAGACGAGGAGGGATATTGAGAAGCACCCCCGGAACCGGAGTGGGATGTGTCGCACACAAATCATTCCCTCTGGAAACTCGTGACTCATCAAAGGGTTCCGCTCGCTGAGCGTTTTTGTCACCCGTGACACTGACCCTGATCAGGACCCCGAGCTGGTTTTGCAAAGTATTGTGGGTTTATCTGTCTCTCCTTAGCTTTGTTACTCAGTAGTTTTAAGCTGTTTAAGTAAATTGACCCCAGTTATCAATGTTGTCTAATTTATGAAATGTGGTTTTATGTCCACTGACAGGGCAGAGGGCAAAAGTAAAGAAAAGGTTTTAAAAAGGTCTCCACACAAAAGGTCAGTATAAAACACTATAACCATCAAATGCTATGTCTGTTTGATCATTTTAATTGTAATATACATCCTAATAAAGTTATTTGGCCCTTTAGTTAAACCATTACCTGCCTTTTATGTAACAATGCTTCTAGGCCTTTCTGTTGAATTCAGTTGTTAAAAACGAGCATAGATTTCTTCAACCTTCAAGAATAAAATAATGCTTAAGGTACTTATATCATTTTTGCAGTTTAAAACATGGCAAATCAAGACCGTGCTGTTTTGGAAGCAGTAAAGGCATCAGGCGAGTCCACCCTGGACAAGGCTACAGCAAGAGCGAAAGAAAAAATTGACCATTTGTTAAATGTCTCACTTAACATCGCTGTGACTGGAAGGACAGGATCTGGGAAATCCTCCTTTGTAAATGTAATTCTAGGCCTAAGTGAAAATGATAATGGAGCAGCACCTACTGGTGTCACAGAAACTACAACAGAGCCCAACATGTATGTGCATCCTACAATGCCAAATGTGAAAATCTGGGACCTGCCTGGAATAGGAAGTCCAAATTTCAAAGCAAATAAATACCTTAAAGATGTCAAATTTAAAACTTATGATTTTTTCATTATCCTTAACTCAGAGAGGTTCACAGAGAATGACATCATGCTGGCTAAAGCAATAAGAAAACAGAAGAAATTGTTTTACTTTGTTCGTTCCAAGATTGACATCGACATCTCTTCAGAGCAAAGGAAAGCTACATTTAATGAACAGGACGTTCTTTACACAATAAGAAAGTACTGTCAGGACAACTTGAATGAATTTGGATGCCCCAAAGTTTTCTTGATATCATCTTTTGATTTGGAGAAATATGATCTTGGAATCCTTCAAAACACACTCTTTGAGGATCTTCCGGTTCATAAACGAGCTGCTCTTCTTCAAGCTTGGCCTGTGTGCTCTTCTACATGTCTTGAGAAGAAGATCAAGATATTTAAAGGGCTGATCTGGGCTGCATCTCTTGCCTCTGCTGGTATAGCAGTGGTCCCTGTGCCTGGCACAACAGTAGCAGGTGATGCAGCCATTGCATTGCTTTTCCTTTCAAGGTGCTATTATGCATTTGGTTTGGATGACAGATCACTGAAAAGGCTTTCAGAAAAAGTGAAAATGCCCTTGCTGGAATATCGGTCCAAATCAAAGTTTTCTAATGCCATAAAAAAGAAAGCAGTGACCACAATTCATGTCTGTGCTGCAGTTGTAACACTTTCTACCGCTGCAGATTTGTTGAGTCTCCTTCCAGGTGTGGGCAGTGCTTGTGCTGTAGTATTGTCCTTTGCTTCTACTCAGTACCTCTTGAGAGAAGGATTAAATGAACTGGCAAATACTGCTCGAGAGATCAGAAAAGTAGCTGGGCTGGACACGATCTAATAACTCCTAGCTGGCCTGAATACGTGTTATCTTAACAATGTATGTGTTAATTTAGTTTATTTCTTATAGAGCATGTATGCATTTTCTGCCTTTGTCATGGACTAAATCATTTATGTTGAATTGAGATTACAACTGTCTGAATAGAACAGATGCTAATATGCATGTAAACAGTATAAAGGAACAAATTACCACTATAATTATTTGATAACACATTTTTCTATTGTTGTTGATTTTATCTTTTTAGTTGTTGATTTTAATGAAATCAGGATTTTTTTCAATCAAACATATATGTCTCATACATAAATTATATATAAACTATAATCATGTATATGTCTCGTACATAAACAATAATCATGTATATGTTTCATACATAATAAAACAAAAAACCTAATAAAATGTATTCATGTATATGTCTCATACATAAACTATTATCATGTATATGTCTCATACATAAACTATTATCATGTATATGTCTCATACATAAACTATTATCATGTATATGTCTCATACATAAACTATAAACATGTATATGTTTCATACATAATAAAACAAAAAAAAAAACGAATAAAATTTATATAAACACATTTTTAGTCATAAATATTTGTATATGCATATTTTAATATTTATAATTATTTAGATTATATACAGTATACCTATAAACACTCACGTTAATCTTGAGTACCTGTGTAGTATTGCATCCTTCATATCTACGAAGAGTCTTTGGTTTTATCAGATTTATAAAAGACAGATATGCTGTACCGATTCTTTCCCAAAACAGCTCCTGAGCTCCTGGAGCCGTGCCGTGGGCGGAGCTAAAGAGTCACACACAATACATCATCTCATTATCCCTGGATAACCTTTGATTCACAATACCTTTCTGTTGTTTACATTATATACACTTGCCCGCCAACTGCCAACAAAACACAGACATTTAATGTTACTTACCGCTTGCATGGCCGGGATATTTTATTGCTGGTACTGCTCCATCTTTCAGTTTCAATCGATCTGCAAATCCAGCATTGAACTGGGCCTTGATTATAAAACATTCCTCACCGAAATGCCGGGAACAAACAAACACACTTGCAAAACTCCGTTACTCAGGAAAAACTAACTGCATCCACTGGTTATCTTTCCCTCATGACCAAAAACACACTTCTTTGATGACAATAATTTCGTGGTCTAAAAACAAAATGACAGCACTGCCGACGGCTTCCGGTGTGATGAAGAGATGAGTCCCAGCTTAGGACCCAAGCAATCCGATTGGTCCAAAGCACGTTTTATGAGTAATCGCTTAAGTGCCTGGTTACAAATCAGATATCACTTTATTATATAAGTCGTTTGAACTATGTTATAACGACCATTAATGTCTTTTAACTTCTATGTTTCATATACTAGTATATAATCAATTATTTATATTTAAAGTCATAGTTGCTAGGCGACAAAAACAGACCTTCCCATTGAAGAACTCCCGGGACACAGCTAGCAACAATTTGTTAATGTGACAATACATGTTGTTAGTTTCATTTTCCAAATAACCAGTGGGTGAATGTAACAACATACATGGATTAAAGTATAAAATTGAAGTACTTTAGATTGTTCACTTCATCTCAGAGGCAAATATTGTACTTTTTATTAAAACTGACTTTTTACACATAGATATTAGATTTTGATATTAGATATTGTTTAAAAAAAATATGAACAGCATATTATAGAAACACTAAAAATATGTCTTCTAGATCAGGGATAGGCAATGTCGGTCCTGGAGGGCTGCAGAGTTTAGCTCATAGAACGGTTTTCCATGTTCAAATATTTTATGGTTTGATTTTTGAGGATGTGAGTTCATTTTATTTATTCTTTCCTCTTTCTGAGAACATCCCAGTGACTGACAGCCCACGCCTGAGTCAGCTCTGCAAAGCTGTTGGTAGACAGTGGAAATATGCACTGATCCCAGATGATGTCCCACCGGCAGAGGCCTTACCAGGGTCTCATGGACCTGGACCCGGACCCACCAGCACCTCCTGCTCAGCTCAATAAAAGTCTACTGAAAAATGTTTTTTTCTAATCTGTTTTATGTATAAAAAAAATTCTGATCTTAACCGTAACTTATCTTGTAAATAGTTGTAAAAAGTACTGTAAGTAAAAATGTGAAGAACAATTTATTTTGTATAATTTACTAATTAATTTACATAAATAAATGAACAGAAAAACTTCATTACATTTAAAAGTTAAAACTTGAATTACAAAAATAAACAATGCACAGACATTATTTTTTGTTTCATTTACAAATTATAATTTACATAAAAGTAATGTATACAATTGTTTCATTTACAAATTTTAATTCAAATAGCCAAAAGTTTATTTAGAAGAGAAAAAAATCTGTTCATTCTCTCCCTGCTCTGTCTCTCTCTTAAACTTCATGTCCTCTCTAAATATATTGATCAGCTCATCTGTCACGGTCACCAGTTAAATCATCCAGCTCTTCACTACATTTCCCAGCATCCTCCTTGGCCCACACCTGCACCTCCTTCACAATCACCGGCACCTGTCAGCGATCACCCTCGTTATCTTCACCATTTAAGCATCACACAGTCTCCAAAGAAGAAATTCCTCAGTTAATTTATAAATCTAATTCTTCCACATGTTTACTAGATCCTATACCAACTCATTTGTTAAAGGCCTGTTTTCTAGTGATGGTGGAATGAAGCACTGGGGCTTTCCCCTAGCCTGGTTAAAACCAGACCATTCTCAGTAGTAACTGAGTTATGGTCTGGTAGGGATGGGCAAATGAAGCCTCATGAATCACTGAGGCTTTCCCCTGACTGTTCCGGGAAAAGATTCAAAGCTTCGAGAGTGTCGAGAACAGCGCCATCTAGTGCTTATTTAAAATAAAGCAGCCAGAAGCCTGTGTAAGAAGCTCTGGCAGATGAAGCAACCACAACACACTCCATAGTTTCAATGTTATGTGTACAAATAAAAGCCTTACATGTTTGTGTTTGATTTGTTCATTAAATAAATTCATTTTCCCATTAAAGTGTGACAAAATATAATATAAGCTTATATGATTCAATAAGATTTAATGGCCTACTCTCTTTCTCTCTCTCTCTCTCTCCACACACAGACACACACACACAAACACACACACAATGAATAAGGACATTGTCTGATAGGATCATCTGTTATTAATTGTGCTTATGACACTTGTTACTGATAGTGCTTATGTAACTGTAGGAATGACAGAAAGGTGATAAAGTTTTTAATTATTTTTATTAAGAAATAAAAGTTGTTTCACAGTGTTGGGGCTGAGTCTATTTCTCCTCTTAGACGGTACTTCCCCAGCCTTAGAGAACACTCTTTCACATGGTACAGAGGAGGCCGGGGTACAAAGAAACTGTAATGTATATAGATGGGGGTAGACATGTTTCTGCATTCTCCAGTATTCAAGTGGATCTTCAGCTCTTTGAATGTTTGTCTCTGAAAGGTATTTATACACTTCTACGATCGCATCAGAAGTGGCGTTTGAGCTTTGCTTGTGTTGGTCCACAGCACTGTCCAACAGAAGCCAAAGGTTTCCACCTTAGAAGTGTGAGGAGAAATCTTTATATATAACACACATCAACGGTCAACAATTATAAAATACAATAATACAAAATAAAATAATAATAAATACTTGAGCTTGGTGTGGGCTGTTGGGTTGATGATGGCGCTTCTGTCGACTGAGTGCTTGATGATGTGGATGGTCTTTCATCTTCGGCCCTGATGACATCACCACATTCTGCTTTTAGCCGTTTGAAAGCCTCTGTCATTTTAGTTTGGTGAAGGAAACCCAACTTTTTAAACCTTGGGTCCAGCAGAGTTGCCATGGTCATTATGCTGAGCGACTCCATATTCCAGATATGTTCCCTCAGACGCCTGATGAGGTTTTCAGTTAATTATTTTGTGATTGGCATGGTTAACCTATGAAATACAAAATGATTTACTCCATGCAATAATAAAAAAATTATAAAAAAGACATCAAAATTTGCTAACTAGTATTCTACATAAATAAAAATAAATACCTTAGTTGTTCAACCAGTAATGAATGGTGAATAATTTTTAGCAAAGGAATTACTTTGGAGCCAGACACTCGTTTTTCCTCGGACAGCTCTACTGTGGCCTGGCGGAATGGGGCGAGAACACACAGAATTTGCTGTATGGCTTCATAGTCCTGTGCATGAAGTGGAGCTATAGCAGTTTTAAGTGAGGCAAGGGATGCTCCCACAGTTTGCCTATCCCCATGCAGCCATTGAAGCATGTGTGAAAAGTGCTGTTCCAGCGTGTTTCCACATCATTCATAAATGAGTTTAAGAACTGGCCTGTTCATGTCTTGCTGCACCTGGGTCAACATTTCTTTGGCAGAGGTGCTGCTTCGAAAATAGGTGACCACTTTCTTTGCTTTGTTCCGAATGTCACACAGAGCTGGTACCTGATCAAAAGACTTCTTAACCATGGTGTTAAGTGCATGTGCAATGCAAACTGAATGTCTCACTTGCAGAATTCTTGCACAAGCAATCACGTTTGCTGCTGCATCTGTGACAAGACACTTCACTTTGTCCTTGATTGCTCACTCCATCATGACATTCGTTTTCACCAGGGCCATATTTTCCACTGTGTGCCTGTTTGGGAACTTCTCAACATCCAACAACACTGTATTCAGCTTATAACTGTCATCAATGTAGTGGCAGGTTATTGCAAGATATGCATCCATGTTGATAGAAGTCCACATGTCCAATGTTATAGACACAGCAGTTGCTTTTTCCATGTTTGCCTTGGCCTTCCTCTTTGCTTCTTCATATTTTGAAGCCACCATTTTCTTTAAAGCCTTTTTGAGTTCACAAAACATTTATAGTACAATTGTATTATTATACAGATTTATTATATAGAGTATACATCAAAATCAACCTCTGCTACTCACCTGTCTGGTTGGGATTATATAGGAAGGATCAAGGGCATGGATGAGGAACCCCTTGAAACCCTCATCCTCAACCACTGTAAATGGCTGCGAGTCTTTTATGACCATGTTGACCAGTGCCTCATCAACCATTTGCTTGCGAGATGCTATAATGAAAGAAGTAATAAATATTATACATATATTAATTGAAATCATGATAATGCATTCACAATTATGAATAAAAATCATGAAGCAACAGTCCTACTTTGTGTGCTTGTAGGATTGTGCTGGGGCTGTGCAGTCTCATGTTAAGCTCTGAAATGCCTTAGCATGGATGATGTGTTGTTTCCATAGACAAGCTCTTTGTCACACAGCAAGCTCTCACCTTCTAAAAAAAGTTATGAAAGTAAGAAATAACATACAACAATAAAATTAGTTAAAAAAATTCATTTAAATTTATATTTAAATAATATATGCATACATTGGAAGCTATAAGCTCAAAATATTCCCAGATAGGGGAAGTCTTCCTTTTTTTGGCTGTTGCCATTGCTCTAAATACAAACCCCTTCACCAAACACCAACACCCTCTCCCCTCTCCCCTAATCCCACCCTAAACCCAAATACCAACACCAAATTACCTAAAATCACCAAAAAGTGCAAAGATTTTACAAAAGCAAAAACACAACAATAAAAAATAATAGTCTAAGTAGTGAAAAATACATTTTGCTTATTTAAATGTAATATATTGATTAACTTTCAAAGTACAGCACTCTCCTCACAAACCCATCAACCAGACTGAGGCAACAATGACTCGTTAAATACGATTTGGAGTTCGAGCCTTCTGAGACCCAAAGCGAAACGCGCACGTGATTGGACAGAAAGTGAGGCTTCGTTTGTCATCGATCACGTGACTCTAGTAAACCAATACACACCCCGATACGGGGCTTCACTAGAAATTGTGTTGCTTGTGTGATACGTGCATCGAAGCTTCAGTGTCATACGTAACATCACTATGGTCTGGCAAAGCTTCATTAATAACTCATTTCCAAAGGGGGCGTCACCAACGGACGTCGCTCAAATGCCTCTGGGCGCAATTGGATAGACCTAAAACCAATCAGAGCGATCGTCATGTGTAAAGCCATATGCTGCGTCCCAATTCGCCTAAGTTACACTACGCCATAAAAGTATGTACTCTTTTTGTGAAGAAAAGGTATTTACTTTTGAATGTGTAGCAAAAAAGTAGGCAAGCTTTGGGACATACTACTTCGTCATCTTTATCGGACGGATCTGTCGCGTGCATCCCGTCACGTAAACTGCCCTGTCAATCATCTTGTCACAGTTAAAATCCTCTATTAAATCTAATTTAATTTCCTACCGTTTCGGAGAGAAATGTAGTAGCACGTTCATCTGCCAGTGGGTCTTTCATGGAGACTGTCATCATGTGTTTGCAATTTGAATATAATAATGTGCGCTTCACCAACGGACGTCGCTCAAATGCCTCTGGGCGCAATTGGATAGACCTAAAACCAATCAGAGCGATCGTCATTGTGTAAAGCCCGCCCCAACGTTTCTGATTGGTGCCGCGATTTCGACGGATTAGAAATGGGCTTGAATGAGCTCTTTGCCAGACTACTTGCAGAGCAAATCTAAATTGCCGGAAGTTGTCTGGGTTTTCCCAGACTAGCTTTCCCCCTCGACTGTAGCATAAAATGGTTCATTACTCAAAACTTGTCAACACATTGCACACTAACGACATCTTGTGGTCAAAAGGTGGAAAAGCTGACTTTCTGTCCCAGAAGACTGGTTTTTTTTTTTTATAAATCACTTTATGCTCTGTAAACCACAAAGCAATACAATTAATCCTCATAATTCATGTTAGTGTTGATGTAGTTCTTATACAATGTATGAACAAACAACTGTATGAATTAATTTATGAAAAAAATAATAATAAATGAGACAAACAATTCTTATGAATCTGCTTTGATCTACAAATGCAGCCTTATTCACATAAACTTTAGCCTCAGTCCTAATCCTACAAGTTCATAGGCAAGGCTCATGTAGGCATATATAATCAAAATAAAAGAAAATTGTGTGGAATGGTGAAGTGCTTGTGAACTGGGTAGTGAAAGTGCATGTGAACTGGGGAGCTGACATTTTATTTTGTGGGTAATTTAATAAATTTAAGTTTTTTATTAAGGAACAGGACTTGTTCAGCAGTGTGAGGCTAAGGCCCAATCCCAATTCTATTTTATACCCCTTCGCCTACCCCTAACCCTTACCCCTTGCCCCTTGAAACAGAGTGGCAAGGCGTAGGGGTGAAAATATTCCCCTAAGAAATGGGACACCACTACTACACCGTTACACGTCATTATACGTCGTTGCTAGCGCCTATGTCACAGGAGATGCGCCAATGTTTATTACAAACTTCCAAGATGCCGTCGTCAGCTGTAGTCTTGCGTGAGTTACAGCAATTTTTTTGCATTTTTCTTCTGAAGTTCGCAGAAAACAACGGAGATGACGATATCTTCGACGCCTAATACTGCGTTAACACCAAACGCGAATAGAGCGTCTGGCGCGAGTGATTTCAATGTTAAGACGCGTTTACGCGCGTCTGGAAGTCTTGCGGCGCGAATGAGGCGTATAGCGCGGCACGGTGGACGTGAATTCGCCTCAATCGCGCGTCCACTTCACTTCAAACTTTTGCTTTTTACACGCGTCATATTGTTAACGAACTTTAACGATTTTTTTGCAACTGTTTCTTTGAAGAACATGACCGTAAATATGAACACAAGATTGAATGTGACAAAGAAAATGATTATTGGCAGTCATGTTGCCTCTGTAGCCGGTGTATGCAGGTACATTTCTCATACCCCTTCGTTTGAAGTGTGGTCCCGAAAAATCTTCGTTTCAAGGGCTATCTGGCCCTTCCCCTTCCCCCTACCCCTACCCCTCCAACCAAAAGAGAATTGAGACAGCCCTACCCCTTCACGTGCACACGCAAAACAGAGGGGAAGGGGTAAGTGAAGGGGTAAGGGGTAGAATTGGGATTGGCCCTAAGTCTATTTCTTTTGTATTTTCTACTACCGAAGGGCATGACACTCGAAACCTGCTCAAAGGGTTTGCGCTATTTTTGAATCTGAATACGAAGCAGTCACGTGACTGTGTGTGGAAACAAAGCTTCGGACGTCACAGATCACGTGATTATGGCAAAACGAATCAAGCTCTGATACACTGCTTCAGTGTGTGATGTTTTTTTTTTTTTTGATACAAGCTTCGAAGCCTCGGTGCTGAACGTCACATCACTACTGTTTTCCTTCTCTTTCTTCTTTTATAACTCGTATTATTCACACTTCTCTTAGCTCCGGCATTGTTCCATCATCTTTTAAAATAGCTGCCACAACCCCAGTTCTTAAAGGAACACTTCGACTTTTTGGGACTTTAGCTTATTCACCGTATCCCCCAGAGTTAGATAAGTCCATACATACCTTTTTCATCTCCGTGCGTGCTGTAACTCTGTCTGACGCACCCACCGCTAGCCTAGCTTAGCACAAAGACTGGATGTAAATGGCTACAGCTAGCATACTAATCCCAATAAGTGACAAAATAACGCCAACATTTTCCTATTTACATGTTGTGATTTGTTTAGTCACAGTGTGTACAAATAACAAGGTCATATGAGACAGCCATTTTTTAAACGTTTAAATACTGGGGACTATTTTCTCAGAAGGCAAAGCACTGCTACTTGGGCGCAGTGATTATGCACACACACACAAATAATTCTTACAGTCACATGCATGCACACACACACACACACACACACAAATAATTCTCAGTTACATGCACACACACACAAATCATTCTCATAGTCACATGCACACACACACTCTCTGTGAACAACTTTTTTTTGCAGAAGCCTTCTCTTTCGTCCACCATCTCTATCTGGTGCCAGCTGGAGCCACCTTTTCATGGTCCCCTCGACCTCCGTTTCAGCAGCACTGGCCGTGAGGGGTTTTTCCGAACTGCAGCTTTGAAATAAAGGAATAAATATTGTTAAGCATTACAGTTTTTTTTACAGTTGCTAGGACCAATTATTCTCTCTTTTTTTAAACTCTTCACACTGTTGTGCTCTCTTCACACTGAGAGCACAACAGTCATGAAAATATGCTCATGTTTTGATGAATGAAACCAGGCTAAAACATTTTTAATTCTAACTTCTAGATATCACACCACTGAACAAGTTGAGAGAAGTTCCAGTTGAGGAAAATGTGTTTTACATTGCAAATATTCTTGATATTGGCTTGTCAACCCTTTGTGTCTACTAACAAGTGTGTTATATAGAGCAATACACTATAATACTATAAGTCTCTTCTGCTCACCAAAGCTGCATATTTTGATGGCCTATTTGATCCAGAAAGTCAGCACAAACAGTAACATTGTGAAATATTCAGGGGTGCACATAACATTTTTGGTCTTGTTCTCAGGGGAGAACCTGGGGTTGTTGCATGGTCCTCACATTTTCAAATGCATTTTTTCCTTAACCCACCTCACGGGAGGAACAAATTAGAGGGATGCATAATATATTGTTATCTGACTATACCTAAATTATTTATTTATTTTTGTCCATGTGCGCCGATCGGAGACGGAGTTCACTGCTGATATTCTGAGGTAAGAGCTTTCTAGTCTCGCGGCTGTCGTCAGCAGCGCCTTGCATTGCCCAATCAGCGGATGGCGGGCGGGTGCGGTTTTGAAAATTGGTCAAAAACGTTGGTGCGGATGGATGGCGGACGGATGATGAGTTTTGCGATGCGGTTGCGGATGAAATAGCTCATCCGCGCATCTCTAGTTCTGAGGCCTATCCAACACCACAGATTGCGCACCTATCTATCCCCAAATCTTGGGTACGCAAATGAGGGTTGCGGCAATTCATCTGGTACGCATTGTTTAATTGGGTAGCGCATGCGCACCTGCGCACCACTTATGTGCATCCCTGGAAATATTATTAGGCCTACAGCTGTTTTCTATGTGAATATATAGTAAAGTGTAATTTATTCATGTGATGCAAAGCTGAATTTTCAGCATCATTACTCCAGTCTTCAGTGTCACCTTATTCTAATATGAGGATTTGCATATTTCAGAATCAGAAACATTTCTGATTATTATCAATGTTGAAATTTTTTTTCAGGATCATTTGATGAATAGAAAGTTCAAAAGAACAGAATTTATCTGAAAGAGAAGCTTTTGTAACATTAAAATATTACTGACCCAAACTTTTGAACGGTAGTGTATAAAGAAATTAATCGTAGCTACTTTTATTTAGCAAGGGTGCATTAAATTGATCAAAATAAATTACATTTGATTTAAACAATAATAAATGTGCAAAGTACATTTATTTCTTTATTTATATTTTGCAAATATTCTTGTATTAAATGTGATGAGCAATCAAATGGTACTTTTCAAAATATAAACACTAAGAAAACTCTAATTTAATCTCTGTGATTTTTCTTCTTACATATTACTTTTAATTCAATATGAAACAGTATTTTTTTCCAATTACTTCCAATTGTTTTACAATTAACTAATGTTGTAAGTGAGATTATAAACATTTAGCTGCTTGTAATTTTAAAACAAGCACTTTTGATTTTATTTTTAAATTAAATAAGCTTTTGTTTCCTTTCCCTCGCAGCTATAGCAAACATTTTTTTTTATTTACTTGGTTTTCATACATTTACCGTAACAAAAACAACAATAACAACAAAAACCTACTGTAACCAAACATTATTTTAGCACTGTTAAAATTAAGGCTTAAAATAATTTAATTATGGCATGATAGAAACAGTGTTAAGGCTTTCTGATATTCCCTGTGCATTCAACATATTCTTTGCCGCTACAATTTACATAGGCTACTGCACCTTTAAGCCATTTTCTGATGGCTTGCCTAACGTTTTTCCATTTCGGAGCTCCACAAGGACGTGTTACAACAAAATAATCAGATTTTTTTTTTTTTTTTTTCACATATTCCTATTTTGAAATACTTTGAATGGTTAAGTGAATCAATTCAGACAGCGATACGCATAAGTTAGCCTACAATAGGCCTATGGCAGTCCGACAGTAGCCTAGCCCATTCATTCAACAGATGAATCGACGCTGGCGCTGAATGAGCAAACACTCAAAATAACTTCAAATCATTGGATTAGCTATAGTGCACTGGATACAAATCAGCAGTTATAATAATAAAACAAGATAATGTGAATTAAATTTACACAATGTTATAGGCTATGAGATCGCGCTCACCTAGCCTATCTCAGTTGGTTTTCTGATATGTTATCATCACAAACGATAACTGTTATGTAAGGGTTAATGCCCGACGAGGTGTCCATTGTCGAGGTGTCCTCCGCTGGGCGTCGGACGGTTCACGCCTCGCCGTCGTCCATTAATACCTGACAATGGACACCTCGAAGGGCATTAACCCGCTTATACCATGGTCACTTTCCAAATAACATATTTTTAAAACATTAGTTTATATTTTAATTAGTTTTACAATCGAAATCTAAAGTTTTTACAAACAATAACTTGGTTTCCTTGGTCACGCCTGACGGTTTATTTACTAGGTGTCCTCTATCACTTTTTAATGGACACCCTGCAGCCAATCAGAATCGAGTATTCACCCAGACCATGGTATAAAAAGATATTAAAAAACAATTCTTCTTGATATTTAAAACATAATACAACACTATAATTAACATTAAATTAATTAAAATACTTGCCTTTTTTGCCACTGAAAATGTTCCTCCCGAAAATGAAATCTTCTGCAGACTGAAGCCTAGATCTCCGGCCGAGTCCTAGGATTTAACCGCCAAAACTTTTTTTCAGGCGGCTGAGTTCCATAATTCTTGTTGTGGACCGACTGTGACAAAACGAACTCGGGCCGACGGTAAATACACACAGCTACACCGAGTACGGACCTGACACTTGTACAACTGCTTTTAGCCGACACTGGCCCATTCATAAAACGCTGTATATGAGCCAGCCCGAGTACAACTGCTTTTAGCAGACACTGGCCCTTCATAAAAAGCCGTATGTCAGCCAGAAGTGTTGTGTACACAGTCGGCACGACTCTGGCCCATTATCTTTTCACCGATGCCGACACTGAGCCGACAGTAGCGCATTCAGCCGGAATCGGCCCAAATGTGCTTGCTATCTGGATAGGTATTGCGATTTGTTTTAAACTATTTTAAAATCGATTTTTGTATTACAGAATCGATATTGACCATGAGTCTGGAAATAAAGTTGATGATGATATTAATTCAAATGAAATTGCTTTATTTTTGCCCTTGCTTATAGATGAGGTTGACAGAAGTTAGCCACTTTCGTTTCAACTGACGATGAAATGTGCCGTTATGAGTGAACGTAAACCCAAAATGATCGCCGACCGTGATCCAACGTAAACCCGAAATAATTATTGTGACCTATGCGGCACGATCCCACTAGAGCGAGGAAAGCATTCGGTCACCTCGCTCTCCCATTGACTTAACACTGGAACAGCTGATTTTCGGTTGCATCGCTGGAAACGCCACAGCATGCTTGAAAATCAGCTGTTCCAGTGTTAAGTCAAAGGGAGCGAGGCGTCTGAATGCTTTTCGCCGCTCTAGTAGGATCCCACCGTTATATTAGGTCTTATTGATTTGTTTAGGCTAACTGCTGTCAGATTGTGTTCCAAGGACACAAGTTTCCTATTGTGTATCAACAACACTCAATAACAGTTTATGTGATGTGTTAATCATAAAATTTCTTCCCTAACAATTTGACACGAGCTAGTTGAGAAGTAGGCAACTAGCCCACTTGCATGCAAGACTCCAGCGCAGTCTGCAGCCGCTTCCTTACTTTTGAGTTGCCAGGTTTTATGACAAAAAAAGTTTAAATTGAAAGTAAGTGATTGTTTATGTGTAGGGTGTATTTGATACACAATCTGACAACCTGGGAAATGTCAGTCTAATAGAAAAAAAGAATGGATCAGTGATTTTAAAATTAAGTTTGATGGTCATGCAAATTAGGCTAGAGGAGTTTTCCGGGAGAAACAAGAGGGCACCGGGAGATGACCTTGAAAAATTGTTTTTTACTTTATTTTTGCAAAAGCAGTATCATTTATTTTAACACTCCACAAATCACACATTGAAAACTACAACAAAAATAAGAAATTCCCTCCAAAATAGTTAGTCAGTTTAAAATAAAAATCAATCAATTATTTCACTTAAGATGCTTCCTCGCCCCTGCTCAGCCGCAGCCAGTTTCTCACGGTCATCTCTACGTCAGCCTCAGTGGAATTTTGTTTGGCAGGATTTCTTAACACAGCATCTAAACAAAAAAAATAAAACAAAAATAAAGCAACAGGGGGAAAAAATAAGACAGTAGCACAAAAGTCTATATCTTCGTTTGATTGTTTCTATAAAGACAATTCAGAAAAGTCAGAGCATTTTACAAAAAAAAAATTAACATTTGGTTGAGAATAGTGTGAGGACAGTATATAAATATCGAGAACAACTGATATAAATACAGACACCACATATGGGTTGAATAGTGACAGAATGTTGCTTCAACACATTGTAGGACTTACTCAGGAGTACCTGATGAACAGGCCGTGATTTAAGGCCTGTCTTCTGACCCCTAACTGCACAAGTTCAGCTGGGATGAAAGATTCTGATCAAATATTTTTGTGCAGACTCTCCAAACTGTTTCCTTTAAGTTCTTGCCACCAGACAATGACAGTTTAGTTATCTGTAAAGTAAAAGATAAATTTGACTAATCCCATTTCACAACCTGCTGAATTACATTGTCTTTGAAGCACTGCTCTCCCATGCCCACATCCACGGCTGAAGTGCCCTTGAGCAAGGCACCTACAGTAACCCCTCACTGCTTCCCGAGCGCCGCTGTAGCAGGCAGCTCACTGCTCTGGGTTAGTGTGTGCTTCACCTCACTGTGTGTTCACTGTGTGCTCTGTGTGTTTCACTGATCATGGATGGGATAAATGCAGAGACCAAATTTCCCTCACGGGATCAGAAGAGTATCTATACTCTATATATAGGTGTCTTATCTGACGATAAATCAGGGCATTTGTGCTTTAGAGATAGACACAGACGGGACATACCACTTTCTTCGTAAAGGTGCTATCGGTCCGAAGTTGGTCATCAAAATTCTCCAGGTCTTGCAGTGTAAGCAGTGGTAGCAGGTTCAAATTGAAATCTTCATGAGGAACAGAATTATTTTTTTGAAGTAGTTTGATTACGTAATCCATTTTAAGCTGCAGTTCTCCGACCTGCTCCAAAAGGAGCCTTTCAACAGCTGGGGAAAGTACAGGAAGAAAATATACAAAATTATACAAAAAACAATTAACAAGCAATGCTCTTAATACAGTTTACTGACAACAGCAGAGAGAACCTGCCCAAAATACCTGTGCATCCAGCAGGAGCTGATCTGGCAAATCTTTGACCTGTGAGAAACAGAAAAAAATATAGGTGTTAACAAAAATACTTGTTTTTTAATAAAACTGTGAGAGAGAGACAGACAGAGAGAGAGAGCGAGAGAGAGAGAGACTTCCTACCCAAATTAAAACCGAAACAGGCAGCCAGCTACTCTAGTGACTACTCTGTCTCATATAGTCCATATAGTTATCTAAGTCAGTCACACCTCGACTTTCTTCCAAATAACGCACATTTCATTCATAATATTATAAATACAGGCCTCTATATTTCCTGCACATTTTTGTTTTTCTGAATTGTCTGAATGGCTAATAAAAATAGGTAATACAAAACGATTACTTGGTCACCACCACCAAGGTGAATTGGTTTAGTCTTGACTTCTGGTCGTGACTCGTGAGCGTGAGTGACAGTTGGTATGGGGGGGATCAGGGGAAATCTGTTGATTGTCGATGTCGAGTACGTGCCAAATAAGAGATGGATCATGGACAAGAAAGGTCAAAGCCATCAGGTGCCCAATTTAGAAACGAGCGAAAGATAAAGGTATGCAACTATGTTTTCTCTGTATGATCCATGTCATGAATGAAGGGGCAATATTAATTGGTGGGTATAACTCTTATTTGTTAGCCTTTTTACTATGATTCTTGCTATGCTTAACAATAATTCGGTTTTAACTCAAACACGAGATCTAATTTCACCATAATATTGTGCTTTGCAACAAAACTGTTACAAGTTCAGTTATTACACTGCAAAAAATGCTTTTCTTACTTAGTATTTTTGTCTTGTTTCCAGTCCAATATCAAACATTTCTTAAATAAAGATGCATAACGTTATTTTACTAAAGTAGTAAAATGACATAAGGTATTAAGTCTTGTTTTCTGGGGAAATAAATAAAAATTGAGTTTTTGCTTAAAACAAGCAAAACATGATCTGCCAATGGGGTAAGAACAATTTCTTATGGGGGGGGGGGGGGGGTCTCGCCCTGGGTGTAATTCAATGTAGAACCGCCACTGAGAGAGAGAGAGACTTTTCTTCCTACCCTTAAAACCAGCTACTCTAGTGACGACCAAGTGCAATCTCTGTCTCAGCCTAGTAGTAGAAACATTGTCTTTAATCTAAAGATACCTGCTAGCTAGCCACCATGCTCTCGGGTCAAACTAACTTGACTGTATGTAGTTTTAGACTAAGACAGCTAGTGTGATTGCAGGAGAACAGACTAGATGACTAGACTAGACTGGACTGGTCATGTAACCACATTGAGTGTCTGTGTGTGACACAGCTTTAATTGCTTACAAAGTGGTTTTACAGACTCTGTTCTTTGTCTGCGTGTTAATTAACTTACATTCAGGAGAGCACATCCCTTCATCACGGGGTGTGTCTTGCTGCCAATCATCTTGTGGCACTACAGAAAAAGGCCCGTTACACAAAGAACAGCATCTCCCAGGTCCAACTAACAGAGCTAAACGAGTGACCCCACAGCAGTGGTTCCCAAACTTTTTCTGTCATTTTTGTCATTCCCCATTTTGTATAGGTGTGTGTGTGTGTGTGTGTGTGTGTGTGTGTGTGCGTGTCTCAGTGTGTTCTCCATCTGCATGCTAAATAGCTTACGTTCAGGAGAGCCCAGCCCTTCATATTCGGCTTCCTGCTGCCAATTAATGGTTGTCACTATGAAATGATAAAATTGGATGGTGAAACTGCCAAACAGGAACTAAGCTTTTTGCTCTCAAGCTTTTCAAGTGCGCTTACAGCCATAAGTTTAAAGACCCAATGCATCACATATTTAACGGAAACTTACATTCAGTAAGAAGAAGGTCCTCATTCACTGATGTAATCACTTTAATGGAAAAACACATTAATGCTGGTTACACACAGTTCGGTTTCTGCTTTCCTTGCATATTGGTGTAGGTTTCCTCCTGCTGACTGGCCTCAAATGGCCAAGATCCAGCTTGATTTTAAAATCTGGCCCTAATTCATTTGCTATTGAATTACTCTGAAATTCATACTTTTACTACCTCAGTCTGATGTTCTGAGTAAGAAGTGCAGTATCATACATTACATGTAAAATATCTTACTATCGTTAGTCCTCTGAAGGAGCGCTGGAAGAGGGTGGCGTGGAGGCTCTGCTGCAAAGCCCACAGGCCTTCGTTATTATCCGGTGTCACTAGAAAATACAGAAAAACTAAATTATTGGAGTGAACAGTAAGTCAAGTTTATCACAATTAGATAAACTAATGTCAGTGGGCTGAGTAATTGCCACACATTTCTATCAGCAGCAACTCATCTTAACCCAGGTCAAAATAACAGAGCTAACCCAGTGTCACTCCACATCAGTGGTTCTCAAACTTTTTCTGTCATTCCCCACTTTGCATAGAACTGTGCTGTGCTCTCTGTGTCTTTGTGTGTGAGTTTGCGAGTGTGTGTGTCAGTGTGTTCTTGGTCTGCGTCTTAAATAGCTTACAGTCAGGAAAGCCTCCAGTCCTCCAGTCCCGGCGCCTCTTCTTGAATATTAACTGCGGTCTCTTGGAAAGACAGAAAACCTTGGCTTACTGATCACACTACTAATATAAACTCAAAAATCGTATCTGGAACATTAAACTATGGTATGCGCTGTGGACCTGTGCAGTACACTGTGTCTGCTTGAGTTTAGGGACCTGATGCATTTTACTATAGAGGGGACACTAAATCTAGCGAGGTGGAGCTGGAGCTCCAGAAAAGGGGGAGCTCGAGCTCTAGCTCCTCCCTTTTGGCTCTGCATCGAGCACCATCTAAAAAAAATGCCAATATTTACTTTTGTAAATCACACTTGAATTTGGTCAATGACTACGTTTACAAGCTGTTAAAATTCGGCTTATGGTCGGGTTAAGGTCACTATTTGGGTTTCTGAAACATTCGGAATAACCCGTTTACATGCGTGAGCAGAGAGAGTTACTCCTGTATACATGGAATTTGTAATCAATTGGCAATATCCCGATGTAAACGGCGACGCACGGTTAGCGTCTGGACGTACGGACAACCTTAAGATTCTTCTTTCCGATTCTTCTTCCTGTATCCAAAGACAACAACAACAGCAGCAGCACGCGGATAATGAATAGTTTGGGGCAGATAGCGATCGCCTTTGTTTGCGCTTTCCTCCTCGCTCCAAAAGTGTGGTGCTGTGCTGCGTCTCGCCATGTTTACCTCTACTTCTTGTTTACTTCCGGTATACTGCACGCGGGTTTTTGTATGCGCCGTCTCTACTCAAAAGACCAAGATTCCTTGCGAATAGAACATGCGCAGAACACAAATCAATGTTCCTTTTGATGGGGATATGCCGATACGCGTTTACATGACCAAATATTCGGGTTAGAAAAGGGGTACCCCAGGGATCATATCCGGGTTTTTAAAAACCGGGATATGAGCATATCCGGGTTTTTGCCGGTGTTTACATGGCCGTGCGCGACCGGGTTATTGCTAATATCCCGGTTTTGAACGGGTTATTGGCTCCATGTAAACGTAGTCACTGTTTCATTTGCAAATTCTACTCAAAAGAGATGCAGTAGATTTTGGCCCGCGCTTGAAAATTCATAAATTTCTCACAAAAAATACGTGATGTTTACGTTTTTTGAATCAGAACTCATTTTGTCGTTTTAATTGCATACGTTTTTATATCTTTTTTTTCTGAACCTGTTTTGGACGTCTCATGTTTGTTGGGTATTATCATCATATAAATTGTGGCATACGGATTTTACACAAACTCTACTTCGCGCTTACACCGCCAGCTTGATGTGGACCAACGGTTGCGTAGATCTAGTTGGCAGCAGCATTTGTGAAAAAAAATAAGTGGGATTGGCAAAATGGTTCTTCACGGTTCCTCCGCCGATCTCCGGAGTGTGCACTAAGTTTTTTTGGTGTGCAGGGGGAAAAACCTCTTCCGATACTTTGCCGCTGGTGCCCTCCAATTGCAACGTTGGTAAGACTGAACGTGCTGTCTGGGTGGAGAAACAGATGTTTATTTATTCATTCTCAGTGTTGAGAAACGTAGCCTGCATGTGTTACATTACTGTGTTAATAATAACTAAAGTACCTAATTATGTTACATATTTATTTTGTATGAAAACTAGCACGTTAGTTACTTATGGATTAAAAAGTACCATTGTCTCAGTGCTGCGCGAGTACTCTCTCACAAACAAAGACGCGCGCACACAGAGAGAGAAGATAATTGTAAAAAGAAAATTGACGGGCTGAGTTAAAATTTTGTTCTTGCTTGTTTTGTTTTTTCTGTCAATATGTCAGAAAGCATTTTGTATTATCTATCCGTGTTTTTAAAATGTGTTAAATGACGGACGGTTTACTGTTAACACACCTCTCATTATATGTCGGATTCATCTAACTTATACTTGATAATGTTTTAAGAATAAGTGATTCGTTAATGCTATTATAGGACTCCTGTCTATTCATTGTCAACTGTTTTCTATAAATATGTTAGTATTGGCTAACATTTATTCAGCTAATGCGTGTCCTGTTTAAAATGTGCAATGTTCAAATGCAAAGACAGCACGTCACAAATAGAAGCCCTTTTCCCTGTGGGATTTAGTATCATATTTAGATATTGGAATAATATATTAAGTAGCCTATCTTAATTGTACACAATGTTCCTATGGGTTTATTTTTATTTTTTACTTGCTGTTTTCTTGGGGTTTCTTAATTTGATACTAGTTCACCAGCACACATTATATGCAATGCAATATAATGCATGTGTGTCGTCGTCAGTCATATAGGCCAGTAGGTTACAGTCCAGCTTTGGTTTGGTTCTGTCTCGACCTTCAGCCCAAATGGACATGTGGTGGTTACAAAAGTAGATAAGTAATTGTAAATAAATAAGTAGATAAATAGTAGTAAATAAATATACGATATGTAAGATGTGACGACAAGAGAATGTATTTCTTAGTCAATATCACTATAAAGTGCCTTTGGTGTCCTCATCAGAATCGCTCAGTCATCATGAACATAATGCAAAATAATGAAATTCTGAGGTTTTATTATAAATGGCCAAACACTTACACACATACAAGTACAATGATACGCCTCTTGAAATGTGTTTTTCTGTTTTTATACCATTTTCTTTGATTGGATGTATGTGATTTTGGCATGTCCCACACGCTGCTCAGCTAACTTCAGGGAGTGTAAAAAGTGGTTAAATGACATAAAATTAAAATACTTTTTTAATGTACTTATTGTCCTCAGCAAGTTATTTAATAAAACAAAGTATATTTATATTTTATTTTCATAATAATATTAAGCAGTTTGCATATGTCCCTGAAATTGCTGTCCACCCCTGTCATTATGGGGTAAACGCCCATTTAAGAAACCAACTGATGTACTCAGTGCCATCCCCTCCCCCATTTGGTCTTTCTTCAGTGGAGGTTAAAACATCTGCAACACACACAATAAGTATCTACACTTATATTTCCTAATTTTCATCATATTGTGTTTGTAGTTGCCTGTTGTCAAGCTTAACATGTCCACCCTGTCATTGTGAAATATTAATTAATATAAAAACTTTTCAGAAATTCTAAATATATATTTCAAACAGTGCACAGTCAGCTTCAACAGTGAATCACTTTGCTAACTGCTGTACACCATGTGCTCATTAAATACTAACTTTAGCCAAAAAATGTCCACCCTGTCACATGACAGGGTGGACATGGTTCATGACAGGGAGGACATTTGCAACTCCTGAAAATCAGCCTGAGCCAGGCCCCTCCTTCTTCTATATTGGTTAAGGGTTTCTTGAAGGTCCTGTTGTTTTTAAAATGTTCCCCCGTTCTAGTTCACCCATTAAAGCATTTGTCCACCCTGTCATGCCAAGTTCCACCCTGTCATTTTGTTGTCCACCCTGTCATGTTCAACTTTTAGGATGAAAATAAACAAATTATTTTAACAAGTTAACAAAACCTTGTGTGTGATTTCTTAATAAACAAATGAGGGCCAGTTAGTATTGTTTTAAATTTTGACTAAATATCTTTGTTGTTAGATTTAATTTAGAATAGAATGTGCAACTATCGCATATTTTATTGGGCAATACATATTTAAGCAGTAACTTCATTATTATAAAAATACTTTTACCATTAACTAAAATGTTTTGTTGGGAAAGGGACACATTATCTTTCCTCAGATCTACATTTTATAATCACTATGCAATAAAAATGTATTTATTCTACTATGAATTTGTCCATGACAGGGTGGACATATTTTATCGTTTGCTCGTATATTGTCAGCTTGCAGTTAATTTATAAAAAGTGCTGGAGCTTGACCAATATGCATTTCTAACAGCCTGTCTCCTTAATACAAAACATATAAAGTTAAATGGAAAATCTCAGATTTTTGGGGGGAAATTGTGAAGTCTCAAAGGCACTTTATGGTGATTTTGACCCTTGACGATTAATGTTCCCTGCTCAATCGTTCGATTATTTGATTGCTTTTACCTTTTGGGAGTGTTCGCCTGCTTGATGAGGGGGCGCACGCGCTGCTCAAACAATACAGACTCTGATAAGTGAAGCAGCAGCAACTCCGTGTCCTGTATTAATATATACATATATCTCCCCTCATCAGGTATGAATTACATAAAAGCAATGAGAGTATGTTTTTTGACATGTAAGAGTTTAAGAAATGTTAACTACATTGTTTAAAGTGTTTAAGTTTACTGTTATGACGGACATATAAAAGTTCATGTAAAAGTTCGCTTCAAGTCACGTCTGTGTGCCGCGTCACGCGTGCTAGTTATACATTTCATGCTAGTGATGGAGACCATGCGGTCTCAGAGAGAAGGCGCAATAGTAGAGCAAGTCCACAAATAAGATGTGTTTTGGTGAAATAATGCAATGAGTAAGTTGTAAGTGCCAAATGACTTTGAAAAAGAGTGTCTATACTAAAAATGTATCACAAAGAATAATTCTGGCAAACACAGTTTTAGGATTTATTCACGTGTAAAATGTTATATATGTTATCAGTGAATATTTCATAGTACCTATGCTTAATCTGTGGACACAGTAGTAAAGGAGAAATACTGTATATGTATATATAATTCTGTTATATATTGTGATTAGCCTACTCTTGAAGTGATGCACTGTCATTGATTGACATAAGAGTGATTGAACTGTTTTACATTGTATAAAAAACAATACAGACTCTGATAAGTGAAGCAGCAGCAACTCCGTGTCCTGTTTTAATACATATATCTCCCCTCATCAGGCGGCGGTGATGGTGCTACAGACACAGGAGCTAAAATGAGAAGAATACACACCACATTAACACACGGCTTGCTGGAATACTCAACTGTACAATTGAGTTGCCATGTAATAATGTTTAATTGCAATAATGTCCATTCAGCCAGTGTTTTCATAAATAACCCATAAATTATTAGGGCTCCAAAAGCCAAGCAGAAAGAATGTACATTATATGATCAGCTGAGTGTATTCTCCTTTACTTATACTCTAGAAAGGTTAAACAAAACAAAAAGTACTAGTCTCTCTCTCTCTCTCTCTCTCTCTCTCTCTCTCTCTCTCTCTCTCTCTCTCTCTCTCTCTCTCTCTCTCTCTATATATATATATATATATTTATATATATACAGTATATATACATCATTTCACGGAAGAGAAAATGAGTTGGAATAAAGGACAAAAGAGATGGAGAAAGTATTGGTTTGAGTAGAGACATCTGTAACCAAAAAAGGGATAGAGCTCTAGACACTCAATTCAATCTTAAATGCATAAATAAAAAAGAATTGAGAAATACCCAGACAGATAATCAAGGAAGGGTTTTTCTCACACAAAACAATTGTATTGTTTCAACCTGGAAAACAGTGCATGAGTCATGTGGACCTATTTTATGGTGATTTTTCATTCCTTTTACAGTAAAAAAATAAAAAAATAGCTCTGTTAAATTTCACTACATGGAAAGAACAAATCAGAACATTCTTCCAAAGTTCACGTTTTGTGTTCCAAAGAGTCATAAAGGTCTGAAAAAACGTGAGAGTAGATGACGACAGATATAAAATATTTTTTGGTAAGTTATTTATCCCTTTAATGTTTATCAAATTTAATTTGGGGAGTTGTACTGACAGGGTGATTCTTAGACTATGGGCACTTTTATGTACTTTGGTCATATTTTTAAAAATACATATAATTTTGGACAAATTCCTCTTTCTTTTTCAAACTAACAATAAAACCTCCTTAAAAACCTTTAACTACCTTTCTATTATGATTTTTCATACTTTTCAACCTCCTAATAGGTGTCAAAATCACTGTTTTCTCCTTGTCGCACACCCAGGCTTCAACAATGAAAATACAGTTTAAAAATATGACTTATCTGGTAACTATTAATATACCTAAATTAAGCACTAGTAAAATAATTAAAATACATTATAGTATTTAATGTGAGACCACCATCAATATTACTTAAACAAAATATAGCTGTCGCACAGTATTGGTGTCATTTCCACCACAACACTGTAATGTCCCTTTAAAAAGTTTGTGTGAAAGATTGTTTAGGTGGTTTCTATGGAAGTGTTCAGAGACATCAGAGCACATGGTGGACATGGAGGCAATTTTAAATTTTCATCAAGAACAAAATAAGAAAAATCAAGGTAAATATTGCTTGATCAGTTAATATATTTATTCTACGTCATTTCCAAACATGTTGTACCTTCATAGGTGTTTTTAAAAAGTTAAGAGTATTTTGCGTACATGAAATGCTAAGTATTAATTCAAAGCTAATCAGTGAAGCTATCTTCCATTTTTTTCCACAAAAAACTACAGAAATGTCATTTCCACCACACTGGCCTCTGTGGTGGAAATTACATTTATGGTTACAAAGTGCAATTGATATGGATTGCAAGAGTAGATTTGTGTAATACTTTTTACATTATAATATTATAATAAATTACAATACTTTTTATATTTATATTATTTTTATTTCTAAATTATACTTTTATATTAATTGATTTCATTTAGATGAATGAAAATTTAATTTTGTTGCATCATTTATTGCTTATATTTTTGCCTTGCCATCAGTTGTGTCAGTTATTTACAGTATGCACTGTAACCGTTCATCTGTGAGACAAATCAGTTGTAAACATCAAACTCAGCACTACACTAAAAACAGTTGTGGTTATGTTTAATGACTTTGTGAATTGAGTTTACTGAGTGTGACGAGTTTAAGAGTTTTTCTAATAAATATCTCTACTGTTTCTCTACATTCACGTTAATTCATTGTCATTTCCACACACATTTTTTTAAAAATATTAAAAAAGTTCTCATCACACATTAAAAATGTATCCACAATTTACGAGATCATGCTCTACTTAATATAAAAATTCAAGTTATTTATTTTCAAATAAGCTCTTGCCCAAACCAATATTACATTTCAGAGTGTGACAAGTGTACAGTTCAGCATTTGGTCCTTAGGGCAGTTCATTTATCTCATTGACAAATGTATAATTATTGTGGAAAAACTGATAAAACTAGTTACAAAAAATGATCTTAGACAATTCTTGAGTGGCATAAGTTATTCTATTTTTAAATAACAGCTGTATATTGAGATGTGGTGGAAATGACATTTGTTCATTGAAGGTTGGAATTTTTTTTAAATATTAACAATTTCTCTTGTAATCTAAGTTTGTCCTCTTACAGACCTTAAAACTAGACAAATTGTTTAAACTTATGAGACTGTGTTAGGTGACTTTTGAACAAGTTTTTTTTTATTCAACTTCACAAGCCTAAAAGTGCCCTAGTTGAAGAAACGCCCTTTACAGTTGGTAAATCACACATTATCAAATCCCCTACACAATCAACATTAATCTATTAGGACTGTAACTATTGAAGTGAAATGTGAAAATAAAGGAAAAGTGTTGCGCATTACAATTAAAGATGCTCACGTGGCATGCAAGATTACTTTTTTTTTAATATATATATTTTTTTATTAGATATAAGCATTCAATAGCCAACAAATAATATCAGCATGTAAAACAAGAATCGTAACATACACCAGAGGAGAGAAGAGAAAAAAAAGAAAGAAAAGAAAAACAGACAAAATATACAATAATAATAATACAAGAAAGGTAATCAAATTAATAAAGGAGATACAATCAATTAGATAGAACATGTTAGGATAGGCAAGGCAAGTTTATTTATATAGCACATTTCATACACAATGGCAATTCAAAGTGCTTTACATAGAAGAAATTAAAATAATAAAAAGAATTAAGAATAATTAAAACAGTTTAGAAAAATAAAATACAATACTTAAAAAAAAAGAAAAAGAATATTATTATAAATCTTTCCTTCAAAAGGATTCGCTTAAGGAAAATGCGACAAAATTTAGAGGGGGATTTTGAAGAGAGCACAGCAAGACAATGTTTTCCTTGCTTTGGTCTTCTCTGAAGCAGAAAGCGTTTGAAGGTATTGATGAAAATCAATGATAAAAACTTCGAATAATGGCTTATGATTGGAAAATTTACATTTATGAATATAACATTTTGCTAGGAGAAGTAGGTTTATAAAGTAAAATTCTTTCTCAAATTTTTTTTCCGTGTTAATAAAACCAAATATAACATATTTCCAATATAAATAAAAAAGAGGGTACACAAAATCAATAATATACCTGCAAAAGCACTTCCAAAATATTTTGGTATAGTTACAGTCCCAAAACAAGTGTACAGTAGTTTCATCTTGTGCATTACAGAAATCACATTTTATGTCAATGTCAGGTTTAAACTTTTTTAGGTAACTTTTCACTGGATAGAATCTATGAACTAGTTTAAATGAGACTTCTCTGACTTTATTTACAATAAGGTATTTATGTGGCAATAACCAAACTTTTCTCCAGTCCACAATATCCACATGCAAGATTACTTTTCAGCGTTAACATATTTTTATGTTGAGCTCATCAAGCAATAACCAATCAGATTAAAGGTTGGGTAGGTAGGAATTGTCTAAAAAACTTATTTTCCAAATTTGTTTAAACTTTATTTATATATCAATACATAACTAAAATGTAAGTACTCTGAAAAAGAAAGTATAAAAATCGAGTGTCTGTAGACCTCTCACGACTGTTTTAAAGACAGCTCATTATTTCCATTCACTCCACCCCCTCCCTTCTGGGCTCCTTCCAAAGCCACGCCCCCAAAACACATGAACGCGCGACTCTGACCGCTGAACTGGAAGACGCATTATTTACCTGAGAGAGGAGCGCAGTGCATGCAGTGACATCATGTCAGAATCACATGTAATAAAAAAATCTAACTTTATCATTATGAATATAAACAAATAAGATGTATTTTAGTACTCACTATCAAGCTAGCATTTGTAAAGTTTAAAGCTGCAGTAGGGAGCTTTTAGAAAACGTTGACTTAGCCTGAAAATTTGAACAAGCACAGCTTACAGGTCACTCCCCCTCGCTCTCTATCTGCTGCGCTACAGCCCTCCCTCCACAGCGGAGCCTGCCATGAACGCGCAGGCTAGTAAACATGCAGGGACACTGATGACGGCGGATAAACAGTTATCGCACATTCACTGGTAGGGACGAAACATCAACAATATGCTTTACATTGACTATGGCCTGCCCATACTTTGACTACAAACTTGGTCTTCAAATCATTACGTATTTTGCAATACATGTAATGTAACTTCATAACGTTGCACTCTTTCTATAAGTTATAAATAGCTAGCAAGATAATAATGGTAACGTTACAGTATCTAAGTAATTATTCTAGCGATGTGTAATGCTAAATAAGGTTTGCTAGTACATTATTTCAGCATCATGACAAGCCAGTGAATTAGCAGGTTTCTATTGTTGCTTTGCACAGTGCGTGACATTTTATCTGTATGCTATGCGGCTAGAGCTTTGACACTGAGTCATTGGGCTCCGACGGGCTTGTTTATCGTCATCGGTCTTTTTCCGTTTACCTGTCTTTGTTGCATGAGCTGGTGCCACTCGAGAAATTGGCAGTTTTAGTTGTTTGTCCGCCATTAGCACAGCTGCGCGGCACACCGGCTATCTTGATTTTGAACGACTGTAGGCACTGTGCGAGAGAGGGGGGTGATCAGCGCGTACACAAGCATGATTGACACTGCTAAGACACTCCTCCTGGCTCTGATTGGTTGTTTCTTACCGGGAGCGGTGTATTTCTGCAAATGGCAATATGACCACTGGGAGGAGCCTGGGGAGCTTGATTTTTTTCACAGATTATCTGTCTCATATTCTACTGTCAGGACATAATGACAGTTTTAACAAATATGTAAAAAATACATTTTTACAGAAGTTACCAACTGCAGCTTTAACGCAAAATACAGTACACGTGATTGTGATAACTATGATAACTCTGCAAGACACCTGACTGAAGGCATAAATCCAGATGAGAGATGTAAATATGATCCAATAGAGTGTTCCTTTTGGTTGTTACTGTGGTGATCAGTTGCGTGTATCCTTTAGATTGAAACAATTCCAGAACAGTTTTTTTTCCCTGCGCAGAGGAGATCCTCATTAAAATCTCCACAGATTATTACAGGATGTTCGTCCACGATGTCCAAATAATCCAGCAGACTCTTCAAGTTTTTCAGGAATCCTTCAAATCCGTAGTGTGGTGGCCTGTACACAGCAGCGATTGTCGCTTTGATCGGGCTATCTACTTTGATGACGACATACTCCAGATCGGTCACATTTTGAATAAACTGCCTAGCCTGAGATGATATATGCTCTTTAGAATATATTGCGACTCCACCACCAGCTTTCTTCGCAATTTCTTGTTGTGTCGAGTAGGAGACATGTCTGTTACGCAGAAACATGTTGTATCCTTGCAATTGGACTTGGGGTGTAATGAGCGATCCGGTCAGGTGAGTTTCCGTCATGCAAAGAATGTCCGAAAGAAGCAGTTCATGATGGGATCTGATATCTTCAATGTGGGATGACAGTCCTTCTGAGTTGTGATGGATGATTTTAAGTGTTTGATCCATGTTGGTTTCCCTGACATGCTGCAAAAGTGGCATAATTCCTTGGAATGTCACTCTTGTCATATTTTCCAACGAGGCTGTTACTTCAGGATCAGCATAAATCTCCTTCTCACTGAAGTCTGTGAAGTGCAATCCATGAAGTGAGGTCGTTCTGCTGAGGGCAACGTAGGCCATTCCCGGCTTAAAAAATCTTCTTCAGTGGCACCACTGCATTCTCCATTGTCATGCCTTGGACTTTGTGTGCTGTGCAGGCGTAAGCTAACTTGATGGGGAATTGTTGACGAACTGCTCCTTTCCTTAGATTTTCTTCGGCTCTCTCGATGTAAACAAAGTCGTCTTCTTCACCTTGCATCCTTCTGCGATTTTTCCTGCCTGCGTTTGGATTGTCAAGCTGAAGTCCAAGCCTTTGCACGGTGTCGATTCCATCTCTTGTCTTATTGTCAACATTTGCAATCTTTCCAAAACACCCATTGCAAATTCCGTCCTCCACATCCAGATTCCTAGTCACCATTATGCGTACTCCCAATGCAATTTGTATGGTGTCAGGCAAGTCGTCCTTTTTTCCTGTGATGGGCTTCATTTCTCTCTTCATCCCTCCTGTTCTTGGGTCTTTCCTGTAGTCTTCTGCATCAATGGTAATGATGTCAGTGTGAAGAGCATGGATTGTTTTAGTATTGTGTTCGTGAACTTCCTTGTTGGTGACAAATATGTGCAGTGCATCACACGGGCAGTCTTTGTGGTCCTTCACTGCCTGGAGTAGCAAAGCTGTATCTTCTTCAGCGAGATCTTCGGTCTTCTTCTTCACCCGTAGACAGTTTAAAAGTTGGGCAAAAGCCAGGTCTTCTTTCTGACGCATGATCTCGGTGAGGGTAATCATTTGGAAATGTTCTTTCCAGAAGTCCAAAACATCCTCTTCGTACACGCAGAGTGGTTTGGCTTTACCCAGAGGTGGCAGTTGGAAAAAGTCACCCACGGCGAGGACAGAGATTCCCCAAAAGGTTTCTTGCTGCCTTTGATTTGCTGAAATCTCCAGTTTACGTAGGCAAAAAGATCCTTCGAAATCATGGACACTTCATCGATGATGAGAATCTCCACAATCTTGCTCGTAGTTCATCCAAGGCATTTCCAAGTCCTTGATACGGTGGCTTCAGATTCCTTGGAAGTTTTAAGATGGAATGCAGAGTTTTACCGGATATGTTGAATGATGCCGTCCCAGTAAACGCACTCAAGAGCACCGTAGGCACGGACAGATCTCCTTCCTCCTGTAGTCGAGGCAGTTGTCGCAGAATTTTGGTCGCTTCCGTGTACTGTATATGCACTTGATGACGTGTGATTTGCCACATCCAGCACCACCTGACACGAAGTAGAAAAACTGTTCGGGATTATGACCCCACACACGCTTCTGACACCACTGGTAGACCGTGTAGAATATGGCTGCCTGCGTCTCGTTTAGACTTCTGAACATCTTCCTAACAAATTCGATGCTCATCTGCGGTGCCTCTATTTGTGGCACGACTCCATCTCCATGTTCAAGAATCTGAAATTATGGGACATCATCTTGTACATCCTCATCATCTGGATTGATGTCTTGTCGTTCTGCAACGCACTCTAAACGATCTACTTCAATTTCAGGTGCAAAAGTGGCCCACGGGTTCTCGGATGGCCCTTGCTGTTGCAGCTGATCGAATGCCTTATCCACCTCGTCGCTGTGTTTTTCAAACTTTTCCTTGCGTGCTTGCACTACGGCACAGACAGGGAAAAGCAAACCAGGGGTTGTCCAGGGTAGTTCCACCTTTGCACTCTTGTAAAATGTCCAATATGTTGGAAATCTAGGCGGTTTTAGCTGTTCGTTGCTCTGATGTTGCATATAAAGCTTAAGTAATCTACTGTAAAACTTTTCGGGTTGTTTTTCCTCCAAATAACGTGCATACCTAATAACTGCAGCCTTCCCAGACGTTCTCTTCTGAAAAAACTCATGCCGTTGAGCAGCTGGTGAACATTCTTGCCTTTCGTTTGTTGACCATACACAGTGCGGCACTCCGAAGCAAAATCTGCTAGACACATATTTTCAAAGTCATGCGTTTGAGGCCTTGCTCTGTATTTATTACTTCAGGCCATCTCATTTTGGCTGCACTTAATGTGCAAAAAAACGTAGGGGTTCCTAACTGTCTTATCATAACCTGTAGATCCCTCAAAGTTTTCTCCCAATACGATGGAGAGCCTCTCAGTGGTTGCATGAACCGTGTGGCGTCTCTGTTGTGCTCCAATCTTTCAATCTCCCGGTTGTCTTGAAGCAGTCTGTTAGAAATTCTTTGGCCGTCTCTTGTGACAGGTTTGCCTTTTCGCAACTGAATAGACATGCTGTTTCTAGCCAGTTGTGTTTCTGTTACAAACTGTGCAAAGAAAAGATAACTCTGATCTTTTGCAAAACGCGTGTCCACGCTGAACAATCTCGCGTTGAAATACATACTGGGAGATATTGAAATTTGTCTTTCCTCCTCAATGGAATTCTATCCAGTGGGGAATTGAACAAGGAAAGCCATGGCTTCCAGCTTTGGGATTTTGAAAAATCCAACAGGCTTTTTTCCTTGTGCAGGTGCGATACTAAATATTCCCTCACCGTACGACAAGATCTCCTGTCCGATGTCGGGCGGCTGCATGCACGTGTCTAATGTGAGCCCGGGTTGAAGCTCATCCTTTTCCTCAATGCTAACGTGTTGCTCATCCTGCTCAGCAACATCGACTTCTTGTTGCATCTCAGAGACTTCAGCTTCCTCGTCTAGGTGACTTTCAGAGACATCAGCTTCCTCATCTAGGGGACTTTCAAACATAGCAGTTTCTCTTATGGAGATATCCCTGTATTCCGAATGCATTGTTAGAAACTCTCACACTCACAGATGACATGGTCGTTGAGCGCCCTCAGGCGACCATTATGATTACATTAAAATGAATAGGGTTGTTAAGGTATTCTGGGTGGTTGCTAGGGCATTGCTAGGATATTATTGGTGACTCCTAGGCAGTTGCTAGAGTGTTCTGGGGGGTTGCTATGATGTTGCTAGGTGGTTGCTAGGGTATTTTGGGTGGTTGCTATGGTGTTGCTAGGTGTTTGCTATGGTATTTTGGATGGTTGCTATGGTGTTGCTAGGAAATGCTTTGACTTTTTTCTCGAAATGCTATAAAAAATTTTTTTTAACGTTGTGGTTCAGGGCTTCCGCACTTCTCTGCAGTGAACTGACGGAAAAAGACAAAAGATATAGGCAATAGGCTACTTTTAAAATATGTGAATTATTACATGAAAGTACCCTCAACTAGAGAGATTGAGTCCCACATATTATGCATTGATAAGCCTAGAACGCGTATCTGGTCATAAAAATGAACCGTCAACATTAATACAACAACGTTACATGATTTAAAAAGCAACATATCATACAGGGACAAGAGGGGTGGTGCGGGTGCTGGGCTCTAGCTAAATCAGAAAAATGAATTATTTAGGTGGGTCGGTGGACGCACATTTGGAAGGCTTCTTCGCCGATCTGGGCATCTAATAATCAGGGTTTTTAATAAGGGGAAAAAGTAATAGATAGGCCTACATTTTGAGACTGTCAAACTCGTAATGTATGCTTCGGTTTTGGTCTCAAGCGGTGTCGGAGACTGTGGTGGACATAGCAAGGCTGGATGTTGTGCTAAACCCCTCTTTGCTAGCATCACTGCAGGCGCCGGTGCCACCAGGCTCTTTATTTTCGTTGAGCCGACTTTTGAAAAAAGTGGGGATGGTTGGAATATTACTCCTAATTAAATCCTCTCTGCTATCCTTTTCCCTTTTAGCTTTGCGTTTTGTGGCTCCGCAGCTCCACCGTTTTTTATCCATGTTGTGTTTTTTTGATGTCCTCAACTCTCTGTTTTTCACACTATCTTCTACCGCCTGTCTTGCCGCTATCAACAGTTTTTGCGGTAAGCTGGCTCGTCATCATCAGGCACAGCCAAAAAACTGATCACGATACTTTTTTGTGTGCAAATAAATTAACACATACACACAAACTCATTCATTAATTTTATTTTAATTTAATTTAAAAAAATAATATAAAAAAAGGGTGAGGTCACACAGTTAGTGGGGTCTTGGAGGCCCCCTAGAGGTCGGAGCCCCCCGGGCACCGGCCCAATCGGCCCGGTGGTAAATCCGGCCTTGAGTAAAAGCAAATGAGTAATTCTATTTTTGAAGTAAAGATAAGAGGACTTTTTCTCAGTGCCTGACAGGACAGTTCATTTTTAAGGTAAATCTTTACTTCACAATAAATGTTATCAATGACTTTAAATAAATACTTTTTAATTAATAAATACATTTATGTTTAATTTATTGTTAAATTAAGTCAGCAATTAAATGTTCTATATCTTTCCATCTCACCTCTAATAATCTGCAGTTGGTTGTGTGGGAGCAGTCTCTAGAGTCCTCCTGCGCAATGAAGTGGACTGTGGCGGTGCGAGCTATTAACGGACTCTGGGTGCGTGCATCAACTGCGTGGTCTTTGAGTGCGCGGGCGCGTTTTGATAAATATTTTTAACTTGTCGTTATTTTTATTTATTGTAATAAATATTTTTATAACTGGTCAGGGGTGTTCACTGATATGCTCACACAAAAATGGGGGGGGAAAGAAACCTAAAATTCTCGGGACAGCAGCATGCGTCCAAATTTTAATCTTAACCGTTCTATTTCATCAGAAACGATCTGTAAACATGGCTTTAAGTGTAAAATACCGAACTTGTCCTTTAACCTTAAAAATTCATGTAACTTGTTGATAGCATTTGAGTAACAGCGAGCAGAAATATGTTACTGACAGATTTTTCTCATGTGCGTGTAAAGAAAGGTTTCTCAAAGCAAGTGAGAAGCGTGACAGCTGAACATGTGTAAAGTCAGGTTTATTCAGCAAATGCTTATGCCCCGTTGATGCGGGCTCTAAGCAAAGCAAGTGTGAGCGATGTATGAACATGTGTAAAGTCAGGTTCTCACAGCAAATGCTTATGCCCCGTTGATGCGGGCTCTAAGCAAAGCAAGTGTGAACGATACACAAAGTGCTGTAAACATTATTCAAACAGGAAGATGTGCACTAAAAACACCATACTATTGGTGATGGAAAAGTATTCATTTGTTCATCCTCCTTCTCACAAGAGCCCCTGTTACTTTCTCAGTTTCTCGCCTTGCCAAATGATGAAGGCATATCTTGCGGTACATGGAGGCTGCCATCTTAACCAAGGTGTGAACATGATTGTCCTCAACACTGGTCTCAAACATGTGGTTGTGCAACTCTGAAAAAATATTCTTGTCATCACAATCACTCAGAACCTGAATTATAATGGCAGCTGTCACTCCTTTTCCTTAAGGAAGCTTTCCTCCACTGATGTTTAGACTGATGTAAGCCTCCCCTGTTCTTCCGGGCAATGAAAGCATGCATGCTGGAATCAGAACTCAAGAGAACAGGGCATGCACAATATTTTTTCCTTCATCTTTTTCACCACAAATCCAGCAATGTAATGGATAGCGGCATCCTTGAACTCGGATATTGAATCGACATTAGGTAAGATGCTGTAGTCGTGGTCAGAATCCAGAGGGAGTGCTGGCGCCAGTTGCATAAACTTAGCCACTATGTTAAGACTGTATCTTAAGAACTAATTTGGCCAACTAGAAATTAGTCAAGAGGTAAACAGTCTTACTTTTCTGATTTAAATTATACCGATCTACCCTTTTATGTAACTGACTTTAAAAAGTTAGCAACAGTCTTGAAGAAAAAAAATTAGATGACTAACTTTTAAGACTAGTCTAAGCAGTTTATGCAACCGGCCCCTGGTGTGACATCAAATTGACGAGAAGCTGGACCAACTGTCACTGCCAACATGTTGGTTCCATCTCTAATGAGACAGTTCCCTGTTCCATTTTTCACTTGATGTCTCACTAGGAGGCGTTTGTACGCAGCTTTGAACTGTCGGGCAGTAGGGTTGTTGTTGTAGCCTCTGCGTGCCCTAACTGCAGAAAAGAGTTCAAGATGATCCTGACTGAGTTTGTAAGTGAGGAGATACTTACAAGGTGCATCCTGTGCTTCAACCAGCTCTTTAAAAATGTTGGAAATGCTTCTGGAGCTGGCAATAAATCCAATGGGACCCGTTTTCCAAGGACCTGCATAAAGATGTCTCCCAGAGCTATCTCTGAGCTGCAGAAGGACATTTTCAGCTCTCTCCAACAGACTCAGCATGTGAAGTTTATTACAACTTCTCAAAGGAGTTTTGAAACCCTTTGCCAGAGGGTTCCTGCTGTTGAAAACATCAAAAGCTAAATCGATTGTTCTCAGAAATTCAACGGTTTCATCAGAACCATGAAACAACATAATCTGTCACTGGTGGGGAAACAATCAATATTGCTGATTCAAACTAAATATATTACGCTATACTAAGAAGGACTGGTAGAAATAGCTCTCTACATAACAATTGCAGGTTACCACTTTTTACAGTATAATATTTAAATGCGCATTATAGATTAATCTTTGTTCTATAAGTTGTTCTGTAAGTACCTGGAAGATAAATTAATCTTGAGTCATTGTCACAGAGAGCTGTCTCTATCAAGGGCGCCGTAAAGGGGTGGAAGGTTAGGACGATTCTAAGGGCCCAGGCTGATTTAGGGCCCAGAAGAGCAGACCCCCTTTTTCTTTTCTTATTTCTTTTCTCTTTTTTATACATACATTAAATGTGCTAGGGCCCCTCATGCACTAAATGTGTATTTTGTCCGTTTTGACCATAGATTTAATATTTTAAGATTTCAGTCACACCCCTCCCCCTCACAATGGTTCATTCCACCTGCGCTGTCCGAGCTACGATCGCTACTTCGCTAGTGTGCTTGCTTATTGCACTTGCTATGATGTTGCGCAGACAGTGACACACGCAGGCATGTCACATCAAAAGTCAGGGCATCAAAAACGGAAAGAAAAGAAGCAAAGAGAAGACAGAGAACGCCGAAGTCGACAGTATATCACACAGTTTTTCAAAAAGAAAGGTAGCTTGCCCTATTCCTGTATTCCAAAACTTTCAGAGTTTCAGAGTTGCAGTTGCTACATCATGACCTGCTTTTATCTAGCTAGCTTAGTAAAATAATTACTGAATTATGATTTACATCCAACAATAATAATAACATATCTGCTGTCTCCGGGTTATCATGTCTCGTAGACACAGATTCAGCGACTGCTGCACACCCACGTCCTTCCTCCCCGTCCCCCGTCCCCGTCTCAGCCGAACAAGGTGAGCCTGAGCGCGAAACTTCACGAAGATTGAAGCCTCTAAACACGTCTTATCTACTGTGTTCGCCACATGATGATAACTTTACAAAACAAAAAGTAATCTACACGCTTAAAAAATTACAAAATCAGTTTGCCGTGTGTCGTGTGTTCTGTGAAGTGACAGTGCTGCTGCTACGATCGATGCTGTCAAACTTGACGTTCTTAATATGAATAAAATGCCCCAGAAAAAATAATATAAAATTGAATAAAACATGTGTCTGTAGTAACCATTGGCTATAAGGAGTTTATAAAATAGATATTTTAATATTTTATATTAAGAAAACTAAATAGGCCAATAAAAATAATGTGGTTATTACGTGTGTGTAGCTGATGTTTCCTGATTAAGCAGTTTGACCCAGCTAAAGCTTGTTCATGTAAAGTATATGTCAATATTATGTTCTGTTGTGCTTGCAATTGCAATTGAGATAATAAATGTTCTCCCTTTTATGTAAACAAGTACATATTTCTATATTTTTTTCTTGTTTTTGTAGGCTTTGTACTCATCGTTAGACATTTTAACTATGCAATGTGCTAAGTATCTTTTTTAAAGTATACAGGGCATGTTTATTGGGTTAAATTTTATCTGTAAAAAATGTAGGGGGCCCAGAAATGTTGGTTTCCATAGGGCCCAGAATTTCTGGCGGCACCCCTGGTCTCTATCCACATTAGCTCTCTACATCACTTCCATTTGTTGTTGTTTTTTACTAGTGATGTCCAAACCTTTGTTTATGAATGTATATATGCACTGTTAAAAAATAATCATTAAGACTATTCATAGTACTTAACTATACATTTAATTTGTAGTTTTCAGGGAAATGCCTTTCCATCACATTTTATGTGAAGGACAAGTACAAATTTTTCTTAACATTTATAGATTTGATTTTGTGCCTTGGTTTTTTCATCCAGCATTTAATAATGCTATATGAACAATCTGCATACAAATTGTGTGGATGGTAACCCATCTATTGCTGTTGTGCTACACACAGAATATTACAGGTTTATTTGGACAGTTTAAGTGTTATGATTTAAAAATAAAAATGTTTAGATTGACATCCATGCCAGCACTCATGTCAGAATTTGCAAAGTTTGGTCAAATGTCCGGATACAAAATAAATGTACAGAAAACACAAGCCCTCACTTTCAATTATAGCCCTTCTGAAGCTGTTAAAGAAAATGATCAAATTAAGTGGGATTTAAAATCAATTAAATATCTAGGAGTTAATTTAACAAAAGATATTGGCCAATTGAAATCAGAAAATTACGAACCACTAATATCCAAAATAAAAGAAGATATTGCAAGGTGGAATTTAATCCCCTTTATGACTCTTACAACTAGAGTAGAGGTGATCAAAACCAATGTTCTTCCCAGGGTGTTATATCTATTTCAGAATCTACCAGTGGAGATATTGGAAAAGGAAGTTATAGAATGGGATAAAATTATTTCAAGATATATCTGGCAAGGAAAACAACCTAGAATAAGATATAAAACATTACAACTGTCTAAGGCGAAGGGGGGGACTAGCTCTCCCGTGCTTAAAAAGTTACTATCAAGCAGCGCAAATAAAGCCTTTGTTGAACTTATGTAATCCCTCATACTCTGCTAGGTGGAAAGAAATTGAATCGAAAATGACAAAGGAAGCTCCAATACAGGCATTTATCGGGGATAACAAACTCAGGCATCAATCGGAAAATACACCCAATCCATGGATTGACATTTCACTTAAAGTGTGGTTTGAAATTGTTACAAAGAATAATTTGACACACAACAATAAGCTGCAGTAGTATATATGCTACACCATGTGTCAAAATGATTGATGGCTTCCGGTTGTCATTGACCTTCCGGTTGACCTTTCCGGTTGCCCTTCCGGTCCCTATTGTTATGGATTGACCTATGACCCTTCCTATCCGTCGATCATGTGGTTTTGACAGTTAGTTTTGACCTATGACCCTTCCTATCCCTTCGATCATGTGTTTTGACAGGTTGACCTTCCGGTGTCTATCCGGCATATGTTGTTATGGTTTGCCCTATTGACCTTGCTTTGATCATGTGGGTTTGACAGGAGCTTTTGCCCTATTTTAACCTTTTTAGCCCTAGATCATGTGATTTTGACAGAAGCTTATGCCATTTAACCTTTTTAGCCCTAGATCATGTGTATGACAGAAAGTTTGAAGGCGCTGTTAGGATATGTGTCAGCATCTCCTCCGCATTCCAGAGCACATTGTGAGCCCCTTTGGAATGAGAGAAGAAAAAGACTGAAAAAGACTGAAAAAGACTCACCAGCCAGAGTAGTGTGCCTGTGTGTGTGTGTGTGTGTGTGTGTGTGTGTGTGTGTGTGTGTGTGTGTGTGTGTGTGTGTGTGTGTGTGTGTGTGTGTGTGTGTGTGTGTGTGTGTGTGTGTGTGTGTGTGTGTGTTTGCGCGTCCTCTGACATGATCCCCTCCACATTCCTGAGGTAACAGTGAAAGTGAGAAAAAGAGAGTTGCCCTAATCATGTTTTATATTTCACACAAATAATATACAATAATATCTTACTAAAAATCTACTGAAACCATTTAATTCAGTTTTAGATAAACAAAAGAATAAAAATCATATTACATAAAACATCCCGTTCTTTATAGTGTATAAAATAAAATGGTTATCTTGGTAATTTAACTAAAGTTGAAAACCATTCAGTTCTTTATAAAAGTATATAATAAAATGGTTATCTTGGTTATCATATATTTTATAAATGCTTATAAAATAAATATCTTATTGATCCAATTGTTTTAGATAAACAAAAGAATAAAAATCATATTACATAAAACATTCCATTCTTTATAAATTTAAATAATTATATTGCTAATTTAACTAAAGTTGAAAAACATTCTGTTCTTTAAAAGTATATAAATAAATTGCTTATAATATAAAATCACAGAGTGGTTCTCTCTCTCTCTCTCTCTCTCTCTCTCTCTCTCTCTCTCTCTCTCTCTCTCTCTCTCTCTCAGCTCCGTCTGTCGTTCTCTGACTCCTAGGGTTTATTCAGCGATCAGAATGAGACATTGTGTTAGGGCTAAAATTATTTCAAAGTTTAAATGATATCTTTATAATTTATTTTATTTTATTAAATTTAATACATTATTAAAAGTCGTAATAATGTTTTAATAAACAATTTTATTAAAGTCTTAATAAAAAAGTCTCTCAAACAGGGGCCTCCGCTCGTGTCTGTCAGCAGGCGCGCGTCTATCTATCTCACCAGTAAAGGAGCCACGCGCGTGTCTGCGTGTCTATGCGCGCGTCCTCTACATCCTGACACCCCCCCCCCTCCTGCTCCTCCGCATTCCATAGGTAACAGTGAATTTATAAAAGTATATAAATTAAATGGTTATAAAAATTTCTACTGAAACCAATTGTTTTAGATAAACAAAAACAATAAAATCCATCTTACATGTTTAGAGAGTTACAACGAAAATGACTACATAGGACTATCTTCAGAGAGAGCAACCATGAAAACATTTAGAGACTGTCCCGCTGATAGGATACTTATAAGGTCCTTCCGATCAGCGCTGCGTCTTCTGAGAAAGAAGTTACTTGACAATAATGATAGCTTCAGGATATCGGGTGACAGGTCAGAGGAGCCTCATGTCACAGTAAATCTAGTCTGCGTTCCAGAGTACATATATTATACAGAGTTTTATACTAAATTCATTTCAAAATATAATCGTAAAAGTTTAAATATGATCTTTTAAAATGAAAGACTGTTTAAATGAAATCTTTAAAGTTTGAATACATACGCATCTTCTATTTATCTTTTAGAAGATTACTGTAATGATTTTGTTTAACGGTGACCTAAAGTATAATTGTTATTAAACAATGTCTGTTCAAAAACTTTAGATTGGTGAAAAACTGTACTTAGTCAATCATAATTTTTCAATCATAATTTTTTGTCCATGCGGGGTTTCAATTTTTATGTTGGGGGCTTTCCGTAGAATCCATAGAATATTGCATATTCAATCATGTACACCTAAACACGACCATCACAGAAAACTATCAAATAAATAAATAATTTAATACAATTTTGCGCACACACACGGTTCTAAAAAATGAACTAATCTCTATTTTAAATTAAATTATTATTAATAAAATATATAACCAATGAATAATAACATATGTTACTAAAATGTATTTAAAAAATGTAAACAAAGTTTTAGATAAATAAATATATAAATAAAAACACCTTACATTTCCAGAGAGGTGAAGTAGTTCTTTATGCAACGATAAAAAACAATCCAAAAAGCAAATAGTTGACCAGATGAGCCTCGGGGGGACAATGTCACAGTAAATCTAGTCTGCGTTCCAGAGTACATCCAGAGTTTTATACTAAATCCATTTAAAAGCATAACCTTATAAATTAGATATTTTAAAATTAAAGACTGTTTAAATCAAATCTTTAAAGTTTTATTAAAATCATATCTTCTATTTATCTTCTTAGAAGACTTATGTATTATTTTTACTAAACAGCGTCTGTTCAAAAACTTTAGATTTAAATAAAAGCAAAAAGTATGCTTAGGCATCTTAGATCTTAATACAAAAATATTTCAAACAGTAGTTTTGTCCATACAACATGAAACATGTTGTCAAAGTTTGTCACAATGTTTTTGTTGCTGTTATGTTGTTTTAAGAAATCCGAGGACTCCACGTTGCTCTTATTTAGACTAAGTTTGTATCATTTGGAAAATCACCACACAATTTCAGAGACGCGATGTGTGATAAGTAAAGTTGGTCTTGAGCGAATATTTAATTTTACTCGTCTTAATTCAAAGCATGATCTTACTGGTAGCTATGATCTATTACACGTATAAGATCATTTTTACTTATATCTCCCGAACTATCCTTAATCAGTGTGGAAACACACAAGGTGAAACCCTTTACTGAGAATATACTATCGGTTATCTACTCAAAATATATGTAGAAGTTTAAATCCGGTGTTTAAAATCTGTCTGGTGGTCGCATGAACAGACTTTGGGTAGAGCTGATGATACTATAGCAGGAAGCATGCCCTTTGACCTCCTCAATTGTGGAGTTTTTTTTTTTTTTTTTTTTTTTTTTTTGACTCTACTACAAGTTAGTTCTCCCAAAAGAATTTCTCCCATCTAGCGGTGAAATTGTATTCTGCATTTAAACGAATAGTGCTCTCTAGCGCCTCGCTTTTTGCAACTGCGTGTTGCAACTGCGGTAGCCGTGTGTCAAGAAGCAATGACAACATGTCTTCCAATAGCACTTCATCGAGTTTAATTGTACATGTTCTACTGTTATGCTTCCTATATAATGATTTACACAAGCAAGCAATGAAAAAAAGCTTGTAATTTAGACCGTAACTTTGACTCACCCGTCGAGAAGAAAGCAGACAACTTCCCTTTCAAAGTCTTTCTCCTTCATTAGCTCTTTCCACCTGGGAGAAGCTATCCCGATATTTATTCACATCCCGATAAATTAAATTTTTGCATTTAGGCCACAAGGATTCCTTCTCCTGTGGCTCGGCATAAGTATGATCCAGCATTATATTGTACCGTGCAGTGCAGCCTTTTCAAATTTGCCGGGGGCAGTATCAACGCCTCTCATATGGTCTAGCGGTTAGGATTCCTGGTTTTCACCCAGGTGGCCCGGGTTCGACTCCCGGTATGGGAAGACAATTTTTTTTATATTGCCAACAAATTCAAGTTATTCAAGTTCATCAATAATCATTTTTAGTTATTCATAGTCTTAGAGTCCTACACGAACTGCAGAAACAAGAAGAAGATATGTAAAAACTCATAAATGCTGTTTCAGTACTGAATCATTTTCACAAATACAATTATATTGAATTCAGAAATTTAGTATGTCATCATTTAAATTTTTCATCTCATAATTATGGCGCATAGTCATCATTTTAATTTCAACTTTTTAAGTCATAATTTCGACTTTTTGTCATAATTATTACTTAATTCAGAATTACAATTTTTGTCAGTTACGCCTTTTTAATGTAACACTTAAAACGTTTTTAAGTCATAATTTGGTAGCACTATTTTGATGATCCTTTTGAACGTGCTGTTGACTGTAGTAGTGTTGCACCTGCATGTCCACTAACTCGCTTGTGAGAGTCAGAGTGTGTAAAGTAAACTCTCATTAGTGTTAGTAGAGTATTAGTGGACTGGTAGGGTTAGAATAAGTTGAGAGATAGTTGAGTTACTTATAGTCAGTACTAGAATATCTGTTGGGGAGCATCACAATAAAGAGTTAGCAGATATTGAGCACAGTCTAGTTTTTCAGATATTTAAATGACAAAATACAATTTTTCAACCGATTGAATCTACACATGTGAGGCCTTCAGAAGTCATAACTTCAGGGGTCAACGGTTTAGGCCAGTTGGCGAAAACACTGCATGCGTAAAAATCAAATACTGTATTACACTTTTCAAAGGATAATCTAGCTTTAAAGTTAGAATAAAAAGTTAAGTGTCACAAAGTCTGACACAAGGCCATTAACTGGTTCTTTTTGTTTTATAAATGTATTTTGCTTATTTCTACAAACATCAACCTGATAAATATGGACTTACATGATTAAACAAGATAATCATGCTACCCAATACGTCTGACACAACATTTTAAAGATTTTTTTTTTTTTTTAAATACAATCAAAAATACAAAATTAAAATATTTTGACAATTTTGACAGTCCTACATAAATGCATGTTGATTACTAAGCTTCAGACGTAGCGCAACCACGCAATGTTAGATTTCTCTAACACTGCAATGTCTCACTCACAACGCACAACTTTGTGTTGGGTGATCCAGGCATACCTTTACTAAAACAAAATATTATGGAAGTCATTGTACTGTAATTGTAAAATGTAATTCTACCATATTTTATTTATCAATATTATGGCTTCATGTTGATTTAAAGTTTTTGTTTGTTTGTTATTAACTAATACCTTCATCTTTTAACTAACATCCAGCACAAAATTAAAGAGATGTATGAGCTGAGGATGTTCTCTGACCCCAAATAAACAGATAATGGAATGTTCACAATATACAGTTAGATATTCTCCTACTTAGTATGTGTGTAAATAGTTGTGCTTAAATCTTGGGGTGTATTTTTAGACACCATAGTGATGCAAAGTTCCACACCCTATGGACTAACTTTAAAACATAATCTTTATACAGGAATGTCCTTACAATCCATGTAGGATTCAAAAAATCACTGAGAAAAGTTTCCAAATGATGGTTTTATTACTCCGCTAGATTTAGTCATCTTGTTGGACTGTATGTGTTTTAGGTGCAGACGTTTCATTGAGAGCCGTCAACATTCAGTGTTTATAGAAATAAATGACAATTAAGAATTTAAGTGATAGTCTTTCTGGTTGCCTAAATTGATACTTCATTTAGTGCAACTTTTCCTCTACCTACGAATCACACAAAGTGCATGCTGTTTTACACTCGTCTAACTATTACACTTAAAGAGGTGCATTTCGCAGCACAGTCATAGATACACAGTTATTTTGTGTGTGTGTGTGTGTGTGTGTGTGTGTGTGTGTGTGTGTGTGTGTGTGTGTGTGTGTGTGTGTGTGTGTGTGTGTGTCGCTAAACAACAGTTAAGCTAATGAATTACAGTTGATACGTGTTATTTTTACGTGAAAGGAGGGTTGATTCATTTTTTTATTCTGTTCACACCAATACTTTGACACCCGAGTTTTAGGCATCGTCTTTTAGGCCCGATCCAGAAAACAGGCGTTGTGTTTTATGTCTTAATAATTGTTCTTCTTTTTATGATCTTCTTTTTATTCTGCATAATGCCGAAATGTTTTAACATATCGTAAATTTCAATGGTTAGATAAATCATCTAACTATTATATCTAACAATCAACAGTTATATGTGGAACAAGCTCAGTCGCATTAGAGTTGGATTCTTGTTTATATTGAACAGCATGTTTAACAGCGCTATTGTTCTCGGCCTCATCAAAGTTCACATAGTTTTCACCGGAGCATACCGACTCTGAAACAAGACCAAATATTAGCGCGTAACATTTTGGACACCTTTGTTTTTATGCATCTTTGATTTTGTCTGCATTTCTTCTGAAACACCCTGTTTTGAAATTGTTTGACAATTTTTAACATCACTAGCGTAACACTTATCGTATTGCCGGGTGTGATTGTAATGTTTTCTTTACACTTTCCCCCGGATATCTGTTGCCTACAGTTAGCTGCAATGTTAGTGAACTCTAGGTCTTCTCTTTGTTCATATACGACAGTATTCACATGAATTGGCTTGATTTGATAAAATTATGGTTTAAACCATCATCTTCACGTGAGACATTTACATTATATTATTATACTGTCCCAGTTATTAAATAGCGCTAAAATGTATATTTTATATTTTAACCCTTTATGCGGATATAGAATGCCGCACAAGGTTCTCTGTTCTCTGGTTCTATGTTTTTAAAAACAAAGACAAGGACGCCTCTTTCTATAAGCGAGCCTCAAAATCTGTGCATACAACAAAACACATGTAGGTGTACGATGATTTATTAGAAAATAACTTTTGTTTGAAGAAAAACTTAAATAAGCTAGTGCTTGATAACTATTGAAGTTATTAAACACCCCTGAATTCGGTAATGATGCGTTTAATGCGATATTGATTTTAATTTTAACTCAATGCGCTTAAGGTCTATGAACTTTAACATCTTAATAGTTGGTAAAATGAACTTAAAGTCTACGCAAAATGATTCTTAAAGCACATTAACTTAAAGCATGCGCATCCTAGCTACTTTCTAAATATTTGTTACAGAACTTATGGTTCACCCATGTTTAATCAGATTTTGTCACTGGATTGAGTGAAAATAATAAACTTCTCTCTGGCGACATGTAGGACTTGTTGGTTATGCAGGAACTAGTTATTTATGGCTTTCCTGTACCCCCCGTACATTCTACACAACAGTGGGGCGGGCTGAGCTGTTGTCCTGATAAATATTTCAGGACATCGCACGCTCTAGCTCTACTCTAGCTCTACTAGCCGAGGACTGCTGTGCTACTGCAACAAAAGTTGAAAGTCCTGTTTGCCTGAACCTGACGCAAACTACGCTTCTACAAGTCACGCTTCTGACCCAAAAACTTCCGAGCATTAACGCACAAACCCTGGACGACTGTGCCGCAAGGACTCACTCAGGAGATTCCAGGAACATTCCAGGAACATTCCAGGAACGAAAAGCTGAAAACGTCTAAAATGGCGACGCAAAACCTGATGGAGAGCGGTGCCCCGTTGAGTTCTGACGATGCTGGGCACAGGTATCATCCGGATTGTGAGTGCGCCACGGGCAAAGAGTGTCCTTTAAGAGCTACGCTAGACTCTATGTTTAAAGATCATTTTAGAGGCCAGATGGTTGGCTTGATGCACAGGATCATCGATGCTGCGTGTGATATGAAAAACGATTGTGCACAGGATACCAAACGTGTGACAAATCTCAAAAATGAAATGGATGTCGTAAGAGGCCTGACAAAGTCATGGCCTGATGTAACGCCCATGTTTTTTAACGGCAAAGAGCCGAACGGCGTAATCCTCAGAAAAGTTCTGGACGTGTTGCGCTCATGTTGCGACGAATTCGAAATTGACGAAATTCTCTGTATATGTACTTTTGTAACAGATCTCTGTGTGTCACTGGTGTCAAAAAATGCAAAAACTGACGTTGGTGAAATAGTTGAAAGTCTGGTCAACTACATCCTAGAGCAAGACATGATAGCCTGCAGAGATTTTCTATTCTGGTTAGATCATCTGTAAATGTTGTTTTACTTTATGTACGTAATGCCGGTCTATCATGTCTAAAGTATAATGTTGAAATAAAAATAAAAAATACAAAAATGACTATTGTGGTATTGTCTGAGTTTATAAAAATAGTATTATAATATTTAGAATAATAAAAAATACTACATGATTTAAAAGATTAAATATTCCAATATTTGTTTTCTGCATTTTAATTACTGTATTCCCGAAGTGGCAACCATTTCCAAGATGTGAATACCTGAAATTGTGTGGTGATTTTTCAAATGATACAACTAATTTGCCCGCTGTGTACAGAACAGAAGAAAGGACATTTTGTGGTGTTGAACAAAATTCGATTTTGTTCTTAGCATCGGTTCCTGCTTCATGGAAGCTCATACCCCCTACGTCGACCTTCTATCTGTTCAGGAGGTTCATTTAATTTTTTTAATAAGATTATGTGAGAGGACGACTAGACACTAGTCATGGGATGTCCGACAGAGAGAAGGGCTTGAGTGGTCACATTTTTATGTCTTCATCCAGAGCCTTCATCAAAAGTGCCTTTTCCCCTGCTTCGCAACGTAGCCATCCTCTTTCCGCCCCTGTGACAGCCGTAACATCGACCACCACGGCATTCGTTTCAGGCCAAACGGAGGAGTTTACTTAAACATGGCATTCAGCAACCTGACCCTCTCCAGCCCCATTTCCTACCGTGGAGTTGAGGATATGTCTCACCAGCGACCTCCGACTTGTCACAATCCTGGCATGCGTCGGGAACAGGAACGCCTTGACACCTTTCAGAATTGGCCTCTTGCTACAGTAACTCCGGCCGAGCTTGCCAAAAGTGGTTTCTACTACCTTGGTCAGGGCGACAGAGTGGCTTGCTTCAGTTGTGGAGGCCAGCTTAGCAACTGGGAACTGGGAGATCGGGCAGTATCAGAGCACCAGAGGCATTACCCCAACTGCCGCTTCGTTCGAGGTGACCGTGCAGATAATCTACCTTTATCTAGCCTTTTCAATGTATCGGCAATGCAACAGTGTGAAGAAAGGTTGCTCACATTTTTCAACTGGCCCTCAAGAATAACTGTTCAACCAGACCAATTGGCTAAGGCTGGTTTTTACTATGTTGGTCGTAATGATGACGTGAAATGCTTTTGTTGCGATGGTGGACTCAGATGTTGGGAGTCTGGTGATGATCCATGGGTAGAACATGCCAAGTGGTTTCCAAGATGTGAATACCTGTTGCAAGAAAAGGGCCAAGAGTTTGTTCATCAGATTCAAGCAAAATTTCCAAGACTATTTGAACAGCTATTGACTAATGGAGACAGCGACTCAAGAGAATTTGTGAGAGAACAAGAGAACAATCCTATGGTGAAGTCTGCTTTAGAGATGGAATTTGAGTGTGGCCTGACGGCCCAGACAAATGAAGCAGCATCCCCGAGTCAAGATCTTTCAGACTTGTCTATGGAGGAACAGTTAAGAAGACTTCAAGAGGAGCGCACATGCAAAGTTTGCATGGATAAGGAAGTGAACATTGTCTTCATCCCCTGTGGTCACCTAGTTGTGTGCAAAGAATGTGCGCCTTCTCTGCGCAAGTGCCCCATATGTAGAGGCTTGGTCAAAGGCGCTGTCCGTACATTCCTATCATAAAACGAAGATATTCATCATCCAAGTAACAACAGGTTTTACATTTAACTTGATGAATAAAAACAAAGGAGAAGTTTATTATTTTCACTCAATCCAGTGACAAAATCTGATTAAACATGGGTGAACCATAAGTTCTGTAACAAATATTTAGAAAGTAGCTAGGATGCGCATGCTTTAAGTTAATGTGCTTTAAGAATAATTTTGCGTAGACTTTAAGTTCATTTTACCAACTATTAAGATGTTAAAGTTCATAGACCTTAAGCGCATTGAGTTAAAATTAAAATCAATATCGCATTAAACGCATCATTACCGAATTCAGGGGTGTTTAATAACTTCAATAGTTATCAAGCACCAGCTTATTTAAGTTTTTCTTCAAACAAAAGTTATTTTCTGATAAATCATCGTACACATACATGTGTTTTGTTGTATGCACAGATTTTGAGGGTCGCTTATAGAAAGAGGTGTCCTTGTCTTTGTTTTGCGGTATTTTTAAAACATAGAACCAGAGAACAGAGAACCTTGTGCGGCATTCTATATCCGCATAAAGGGTTAAAATATAAAATATACATTTTAGCGCTATTTAATAACTGGGACAGTATAATAATATAATGTAAATGTCTCACGTGAAGATGATGGTTTAAACCATAATTTTATCAAATCAAGCCAATTCATGTGAATACTGTCGTATATGAACAAAGAGAAGACCTAGAGTTCACTAACATTGCAGCTAACTGTAGGCAACAGATATCCGGGGGAAAGTGTAAAGAAAACATTACAATCACACCCGGCAATACGATAAGTGTTACGCTAGTGATGTTAAAAATTGTCAAACAATTTCAAAACAGGGTGTTTCAGAAGAAATGCAGACAAAATCAAAGATGCATAAAAACAAAGGTGTCCAAAATGTTACGCGCTAATATTTGGTCTTGTTTCAGAGTCGGTATGCTCCGGTGAAAACTATGTGAACTTTGATGAGGCCGAGAACAATAGCGCTGTTAAACATGCTGTTCAATATAAACAAGAATCCAACTCTAATGCGACTGAGCTTGTTCCACATATAACTGTTGATTGTTAGATATAATAGTTAGATGATTTATCTAACCATTGAAATTTACGATATGTTAAAACATTTCGGCATTATGCAGAATAAAAAGAAGATCATAAAAAGAAGAACAATTATTAAGACATAAAACACAACGCCTGTTTTCTGGATCGGGCCTAAAAGACGATGCCTAAAACTCGGGTGTCAAAGTATTGGTGTGAACAGAATAAAAAAATGAATCAACCCTCCTTTCACGTAAAAATAACACGTATCAACTGTAATTCATTAGCTTAACTGTTGTTTAGCGACACACACACACACACACACACACACACACACACACACACACACACACACACACACACACACACACACACACACACACACACACAAAATAACTGTGTATCTATGACTGTGCTGCGAAATGCACCTCTTTAAGTGTAATAGTTAGACGAGTGTAAAACAGCATGCACTTTGTGTGATTCGTAGGTAGAGGAAAAGTTGCACTAAATGAAGTATCAATTTAGGCAACCAGAAAGACTATCACTTAAATTCTTAATTGTCATTTATTTCTATAAACACTGAATGTTGACGGCTCTCAATGAAACGTCTGCACCTAAAACACATACAGTCCAACAAGATGACTAAATCTAGCGGAGTAATAAAACCATCATTTGGAAACTTTTCTCAGTGATTTTTTGAATCCTACATGGATTGTAAGGACATTCCTGTATAAAGATTATGTTTTAAAGTTAGTCCATAGGGTGTGGAACTTTGCATCACTATGGTGTCTAAAAATACACCCCAAGATTTAAGCACAACTATTTACACACATACTAAGTAGGAGAATATCTAACTGTATATTGTGAACATTCCATTATCTGTTTATTTGGGGTCAGAGAACATCCTCAGCTCATACATCTCTTTAATTTTGTGCTGGATGTTAGTTAAAAGATGAAGGTATTAGTTAATAACAAACAAACAAAAACTTTAAATCAACATGAAGCCATAATATTGATAAATAAAATATGGTAGAATTACATTTTACAATTACAGTACAATGACTTCCATAATATTTTGTTTTAGTAAAGGTATGCCTGGATCACCCAACACAAAGTTGTGCGTTGTGAGTGAGACATTGCAGTGTTAGAGAAATCTAACATTGCGTGGTTGCGCTACGTCTGAAGCTTAGTAATCAACATGCATTTATGTAGGACTGTCAAAATTGTCAAAATATTTTAATTTTGTATTTTTGATTGTATTTAAAAAAAAAAAAAAATCTTTAAAATGTTGTGTCAGACGTATTGGGTAGCATGATTATCTTGTTTAATCATGTAAGTCCATATTTATCAGGTTGATGTTTGTAGAAATAAGCAAAATACATTTATAAAACAAAAAGAACCAGTTAATGGCCTTGTGTCAGACTTTGTGACACTTAACTTTTTATTCTAACTTTAAAGCTAGATTATCCTTTGAAAAGTGTAATACAGTATTTGATTTTTACGCATGCAGTGTTTTCGCCAACTGGCCTAAACCGTTGACCCCTGAAGTTATGACTTCTGAAGGCCTCACATGTGTAGATTCAATCGGTTGAAAAATTGTATTTTGTCATTTAAATATCTGAAAAACTAGACTGTGCTCAATATCTGCTAACTCTTTATTGTGATGCTCCCCAACAGATATTCTAGTACTGACTATAAGTAACTCAACTATCTCTCAACTTATTCTAACCCTACCAGTCCACTAATACTCTACTAACACTAATGAGAGTTTACTTTACACACTCTGACTCTCACAAGCGAGTTAGTGGACATGCAGGTGCAACACTACTACAGTCAACAGCACGTTCAAAAGGATCATCAAAATAGTGCTACCAAATTATGACTTAAAAACGTTTTAAGTGTTACATTAAAAAGGCGTAACTGACAAAAATTGTAATTCTGAATTAAGTAATAATTATGACAAAAAGTCGAAATTATGACTTAAAAAGTTGAAATTAAAATGATGACTATGCGCCATAATTATGAGATGAAAAATTTAAATGATGACATACTAAATTTCTGAATTCAATATAATTGTATTTGTGAAAATGATTCAGTACTGAAACAGCATTTATGAGTTTTTACATATCTTCTTCTTGTTTCTGCAGTTCGTGTAGGACTCTAAGACTATGAATAACTAAAAATGATTATTGATGAACTTGAATAACTTGAATTTGTTGGCAATATAAAAAAAATTGTCTTCCCATACCGGGAGTCGAACCCGGGCCACCTGGGTGAAAACCAGGAATCCTAACCGCTAGACCATATGAGAGGCGTTGATACTGCCCCCGGCAAATTTGAAAAGGCTGCACTGCACGGTACAATATAATGCTGGATCATACTTATGCCGAGCCACAGGAGAAGGAATCCTTGTGGCCTAAATGCAAAAATTTAATTTATCGGGATGTGAATAAATATCGGGATAGCTTCTCCCAGGTGGAAAGAGCTAATGAAGGAGAAAGACTTTGAAAGGGAAGTTGTCTGCTTTCTTCTCGACGGGTGAGTCAAAGTTACGGTCTAAATTACAAGCTTTTTTTCATTGCTTGCTTGTGTAAATCATTATATAGGAAGCATAACAGTAGAACATGTACAATTAAACTCGATGAAGTGCTATTGGAAGACATGTTGTCATTGCTTCTTGACACACGGCTACCGCAGTTGCAACACGCAGTTGCAAAAAGCGAGGCGCTAGAGAGCACTATTCGTTTAAATGCAGAATACAATTTCACCGCTAGATGGGAGAAATTCTTTTGGGAGAACTAACTTGTAGTAGAGTCAAAAAAAAAAAAAAAAAAAAAAAAAAAACTCCACAATTGAGGAGGTCAAAGGGCATGCTTCCTGCTATAGTATCATCAGCTCTACCCAAAGTCTGTTCATGCGACCACCAGACAGATTTTAAACACCGGATTTAAACTTCTACATATATTTTGAGTAGATAACCGATAGTATATTCTCAGTAAAGGGTTTCACCTTGTGTGTTTCCACACTGATTAAGGATAGTTCGGGAGATATAAGTAAAAATGATCTTATACGTGTAATAGATCATAGCTACCAGTAAGATCATGCTTTGAATTAAGACGAGTAAAATTAAATATTCGCTCAAGACCAACTTTACTTATCACACATCGCGTCTCTGAAATTGTGTGGTGATTTTCCAAATGATACAAACTTAGTCTAAATAAGAGCAACGTGGAGTCCTCGGATTTCTTAAAACAACATAACAGCAACAAAAACATTGTGACAAACTTTGACAACATGTTTCATGTTGTATGGACAAAACTACTGTTTGAAATATTTTTGTATTAAGATCTAAGATGCCTAAGCATACTTTTTGCTTTTATTTAAATCTAAAGTTTTTGAACAGACGCTGTTTAGTAAAAATAATACATAAGTCTTCTAAGAAGATAAATAGAAGATATGATTTTAATAAAACTTTAAAGATTTGATTTAAACAGTCTTTAATTTTAAAATATCTAATTTATAAGGTTATGCTTTTAAATGGATTTAGTATAAAACTCTGGATGTACTCTGGAACGCAGACTAGATTTACTGTGACATTGTCCCCCCGAGGCTCATCTGGTCAACTATTTGCTTTTTGGATTGTTTTTTATCGTTGCATAAAGAACTACTTCACCTCTCTGGAAATGTAAGGTGTTTTTATTTATATATTTATTTATCTAAAACTTTGTTTACATTTTTTAAATACATTTTAGTAACATATGTTATTATTCATTGGTTATATATTTTATTAATAATAATTTAATTTAAAATAGAGATTAGTTCATTTTTTAGAACCGTGTGTGTGCGCAAAATTGTATTAAATTATTTATTTATTTGATAGTTTTCTGTGATGGTCGTGTTTAGGTGTACATGATTGAATATGCAATATTCTATGGATTCTACGGAAAGCCCCCAACATAAAAATTGAAACCCCGCATGGACAAAAAATTATGATTGAAAAATTATGATTGACTAAGTACAGTTTTTCACCAATCTAAAGTTTTTGAACAGACATTGTTTAATAACAATTATACTTTAGGTCACCGTTAAACAAAATCATTACAGTAATCTTCTAAAAGATAAATAGAAGATGCGTATGTATTCAAACTTTAAAGATTTCATTTAAACAGTCTTTCATTTTAAAAGATCATATTTAAACTTTTACGATTATATTTTGAAATGAATTTAGTATAAAACTCTGTATAATATATGTACTCTGGAACGCAGACTAGATTTACTGTGACATGAGGCTCCTCTGACCTGTCACCCGATATCCTGAAGCTATCATTATTGTCAAGTAACTTCTTTCTCAGAAGACGCAGCGCTGATCGGAAGGACCTTATAAGTATCCTATCAGCGGGACAGTCTCTAAATGTTTTCATGGTTGCTCTCTCTGAAGATAGTCCTATGTAGTCATTTTCGTTGTAACTCTCTAAACATGTAAGATGGATTTTATTGTTTTTGTTTATCTAAAACAATTGGTTTCAGTAGAAATTTTTATAACCATTTAATTTATATACTTTTATAAATTCACTGTTACCTATGGAATGCGGAGGAGCAGGAGGGGGGGGGGTGTCAGGATGTAGAGGACGCGCGCATAGACACGCAGACACGCGCGTGGCTCCTTTACTGGTGAGATAGATAGACGCGCGCCTGCTGACAGACACGAGCGGAGGCCCCTGTTTGAGAGACTTTTTTATTAAGACTTTAATAAAATTGTTTATTAAAACATTATTACGACTTTTAATAATGTATTAAATTTAATAAAATAAAATAAATTATAAAGATATCATTTAAACTTTGAAATAATTTTAGCCCTAACACAATGTCTCATTCTGATCGCTGAATAAACCCTAGGAGTCAGAGAACGACAGACGGAGCTGAGAGAGAGAGAGAGAGAGAGAGAGAGAGAGAGAGAGAGAGAGAGAGAGAGAGAGAGAGAGAGAACCACTCTGTGATTTTATATTATAAGCAATTTATTTATATACTTTTAAAGAACAGAATGTTTTTCAACTTTAGTTAAATTAGCAATATAATTATTTAAATTTATAAAGAATGGAATGTTTTATGTAATATGATTTTTATTCTTTTGTTTATCTAAAACAATTGGATCAATAAGATATTTATTTTATAAGCATTTATAAAATATATGATAACCAAGATAACCATTTTATTATATACTTTTATAAAGAACTGAATGGTTTTCAACTTTAGTTAAATTACCAAGATAACCATTTTATTTTATACACTATAAAGAACGGGATGTTTTATGTAATATGATTTTTATTCTTTTGTTTATCTAAAACTGAATTAAATGGTTTCAGTAGATTTTTAGTAAGATATTATTGTATATTATTTGTGTGAAATATAAAACATGATTAGGGCAACTCTCTTTTTCTCACTTTCACTGTTACCTCAGGAATGTGGAGGGGATCATGTCAGAGGACGCGCAAACACACACACACACACACACACACACACACACACACACACACACACACACACACACACACACACACACACACACACACACACACACACACACACACACACACACACACACACACACACAGGCACACTACTCTGGCTGGTGAGTCTTTTTCAGTCTTTTTCAGTCTTTTTCTTCTCTCATTCCAAAGGGGCTCACAATGTGCTCTGGAATGCGGAGGAGATGCTGACACATATCCTAACAGCGCCTTCAAACTTTCTGTCATACACATGATCTAGGGCTAAAAAGGTTAAATGGCATAAGCTTCTGTCAAAATCACATGATCTAGGGCTAAAAAGGTTAAAATAGGGCAAAAGCTCCTGTCAAACCCACATGATCAAAGCAAGGTCAATAGGGCAAACCATAACAACATATGCCGGATAGACACCGGAAGGTCAACCTGTCAAAACACATGATCGAAGGGATAGGAAGGGTCATAGGTCAAAACTAACTGTCAAAACCACATGATCGACGGATAGGAAGGGTCATAGGTCAATCCATAACAATAGGGACCGGAAGGGCAACCGGAAAGGTCAACCGGAAGGTCAATGACAACCGGAAGCCATCAATCATTTTGACACATGGTGTAGCATATATACTACTAGCTGCTAAGGTGGATAGGATATGATACAGAATTTTCCCCTAATAGAAGAGACAATAGATTTAAAAATTGGGAACAAGGCCCTCATATGTTTTGGGAACTAATAGAAAATAAGAAGTGTAAAAGTTTTGAAGAAATCAAAGAACAATTTGGTTTGGTAAATCAAGATTTTGATAGATTTTTGCAAGTGAGGCATTATTTAGAGCATGATATAAAAAAGGAAAATTTTGATGTTGAGTTAAACATTATTAAACTCTTTATTTCTGCATACCAATCTAAACTAAACAGGAAACTAATTTCGAAGATATATTCAGGGATAGAAAATTTAAAAGGAGACAATACACACTACATAAAACAAAAATGGGAAAATGAAGCAAATATAAAATTGATGGATGAAGAATGGGAAGATCTTACTCAACAAATATGGAGAGTGACATCATCCTTAGCTTGGAGGGAACATGGGTGGAAAAACTTAGTGAGATATTTTAGAACTCCAGCTCAGACAAAATATCGGGATACAAGCTGTTGGCGGGAATGCGGGGAACAGAATGCAAATCATGTTCATATTTTCTGGAGTTGTCCTTTGATGGAGAAATATTGGATGGAACTCAAACAATGTATGGACAAGATATTACGGATTAATCTCCCTTTCAACTTTGACACATTTTATTTGGGAAGACTTAATATGCAAGGCAAAAAAAGATCTGAATTGTAAAATGTTTAAAATGATGGGGTGTCATTTAGTTCTGGGGGAAAAAGAAGATGTTGTATGACAAGATCAAAATATGTATTATATGACCAAATGTGTATTTATGTCCTGCAGCTTCAATAAATTATTATTTTTTTTTTTTAATAAAAAAATGTTTAGATTGCATATATTGTTTTCATGTATCTTTACTTTACAAATGTATATCCGACCTAGATAAACCATTGCAGCTAAATCGGATAACAGTGATTATCATAAAATTAAATGTTTTTATTTTTGTGTTCACAGATGCTGTGATTGCTCGTTTTGAAGGGACCACTCCTTCCCAAATCAGGGCTTTACTTTGACAGAAGTGTAACAATGAGGGTTATGCTAAAAAAATTCAGGAGAGTGGTGTGTTTAAAGGCGATAATAATTAATTGAGCATTATGTAATAGGCTGAAGTGACCTACAGTACTAAAGGGGTAGTCAATTAAAAGTTCATGCAGTTCTTTATTTGTTCTCTGTAGTGTTAGTGTTTCTGTCTGTTGTTAAAATGTGAAAAATTCATACTGTAAGTTAACTCTTTAGATTTTTTTTTTAAATTATGCAATATTGATACTTGTTTGATTCGAATTTTACAATATTAAACTAAGATTCTGCTCATGTTTTTTTCTAATGTATTTGTTTGTTAGAACATTCAAAACTTTATTCATTATTCTTTCATTAAATGTACTTTTGCAAAACAAAAATTTTTATTAATAATTTTTTTATCTACCAAACTGTTTTATTATAAGTGTAAGCATTGTGGTTTTTGTTTGTTTGCAATGCATTAAACTGAAATTAATGCATATTTAATTAACTACAATTACTTTTCAGTATTTTTAGAAGTACATCATAACCATGTTTCACACACAATAGAAGCAGTTTAAGTACTGTAGAAAGATGTGTTAAAATAACTCTTAAGTTCAACTGATTGCATTTAATGTCATTTTAAATTGATATATTTGAATTTTTTTGCAAATATGCATGTGTTTGAAACTACATTTAATTAAGAATTAAGTGTACTGTTAATTTACATTAAAGTAAATGTTAGTTCACATTAATTGCTAGTCACATTGTGCAGTGCAATTTAATTATATTTTGAAGATATTAGAAGCAATTTTGAAAGTTCAAATAAAGTTGTATTGAAGTTCCACTTAAGTTGTACAGAAAAATCACTCTTAATTTCCACTAATTGCATTTAATATGAACTTAATCTATAAAAAATTTGAAATCAATTACATTTAATATTAAGTGTGTCAAAAAATTACATATAATTCACACTTAAGTGTATTTTTAAGTGACATTAAATTATATTTTAGTTCACATTAATTTCTTGTCAGTGTATTGAGTAGTGAACTTTAATACAACTTTATATGTACTTTCTTAATTGCTTCTAATATATTCAAAATATAGTTAAAGTTCCACTTAAGTTATTGAAATAAATCACTCTTAATTTCCACTAATTGCATTTAATATGAACTTAATCTATTATACATTTGAAATAAAATACAATTAATATGCATTAAGTGTGTCAAAATCACTACATATAATTTACACTTAAGTGTATTTTTATTTCACATTAAAGCATATTTTAGTTCACATTAATTGCTTGTCAGTTCATTGAACAGTGCACTTTAAATCCATTTTAAAGACACTAGAAGCAATTATGAAAGTAAATATAAAGTTGTATTAAAGTGCCACTTAAATTGTACCAAAAAATCACTCTTAATGACAACTTATTGCATTTTATTTCAACTTAATATGTGATATATTTCAAATCAATTATACTTAATGTGCATTCAGACCGGTGAAAACATTGCATTTGAGTTACACTTAAGTGTATACATTTAAAGTATATTATTTGTATAATAAGTACACTTTATAAAAGTACACTAAAGTGCTTTTTTTTTTTCACAAGGGTATGTTTAATGCCTTGGGTCAATGACGTGGCGTGTCAATTCTGGTGTCCCAAGCATATTCATAATATAAAAATGTATACATTTTTAAATGCACTTCATTAAGTGACTCAACTTCCCCCTCTTTAATTACTCATGTGAGAATTCATTATAAATAATTAATCTTTAAGGAACTATTGAGCTCAAAAGTCTCAAAATGTCATTCCGGGTAACTGTCCCGGCTTAAAATCTGAATACAAAAATACAACAAATTTTTTAAAAATATAAATAAAAGTATTTAAAATCTACTTGGGCATAATTGTATTGATGTTTTCAATGATTCCTACAAATATAGTGATAATACTAAGCTTATTTACATTTTTATGACAGAACGACTTTTGTCCCCAAATTGTGATTTATCTAATGTCAGTCCTGGATAACAGACATCAATGACCATTTTGGACCATAATGCATTTTGGTATGTCATGTGACATAATATTGTATCAAAAAGAAGACCCTGAAGGAGCACTAGAACATGTGCAAAGGTCAGGAAGCGTCTCTTAAAATGTCGATATTTTGATATTTCGGTCACTGGTGCACTTTGTAGCAATATCATGTGACCTTTTGGATAACACTAATAAAACATTTATAATGATTTTATATTAAAAAACGATCTATTTGATCTAAAAGGTTACCTTAAGTGATGATAGCTAAGTTGTAGTTTTCCATAGGTGGTTAAGTTAGTGCCTGATTATAAAGAAAAAATATTGGTTTTTGTCATTCCTGGATAACAACATGTCATTCTTTATTGATTTTTTTAATATTCAAATTATATTCGAATTTCGGAATTCGTTCCAACAGCCCTACAAGACCTGATTGTTTGAGGATGAGGCAGAACACAATCAAAGCTATCACGAACAAACTGATAAGCTTTTGCACAGTAGAAATTGAGAGTCATAGCAAAAGATCTCAAATTATCAGAGATACTAGAAGATTTAGTCTTGCACTTGGCCCTTAGAAAACGAGCAGCTTCTCTTTCAGATCAGTGACAACTGAAGAGAGAGACTTCACTTTCTGTTTCAGTCTTCTGACTCTCTGGTCTTGAAGCTTCAATCTTTTTCTTGCAAGAACGCAAGCTACTTTGAACAAATGCCACCTTCCTCTTTAGAGGACTGGGGGAGTTTTTCAGTGTGTATGCACCATGATCTGCAGAATGGCTATGGCTGCAGCTGGCTACACTCATCTCAACTGTCTGTGGTTCACTGTGAGTGCAACTGATGTCATCATGGTCATGACTGACGTTCCTGCGTTTCCCAGCTTGTGTGTCAGAGTCAGCCTTACTAACCGTTGTGTTCTTACTTACTGTGCCTCGCCTTGACCTTCACCTGGCAATGGGGGTAGAAGATGGTTGGCACTAGAGATGCACCGATTGATCGGCTGGTGACCGGAATTGGCCGATTTTCACGTGATCGGGCGTGACCGGCGACCGGCCGGTCAGTCTGACAAATGCCGATTTTATGCCGGTCAAATGCACTCGGGCGCCGCATGATTAACATCGCGCAACATCAGCATCAAACGTGCACACGGAACAAACATGTAGGAAACCTAGTGAATTACGTCCGTTCAGACCGCAAGCGCGTATTTTTTTCCGGCGTGCATGTTAATCAATGAGTGCATTAACAACGGGAGAAGGAGCAGCGCGTGAGCGTCAAGCAGGAGCGTCGCGAGCAGTGAAGCGCGTGTTTCGGCGCTGAGTCTATTTGCTGCACTGCTCGCGCTCGGGGTCAGATTTGACCCCTGTTAATTGCTGCTACCAAAAAAAAAAAAAAAAAAAAAATTGTCAAATTTAACTTCAAAACCCCAGAGTGCCACTTCTGACCCCTGCATAGAGACACCTAGTAGATGAATATTGAACTCACAAGTGCCAGAGTGGTAGTAATATGATGGCTGACCACATGGTGTTTTGTTGAGCTGGAAACTTACCCAAACAAAATCGTCTTCTCAGCAAACCAGCGGATGGTAAAATTGTGTATTTTTTGTTAATCTATTTAGTATTAGCTTGCAGAATGCCTAGAAGTACGTTTTATATTATTTTTGGATAAATTAGTGACTCTGAGCTAATTCAAAAAACAATGGGCCAAAAATGACCCTCTGGGTGTATAGGTTAAAAAAATGTCGGGTCAGAAATGACCCTTTGGTTCTTTGAGTTACTTTGATGGAGAATGGTGACAGTCCTGTATTTGGCTAAAGCACTGCAATAATTTCATTTGTATAATATATTTTAATAAGTTACCTCAGTAGTACAGGGCCAGAGACTAATAAAGTAGTATATCTTTTCAGGGAGTATGGCGTATGTGCATGGACCTCAAAACTGAAATGCACTGTGAAAAATGTGCAGTTCCTCTCTGCATCAACAAAAAAAGAAATTGTTTCAAAGACTACCACAATGTCTAGTGTGAGTTCCTCTCTCTAGCAGAACAGATTTTTGGATAAGCAAAGACCCATGGTGTTAGTTTTTTTCAGTCGTGATTTTGGCCTTGTGTTCTTGTCTCCATTGGCCACATTTGGAATCCAGTTTTAACATGCAACAAATAAAGTAAAAACAAACAAAAAAACATTGTTAAATGTAGCTGTGTGGTTGACTGATTATTTTCCTAAATTTAAAATAGTTTGCATTGACAGTGTTTGTTATTCTCAATCTTTGAAATGATACGCCTAAAGCCCAATGGGTCAAATTTGGCCCTAATCCTAAATTAGGGAATAAAGGGTTAAAATTGAAAAAGTGGATATTTTGGTGTTCAGTGAACTTATAGCAGTAATTTAATGCATAGTTCATAATTTTCCAAAGAAGAAAAGGGTTCTTGGGTTCTCCAGGGTTAAAGGGAAAGCACACTTTTGATGGACAAAATAGCCTAAATAGCCTTTCACAAAAAAAGTGCCCAAAATGCACAGAATTTGCGTGTTTTAACAAGAACTGGAGTAGGCTATGTCAGAAAAGAAAACGAAGACTAATATTTATAGAAAATGTACCCATTTAAACTTGTTTTATTATTCAGTTTGTACAAGTGATTGCAATAGGCCTGTGTGTGTGTGCTTTGAGAAATATCTTTATACTGCAAGGCTATATTTATTTTATTTTTGAATCTGAAATGAAATGAATCTGACGTGCCAGTCAGTAAAAAACATACTGAGGGACAGAATGACAGCACCTCATCAGGAGAGAAGCCCCATCCTCCACCTTCCCAGAGAGGTTCTGCCAGCAAAACACCAAGAGGCTGAGCATATATATTTATTTTATATGGTGAATTATAATATTAAAGTGTTTTAATACATAGCACTTGTTTTGTCTCTTTATTTGTAGAAAGTTTGGTTTCAAGAATTGAAAAAAAACCCCCACTATAATGTGTTTATTCTTCAGTTTCTATGTATCAGCAATTACTGACAGTGAATCTGGATAAGGTATATAATAGCTCTAAGTGTAACCTTTCATTAGAGCCCAAAATTATGACTGTAGAGTAAAGCATTGAAGAATAGCAGCATGTTATGTGTCTGTGGTTACAAAGGGTCATTTGGAGTCTCCAAGTGGCCTTTTTTGGGGAGCGCCTAGACATAAACTTAGATAAACATGTGTAAAACACTCATTATCTAAGGTATTGTTATAAAATTTTAAACTGGGTTTGGTAAGGCTTCATTCTGTGATCCCACTGTGTTTTCCAGCTAATACCTCCCAGCTGTAGTTATCTGCAGGCATGTTTTTACAAAAAAAATTGTAGGCGGAAAAATTTCCCCCCTTTTTTAGTGTGTTCAAAGTTCTATTACTCAATACCAGTAAGACTTATAGTTATTCTGACAGTTCAGGAACAAACCTCAAAGTGTCCCCTTTCAAAAGAGACAAAAACCATGCATATACTCCAAATGGTTCACGAACAGCATGCAATTTAATTTGGGTAGGCCTTTTTTTAGGCGTTTTTGGCAAAATGTGCAGGATTGCTAAAGGGTTAAAGAAAAATCGGAAATCGGAATCGGCCCAGAAAATTGTCTCTAGTTGGCACCGCATCTGGTTTAAGGGTGTTTCGTCCCTGGACAGGGATGAAACAGTGCTGTGTGAAGTGAAGGGAGCAGAGGCGAGAATGCTTGTTTGGTGTCCAGCTCTTTCTCTTGACATTGTGTATCCACTGCTGCAACCTGTCTTTATCATTGAAGGGGAACCTGACAAGAAAAAAAAGCATATCACATTGTTCAAGAAAATGTATTAAATGGAAATTAATGTCATTTCAATTTAATGAATGTCATGTCATTCATTTCATCAAATGAATTTAATGGAAATTAAACCAAAAGTGATGGATTTTTTTCTCTCAAAGAATTTGCATGCCATGCTACCCTAAAATGATCTCACTTCCCCAAACCCCATTTGAGAATCAATTGCAGTGACAATGCATAAGCTGATCTGTCACTCACATCCAACCAAAACAATAAAATGTGGCTGCGGTGGTATATTAAAATTGGTAGAAAGCATTCAACTGGGCACTATAGGCTATTGTATGACACACACACACCCATATGAATGTGAATGTACAGACATGTACACACAAACGCACACGTGTGCATGCACAAACACACACTATGCACATACACTCCCTATATTCACAAATATTTTATTGTTGCAGCTATTCATTTAAAATAAAACTGTTGTTGTGGCATATCACATGGAGTACCCTTAGTGTTTGTGCTTGGTTTCTGAATCGCAGGTGTTTGATTTTGGAGATGAGGTCATGACTGCAGCTGATGAGGCCGAAACCAGCACATTCAGTGCAAGTAGACTTTGACTAGTTAATTTTAATGAACATTATTTTATATATCCTCTATATTGACAAGGCCTTTTTGAAGGATGATGGTTTACTTATAGCCTTTTTGTGCACTTGAGCTTAACTGAGAGTTTGTAGACGTTTGGCTGTGTCGACCTTGATTTATTGCAATATTGAGGTGTTCAGCTTTATTTTGATTTTAGAAAATAAACATGATTTCTCATCTTACAAATCAATTGTTTCTTTCACCTGCATGTCTTGTCACCTGCATGTCTCTCAGCTGTTGAGGACGACCTGCATCTTTTTTAGGCACATTCAGTACGAGTAAAATACTTAAATACTGTTGAAATCAGAAACTCTAAGACTTTTACTCAAGTTGGAAATGGTGACTTGTAATTTCTAATGGATTCTTTTTTACTGTAAGGTATCTGTATTTTTACTCAAGTATGGATTTAAAGTAACGTTACTCTTTACACCTCTGCTTAGGCCTATATAATGATGATTCAAATAATCATAATCTTTCATTATATTGATGGTGGACCTGAAAAAGCTTAACTCGGAAGAAGAGACTTGTCTCTTAGAACACGTATGCTACACAGCAAGACATGTTCGCACGAGGGACAATATGCTAGCAACAATAGTCAGTTGAAGTAAATAAAAGGAAGATGAAATAATGAAAAAAAGGCAACAAACAGTTAACACACTGAATTAATAAAACACCACCTATAACACAATAGTTGTCTTGAATGATGATCAGAAGTTTCCAAGATCGAAGTATCACGGCTCTCCAGAAATAAGGGCTTTGACTATTGCCAGGCAAAGCCAAGCAAGCTGACCTCGAACGGTCAATGACGCATCAGAGTAAACTCACATTGAACATTAATGTGTGTGTGTGTGTGTGTGTGTGTGTGTGTGTGTGTGTGTGTGTGTGTGTGTGTGTGTGTGTGTGTGTGTGTGTGTGTGTAGGCATATGTGGTTTATGAGACCAATTTTCAGGTTTACACACCAGCATTACAAGACCACTCGGGTTATGAGACCACTTTTAGTGGTCTCGTAATTTGGAAAGTTTAACTTGTTATAATCAGTGATGGGCAGTAACGCGTTAGAAGTAACGCGTTACTGTAATCTGATTACTTTTTTCAAGTAACGAGTAAAGTAAGGGATTACAATTGCAAAAGCAGTAATTAGATTACTGTTACTTTCCTGTAAGCAGGCTGCGTTACTGCGTTACACTGCGAGACTGTCTCGCGAAGTGAGCCGTGACTCGTGAGTGACAAATGACATGAGCGCCGCGAAGTCAGTGGTAAACACTATGGCAAGCGATCGCGTTCAAAAGTCTTTAAACGAAACGCATGAATTTTGACGCGTCAACACGCACCGTTTGTCCGTGTTCAGACGTCATGTTTATTCATGAATGATGTCGTAATGGTAAACTGGTATGAACATGCAAACACGTTATATTTGTTCATGAGGGATAATGCATTGGTACGTTGTGAGTGATGTCAGTCTTTATGTCATGATTTGTCATGCCTTTTTAAGTTGTTCGTTTAACATTATTTCCCAAGGTAGAAAAGACAACAGCTCTTAGAATGGGTCTTTTATTTTAGCAAACTGCCAAAAAAACCTTTTCAGACTGTGTGCAGCTGAACTAAGAAAAGCTAAGATTGCATGGAGCTGATAAGCATGAATGGCAGAAGAAAAAGACTGCAATTAAAAAACAAAACAAGAGAAAATTATTTTAATGCAAGCAATAAAAAACTGCACACATCAGCTGTGGAATAAAAGAAAAGAAATGCATGATCAACTAGATTAAGGCAAACTCCTGTCTTAATTTAAACCCTATCCACCACCCCCAAAGGTTTCACAAAGTTATTCTTGCCACTGTAACTTATGGCTTCCTAAAGACAGGTTTATGGGTAAATAAATGAATAATAATTAGAAAAATATACCAGGGCTTTGCATTTGTCCTTCGGTCGGTCATTCACTTGTCTGAGTAAAAACACTTGTTAGAACAGGAATTTTTTATTTTTTTTTGTGTGTGTGTGTGTTGTAAATATCATTTATTCCCAACAGTGTTGGGGGTAACGAGTTACAAAGTAACGGATTACAGTAACGATATTACTTTTTTGGGTAACGCATTACACTAAAAAATATCGGTAACTACATACTTTACTAAACTATAGGAACGCGCTTTCCTGCGTTACTCAAGCCGTGCTTGCCTGCGTGTAAAGCTCTGATCTGTTTAAGTGGTGCGTGCATGCCTGTGTGTGTGTGTGTGTGTGTGTGTGCTTGCACCGTTGTCATAGAGATCGATTTGAGTGACGTAGCTGCTGGTGCGAAGGGGAGCGGGAAATGGAGACGGAGACAGGGGGGTTTCGGCCAGTGGCGATATTCACATTACTTTCAGTTTATTGCTCGAAAGGACAAAAATATTCGCGTGAAATGCACTTTATGCCCAGGCAGCAAGTACTGGCCATCGGGACTACCGGGAGATTCCCAGTGGGCTGACGTGCCTTTTGGGCCGACATCTCATACTTTTTTTCTTTTTCTGTTTTTTGTCGCAAGGAATGTGCAGAGAAATAGCGTGAAAAATAGACACAGGCCCTTCAAGCAGACGCTGTAAAATGTGTCAAAATGTTTTCTGCAGCAGCAGGACCTTCATCAGCTCCAGTGGCTGATGATGAGGATAGTAAGGAGGATCAGGACAGAGATGAGAAAGTGTAGAGCCTGCGGTAAGCAGAACTAACAGTTACTTTCAAAACACTTATAGGCTTTGTCATGAGTGTAGGAACCCATTACCCAGTAACGCATTGTTTCCACATCTGCATATTTGACGATTACTGTAATTTACTATAAATTTAATGAGACGCGTTTGTAAACCATGTTTTCCGCCAAAATAAAAGCTCGATGCAGTTTCCGTCAAAATAAAAGATCATGTGCTTATATCTCTTTCAAGTATAGAAATTAGTACAAAACTAATTGTGAAAGTTTCCTTTATTTTTCAGTGCATTTGTTTTACAATATATGTCTATTAGTGTGCTATTATTATTATGGCCAAAATGCCAGGGCCGATTTTTTTTTGTCCCAGTCCAGCCCTGATTATGTGTCTACCACCGCGGACATTTGTCCTTTATCCAGTTGTTTGTGGATTTTACAGTGAGGCATATTTCTTTGTGCAGACATGGATATTGTTCTTTCATATGGTTTTACATGCCATTTTGTTTAGGCTACATTTATAAACACTATGCGGACAGGCTAAGTGATGATAGGACTATGATGTTTGTCCATATCTACAGGGTAAATTAAGAAATGGGAAAGTAAAGTAATAAGTAGTGAAGTTACTTTTCAAATGCAGTAACTAGTAAAGTAATCTCATTACAATTTACAGAAGTAACTAGTAACTAATTACTTTTTTTGAGTAACTACCCCAACACTGATTCCCAATCAGTATTCTCATCAGTTCAGTCAGCTTTAACATATATAAATCGGCATATTTATGATATTTTAACCTTTATAAAGGGCATTTTTCCCTAATCGTTTGCTTCATCTTTCATTTAAGATTCTTAAATTTGATCAATAAATTACAATAGAATAATAACATGCTAAAGGGCTGTTACCAATCAAATAAACTGCATTAAATAATGTAATGAGATTATTTAAAATATTTTTTGAATATACAAATAAGAAATATTATTTGTGCATAGAAATAATATTTATAAACCGCCAGTAGGAGGCGGCAGGCGACCATCTTAATGAGTGAGTCATTGATGCAATGTGCATAATGTTAAAATACTGAAACTAATAAAACAAGTTTTAAAAAAGAATGTTTAATTTGATTACATTTTAGATGATGGAATATGCAGAAAGAATAGAATTAAGCAGAAAGGTCTATGGCTTTACATAGCTTATTCATTTCGTGCATCATGTTTTTGAAAAGTAACTAGAAAGTAACTAGTAAAGTAACTAATTACTTTTGAAAATAAGTAATCAGTAAAGTAACTGGATTACTTTCTTGGAGAAGTAATCAGTAACTAATTACTTTTTCCAAGTAACTTGACCAACACTGGTTATAATTAATGACCAATAATAATAAAAAAAGATATGAATGATTGTATGTTTTCTACATTAGTAATTTAGTTAATTAATGTTTATATTTCATTGTTATGACACTCCCTACCTTTTTTATAATCTTTACAAACATGGTCCTCTTAAACCATGATGTGTATGTGAAAACTCGGAACAGTGCCCCTGTAGGTGGGAATTGGTATTGCGAGGTATACACAATGGCGCCAAATTACACATACATTGGCGCCAGATTAACTACGTCATAGAAGATTTGCAGTGCTTCAGTGAACAACGCAGCAGCTGGATCTATGGTCAAATAGTAAGTACTTAATAATATCTCGTTTTTTAACAATATAGATGGAATTAGATTAGTTTCAGTTGTCAAATTTTAATTTAATCACTGAAAACTGAAGTAATGGTGCGTGAGAGGAGTGTAGAATCAGCTCTGAGGCAAAGATGATGTACGTTAACGTAAATCGCAACTAATGTGGTAACTTAATCATTAAATATATCGTTGTGAAATAAAGTGCATGGCCTTGGGCAGAGCACACTGCTAAAAAGGTCATTTTGTGAATTTGCCTCTAATAAGAAAACACTTCTGCGATATATTTTTTCATTGATTATTGATCAAAGTTCAAATAATACAGTAACGTTAGATCGACATTAATAATAAGCACAATCGCCTCTAATGTCGCTGTCTGTGCGGTCGCGGCGGTTTGAGCGGGGGATCTGGCAGGTTTAGCCGGCTGAGGTGCACTCTTAACACGGGGAGCCACGGCCTTGAAACCCGGAGCAATGTTCTTACCCAAACCACTGCCTGCTGTGATCCTCGATTACATTTTGCCCGTGTAGTAACCGATAAAAAATACCGGAAGTAGCGAATTTCACGAACGAGAAAACATTAAAAGCATGAAAACATTAATAACCATTATTAGACGGTTTACAAGGCTGAGTTATAAGGTAACTTACGTTAAACTCATTTAAAACGTATAATAAAGCATAACGTTAATGCTATTGTGAATTAATAAACGCTATGATTCAAATAAATACGTGCATTGCAGGTTTAATATACAGTATGCAGTTTAATTATTTACATGAGTGTAGGTTAAGGTTATGTGTGTGCATGTCAGAGCAGAGGGTTGCTCCATAAACACGCCAGGCTTATTTTGGTTAGTCAGACTTATTGTCGGTGGATTCTGTTTCATAAAGCAAACTTAAAATAGTTTAAACTCAGTTAACCTGGCAACTTATGCTGGAAAACTAGCCTGGTCCAGGGCAGGCTAGCTGTTACACAGATCCTCTAACATTAACCAATAGGAACACAATGATATTACCACTGACACTCTCTCATACCATTATTGGACTTTATTAACCACTATTAGTCCAAAAATAAATACACAGTATACAGAAAATCAGCTTAACTAAGGCTACAATGATAAATATATATATATATATCTGAGAGGATATATTTTTTTTTTACTGGCTGAATGTTTTGTGTCTAAGATTTAATTAGATTGTTTTAAAGATTTATGAATACATTTCTCTCTGGTTTTGTTTGGCAGCTGTAGTACATTTTATGGTTATCAGAAGATCAGAGAACAAGTTATTCAAGTAATAGCCTATTATTTAAATATTAAATAAGTAAATAGATAAAATTACAAATAACTATTAAAAGGAACCCTCTGCTCTGTTAATGCTGCTCCACACAAACTTATCATTAACATGTGTGGAGCATCGCACACTCATCTTTGCCTCTCAGTGTCGCTTTTAGTTAGAATTACCTAATGATTATTTTTGTTTTAACATCATAATAGTTAATATTTAACATTAAATATGTTATTTATGTTTTTTTATATCATGTTAATTTTTATAATTAACATGTTATAATAACATGTTATATAAATATCCTCATAATATAGTATGAATAAATATTACATATAAACACTATAAATACAAAACTAAAAAAGAACACAACTGTTTATCTGTAAAGATTGACTTAACATGTTATTTTGTAGTGGTTCGGAGTCATCGGATCAGAGGACCAAATCCTCTAAAAGATGCAGAGATTTTTGTTAAAATGGACAAGGACAAAGACATAATAACCTGGAGATATATAAATCCTGTCAAAGGTAAGTTATTTTTTTGTTTCCCATAAACCTTAGCCTTTCTCTTAATTAGTTAGTTAACTTCTATTATAATACACAATGGTCAACCAGAAATACAGTCTGTGACGTGTGTAACATGCATGCCTTGGATAATCATTACGCGTTTACAGCCATTCGTCATCTTGGAAAACAGTCTCGACTAATCGAGTCACGAACGCCGTGCTAAGTGAGCTGGTCCATAGGAATTACGTTTGTGAAATCTAACGTAGCACGGCGTTCGTGACTCGACTAGTCGAGACTGTTTTCCTAGATCAGCGGTTCCCAAACTTTTTTTCCTGCGCACCCCCTTCTATGTCCCAACCGGGTTTGCGCACCCCCAATCCCCACTTCAAAAAAATAACGCAACAAAGCTTTGTTTTATCGCCATATAAAGACTCATGTTTAATCATGCGCAAATAACCAGAACACGCATGACAATAACAACATCGACAAAGTTTCAATATAATGCAACAAAGCTACGCACAAGCTTCCACTTTTAAGAGGACGAGTGACAGACACAGGCTCAGTAACAGAAAGCACGGTTATTTTCAGCCGCGTAATTTAGTTTTATTTAAAAACAAAATATTTTGTAACATTACACATGTGACATGTTTTAAGGTCACTTTTGATCACTTTAATGCATCCTTACTGAAAAAAAAAAAAATCGGACTAACCAACACATTTTTGAACGGCAGTGTACATTTAGTTGGTCATTATTGCAATATAAACACTATCAGACTGATCAACAAGGTATATTTACCAGTCGAAGACGGAGCAACTTTCTGCTATTATGTTTACTCCGTGCACTGTCAAGGGCTTCATCATATCTGTCGTGGTACCGGTCTTTGCAGCAATTATTTTACCGCACATACTGCATCGCGCGCTGTTGGCATCGAGCCTGGAGAAATGTAGCCACACTTTTGATCGACTTTTCCACATCTTTAGGGAATTGTGTGTGTGTGCTCGCGTCTCATATGAGTATGTGCGCGGAGAGTGTGCTCGGGTCACATTGAGTATGTGTATGTGCGCGACAGCCGCAACTCGAGTTTGTGTGTGTGTGCTCGCGTTTCATAGAAGTATGTGCGTGGAGAGTTTGTGTGTGCGCGCGGGCGTCTCATATGAGTGCGTGAGCGACTTTAGGTGTGTCGAAAACTAATAAATTATAGGTTTTTTTATTTCAAATAAAAGGAAAAGGAATTTACAAAGGAAATGTTTACTGTTCATGTTTTTTTTATTGTGTGGAAAAATCCCACTTAAAAAAACAGACCGCCATTACATTTTTCCTCTCTCGCACCCCCTGGTGGTAGCTCGCGTACCCCTGGGGGTGCGCGCACCACACTTTGGGAATCCCTGTCCTAGATGATGCCTGTAAACGCGTAATGTACTGTCTTTATAAAGTATCTTCTTATTAAACTGTCTGTACACTTACAAAGTTCTCAATGCTTCGTTTTGCATGTAGGGACCCTCATTATGCTACCGTGTTAGTGTGAGGCTATTTTGAGCCTTGTTAGTGGTATTAACTAGCGATTTACTTTTACTTACTCTGTGCCCCATATACTAGCGTTATAAGATCATCTGTTTTTAGAGATAAAAGTCTTTACATTCGATTTTCATGAAAACGCATCCCAGGGAACAATCGACTCGGTAACCATCAGTGATGCGCGGGTCAATGTATAAACAACCCGCACCCGACCGACGTTTTCAACTAACCCGCCCGCAACTCGGACCGCAAAAAAAAAAGAAGAAAATATTGTACCCGACCCGCTTCCTGACCCGCATTTTTTAAAAGTAGTAAATGCATAGCAAGAAGTACACATGACAAAGCCAGCACTTTGGTCATCATCTTTCATTATTTCGGCAAATGTCTCCCACATTTTGCTCTTTCTGTTTTTTGTATTTGCGGAGCTTCCACTCCCCAGTCTTCACCTTTTCTCTTGCCGCCTCCATCTCTACCTGCAGACTCAGCTCGTGCCTTCGCGCCAGTTATTCAGCCAATAAAGTGTAGCAGGCCTATGTATTTCATAGAAAATTGCATGTGAGCGGAGTGGAGCGGGAGCGAGCGGGCGGATCTTGGACAGAGCGCAGAGCGGCATTTTTAAAAGGATGGAGCGTCGCCCTATTTCCCGCTCCAATTTCGCTCCGCGCACACCACGATTCTGAAGCATGCTCAGTCAAGCCTGACTCAGTCTACTGTTGATGACTGCAAGATGGATTCTATTTTCAGTCAAAACTCGGCTCAATAATGGAGTTCAAAAAGTAGGCTACTTCAAAAAGGAAAATAAGAAGTCATACAGGTAGGCTACACTATAATATAAAACTAACTATAATGTGGTAGAAGAAAACGAATGTGGAGACATCGTTTCAGTCAGTAAAGATTCATTTTGGAATCTAAAAAGACACATCTCTCGAAAACATGCAGTATGCTATCTGAACACGCTGGGAAGAAAGCAAAAGGTTAGCAAATTGAATGGCCTACGGTAACTTGTAACAAAGTGTAAATTAAATATAGCGTAATATTCAAACAATTGATACAAGCCCATTTCAATTTTAATCCTGCGCGCTGCGCAAAAGTTCAGTTATAAGAATGTTGGCCTAATAGTTAATTTAGCCTACTTTTAAAACGTTTATGTATATTTTTTTATATTTTTGTTTATATACATTTTATTTATATTATTAGGCCCATTTATTCGTTTTATTTTACAGCAGTTTATGTGTACAATGGATATAAGCCCATTTAAATTTTAATCGTGCGCGTTGCGCAAAAGTTAACTTATCAAAATTCTGGCCTAATAGTAAATTTATTTAAAAGAAATGTATGTAGGCTATATTTTTGTTTATATAATTGTTATTTATATTATTAGGCCCATTTATTCGTTAAATTTTACAGGACTTTGTGTAGGCTATATTCCTTATAGCCTAGGCCTAATTTGAAATAAAACATTTCTATTTGAAAAATGTTGTTGTTGCTCATTAGTTCTTTAGGAGGTAAGGCTGTGGTCTAAGCTAACAGATATACATGTAGATTTTTTTTCCTTTTTTGGAGCGAGCGGGGGGCGATTTTGGTGGAACGCGGAGCAAACTGCGTTGAGCGCTGAGCGATAATGAGCGGAGCGGCCTGATGTTTGAGCGGGGGAGCGGAGGGGTGGACAGTTCCGTGAGCGATGAGCGGAGATTCTCACCGCTCCACTCCGCTCATATGCTCTCTAGTACTATATAAATTACAAAGGTTTAATTGGCATCTTTATTTCAAACGACCCGACCGACCGCGACCCGAATATCATTAAAAATATTTTTGGATGACTCGTAACCGCGGGTAACCGCGGGTGACCGCAGGCACCCGCTCATTTCGGATCAACCCGCGCATCACTGGTAACCATGTGTAAATTACCTCACATAATGTATTTAGTGCATCACTAAGTAGTAGATTTTAGAAGGCAGGCAGCAAATGATGATTGAAAATGGTTTGTTGTAACGTTAGCTTGATGGAATAGATGGATAGAATTAGGAGTGACCTTTGTCTTGTTTAATAATAATACAAATGATGAAGGTAATAATAATATCATCATCATTGATTTTTTTTAAATTATTACTGTCAATATTAATAATAATAGTTGATTTTTTTTTTGTTCAAAGGACTTTAAGTTTCATATCTTAAGTTTGTATTTTTAATATACATTATATTTATCAGAACTTTAATATATTCTGTTCTGTTGTGACAATAAAGTTAATTTTTAAAAAAATAATTTATTTTTAAACTGCATTATATTATTTTAGTAAGGCTGAGGACTCTTAAATAACTACAAATAACTAATGTTAGGGAAAATCTGTTCATGTTTTGTTACATGTTTCTGGATAAAAAAAAATATATATATCGAGCCGATATATCGGAATATCGGATTTTTAAATCACCAAATATTTGTATCGGTATCGGCCTATGATGTACTGTACCTCTAGTGTAAAACAATAGTTACTGCTGAGTCACATACAATAGTCATACAAATCCTCATTAACCAAATAATGTCCTCATAAACCATGAGTAAACACACACAAGTGTTGTAAAACAATAGTTACTGCTGAGTCACATTATTGCTCCTTTCTTTTTGTTTCTGTCTTATAGTTTGTCCATGTCGCTCCAGCCATGACAGGAAGTAAAGTCACGTCTCCTGAAGAGGTTCGTTAATACTTTTGTCAATGAAGTTTCACACACGCTAAAACATGATCTAAAGTAAAATTTTCTTATTGCTACTAAATGTGATAGCAGTACACTATTGTTAAAAACACTTGTGTGTTTTAATCGTACCATGAGTACACCATGAGTAAACACGCACAAGTGTTGTAAACCAATAGTTACTGCTGAGTCACATACAATAGTCATATGAGTCCTCATTAACCAAATAATGTCCTCATAAACCATGAGTAAACACACACAAGTGTAAAACAATATTTTCGCTATCACAAGATGACTGACATATTGTCACATTATAAACATCTCTTTCTCTCTCCAAATATAGGCTTAATAATTTTATTAGCACTAAATAAAGTATATTGCATAATTGATGTTGTATTTTATTATTTTTATCACTGTGAAGCTGCTTTGATACAATCTGTATTGTAAAAAGTGCTATATAAATAAAGGTGACTTGACTTGACTATAGGTCACTTTAAAAATCATATTTTATAATTATATCCTACCCCCTCCAACATGCATGTCCTGTACTGCATAGAATTAATTAAAATAGAAGTAAAATAACATTCATTACAAGTAGCTTTGAAAATGCACCTAAATTGTATTGCATTTTGTAATAAAATACTATTTTCCATTCATATATTTCATCATTGAGGATTTCTTAAAAATTGTGTAAAAATCTCGTCTCGTCTCGTGAACCCAATCTCGTGTTGTGTCTCGTCTCGTGGAGTAAGCGTCTCGTCACACCCCTAGTAAACACACACAAGTGTTTTAACACAATAGTTACTGCTGAGTCACATACAATAGTATGAGTCCTCATTAACCAAATAATGTCCTCATAAACCATGAGTAAACACACACAAGTGTTTTAACACAATAGTTACTGCTGAGTCACATACAATAGTCATATGAGTCCTCATTAACCAAATAATGTCCTCATAAACCATGAGTAAACACACACAAGTGTTGTAAAACAATAGTTACTGCTGAGTCACATTGCTCCTTTCTCTTTGTTTCTGTCTTCCAGTTTGTCCATGTCGCTCCAGCCATGACAGGAAGTAAAGTCACGTCTCCTAAAGAGGTTTGTTAATACTTTTGTCAATGAATTTCACACACGTTATGACATGATCTAAAGTAACATTTTCTTATTGCTATTAAATGTGATATAGCAGTACACTATTGTTAAAAACACTTGTGTGTGTTAATCGTACCATGAGTACACCATGAGTAAACACACACAAGTGTTGTAAAACAATAGTTACTGCTGAGTCACATAACCAAGTAATGTCCTCATAAACCATGAGTAAACACACACAAGTGTTTTAACACAATAGTTACTGCTGAGTCACATACAATAGTCATATGAGTCCTCATTAACCAAATAATGTCCTCATAAACCATGAGTAAACACACACAAGTGTTGTAAAACAATAGTTACTGCTGAGTCACATTGCTCCTTTCTCTTTGTTTCTGTCTTCCAGTTTGTCCATGTCGCTCCAGCCATGACAGGAAGTAAAGTCACGTCTCCTAAAGAGGTTTGTTAATACTTTTGTCAATGAATTTCACACACGTTATGACATGATCTAAAGTAACATTTTCTTATTGCTATTAAATGTGATATAGCAGTACACTATTGTTAAAAACACTTGTGTGTGTTAATCGTACCATGAGTACACCATGAGTAAACACACACAAGTGTTGTAAAACAATAGTTACTGCTGAGTCACATACAATAGTCATATGAGTCCTCATTAACCAAATAATGTCCTCATAAACCATGAGTAAACACACACAAGTGTAAAACAATAGTTACTGCTGAGTCACATACAATAGTCATATGAGTCCTCATTAACCAAATAATGTCCTCATAAACCATGAGTAAACACACACAAGTGTTGTAAAACAATAGTTACTGCTGAGTCACATACAATAGTCATACAAGTCCTCATTAACCAAATAATGTCCTCATAAACCATGAGTAAACACACACAAGTGTAAAACAATAGTTACTGCTGAGTCACATACAATAGTCATATGAGTCCTCATTAACCAAATAATGTCCTCATAAACCATGAGTAAACACACACAAGTGTAAAACAATAGTTACTGCTGAGTCACATACAATAGTCATATGAATCCTCATTAACCAAATAATGTCCTCATAAACCATGAGTAAACACACACAAGTGTAAAACAATAGTTACTGCTGAGTCACATACAATAGTCATATGAGTCCTCATTAACCAAATAATGTCTTCATAAACCATGAGTAAATACACACAAGTGTTGTAAAACAATAGTTACTGCTGAGTCACATACAATAGTCATATGAGTCCTCATTAACCAAATAATGTCCTCATAAACCATGAGTAAACACACACACGGCTGATTCTATAATTGGAGATACATTTTGCATTTCAATAAAAAAAAAAAAAAAGGTTGTCATACAGAACCATTGTTTAAGAATTACCTTGAAAACACTTTAAAGTTGATATATTCAGTGCTATACAAATACAGATAGTTTATTATTGTCTCTATTTTATCAAAATATCACCTGTTCATAGTTTTTCTCGTCAATTCTGTTACGGACGAACAACCAAATATATAGAAGTAACAGTACATCAAAAAATTATAAATCTTTTTAGTTTCATTTGTCATGTAGTCCTTATATTCAGGCCTTTAAAACAGATATTAAATGTTATATTTATACAACTTCAAAATTAGATTCACCCCCAGGCAATAGTGGATTATCCAAAGGGTGCACTTGTTTTTTTATCAAATTACTTGAACATTACAGGGTAGAGATAAAACTATAACATATATCTTACTCTTGCACAATATAAAAATAACAATATTAAGTAGTTTGATATTTCAATGTATTATCTCATTAATATTCAAGATGAAAGACTAAAAACAGAATTGACACATCTGGCAACAGAATTGACGGGGGTAACAGAATTGACCTAAACCAACCAGAACATGCCTATAACAAGAAAATAACTGCTGAGTTATTGAGAAATACTTGACCAGATATCCCTCTGGATCTCTACATGCCGTGTCGCAACATTGGTCGGGGGTGGAATTAATCTGAGGATGTCCTTATGTGGGTACCAATGAACATCTTCACGACTAGGCCAAAATAATCTATTTTTTCCTATTTGGTGCATGCACTTGACCCTCACATGACTCTCATTGACCTCCAGGATGGTACCAGGATATCATGGTCATATGTGAGGACACACCATTGTCCAACCACATCCTGGCTCTCCCAGTGTATGTCTGTCTGTTGGTCTTCATCTCTCTCTTCAACGGTTCTCTCTTCTCCAACGGTTCTCTCTTCTCCAACGGTTCTCTCTTCTCCAACGGCTCTCTCTTCTCCAACGGTTTTCTCTTCTCCAACGGCTCTCTCTTCTCCAACGTTTCTTTCTTCTCCAACGGCTCTCTCTTCTCCAACGGTTCTCTCTTCTCCAACGGCTCTCTCTTCTCCAACGGTTCTCTCTTCTCCAACGGTTTTCTCTTCTCCAACGGCTCTCTCTTCTCCAACGTTTCTTTCTTCTCCAACGGCTCTCTCTTCTCCAACGGTTCTCTCTTCTCCAACGGCTCTCTCTTCTCCAACGGTTCTCTCTTCTCCACTGAAGAGATACTGATGCGACAGATAAGCATAATTTAAAGAGACAATAACATGTAGTAAAAGAATTGACAGGATTTATGGATTGGTATTTTTCAACAATAAAAGTTACTTTTAAACAAATTAATTTAGCATAATTTGGAAACTGTCACCAATAATAATTTATAAACAAAATAATTAAAACCCCCAACCTGAAATTTGTAATTTAAAACATGTTTAATGCATATTTTACCCTTGTTTGAAAAAAGTACCACCCACTAAGGACAGTATGATATCATGACTTTCAGCATCATGAAATAGCTTTTAAAATAAAATATTTTCTAGTTTTACACTCTAACATTTTGTGACTCTTAAAAAGAATTTAAAAAAATTAAAATGTGTTTTTGGAGTAAAATTTTGGTAAAGCTGTTAAAAATAAATGGCTTCGGACTTCAAATGTATCTCCAATTAAAGAATCACCCACACGTGTAAAACAATAGTTACTGCTGAGTCACATACAATAGTCATACAAGTCCTCATTAACCAAATAATGTCCTCATAAACCATGAGTAAACACACACAAGTGTAAAACAATAGTTACTGCTGAGTCACATACAATAGTCATATGAGTCCTCATTAACCAAATAATGTCCTCATAAACCATGAGTAAACACACACAAGTGTTGTAACACAATAGTTACTGCTGAGTCACATTATTGCTCCTTTCTCTTTGTTTCTGTTTTCCAGTTTGTCCATGTCGCTCCAGCCATGACAGGAAGTAAAGTCACGTCTCCTGAAGAGGTTCGTTAATACTTTTTTCAATGAAGTTTCACACACGCTAAAACATGATCTAAAGTAAAATTTTCTTATTGCTACTAAATGTGATATAGCAGTACACTATTGTTAAAAACACTTGTGTGTGTTAATCGTACCATGAGTACACCATGAGTAAACACACACACACACACACACACACACACACACACACACACACACACACACACACACACACACACACACACACACGTGTAAAACAATAGTTACTGCTGAGTCACATACAATAGTCATATGAGTCCTCATTAACCAAATAATGTCCTCATAAACCATGAGTAAACACACACACGTGTAAAACAATAGTTACTGCTGAGTCACATTATTGCTCCTTTCTCTTTGTTTCTGTCTTCTAGTTTGTCCATGTCGCTCCAGCCATGACAGGAAGTAAAGTCACGTCTCCTGAAGAGGTTCGTTAATACTTTTGTCAATGAAGTTTCACACACGCTATAACATGATCTAAAGTAAAATTTTCTTATTGCTACTAAATGTGATATAGCAGTACACTATTGTTAAAAACACTTGTGTGTGTTAATTGTACCATTTGTACACCATGAGTAAACACACACACACACACACACACACACACACACACACACACACACACACACACACACACGTGTAAAACAATAGTTACTGCTGAGTCACATACAATAGTCATATGAGTCCTCATTAACCAAATAATGTCCTCATAAACCATGAGTAAACACACACAAGTGTTGTAAAACAATAGTTACTGCTGAGTCACATTATTGCTCCTTTCTCTTTGTTTCTGTCTTCTAGTTTGTCCATGTCGCTCCAGCCATGACAGGAAGTAAAGTCACGTCTCCTAAAGAGGTTCATTAATACTTTTTTCAATGAAGTTTCACACACGCTAAAACATGATCTAAAGTAAAATTTTCTTATTGCTACTAAATGTGATATAGCAGTACACTAATGTTAAAAACACTTGTGTGTGTTAATCGTACCATGAGTAAACACACACACACACACACACACACACACGTGTAAAACAATAGTTACTGCTGAGTCACATACAATAGTCATACGAGTCCTCATTAACCAAATAATGTCCTCATAAACCATGAGTAAACACACACAAGTGTAAAACAATAGTTACTGCTGAGTCACATACAATAGTCATATGAGTCCTCATTAACCAAATAATGTCCTCATAAACCATGAGTAAACACACACAAGTGTAAAACAATAGTTATTGCTGAGTCACATACAATAGTCATATGAGTCCTCATTAACCAAATAATGTCCTCATAAACCATGAGTAAACACACACAAGTGTAAAACAATAGTTACTGCTGAGTCACATACAATAGTCATATGAGTCCTCATTAACCAAATAATGTCCTCATAAACCATGAGTAAACACACACAAGTGTAAAACAATAGTTACTGCTGAGTCACATACAATAGTCATATGAGTCCTCATTAACCAAATAATGTCCTCATAAACCATGAGTAAACACACACAAGTGTAAAACAATAGTTACTGCTGAGTCACATACAATAGTCATACAAGTCCTCATTAACCAAATAATGTCCTCATAAACCATGAGTAAACACACACAAGTATTGTAAAACAATAGTTACTGCTGAGTCACATACAATAGTCATATGAGTCCTCATTAACCAAATCATGTCCTCATAAACCATGAGTAAACACACACAAGTGTTGTAACACAATAGTTACTGCTGAGTCACATTATTGCTCCTTTCTCTTTGTTTCTGTCTTCCAGTTTGTCCATGTCGCTCCAGCCATGACAGGAAGTAAAGTCACGTCTCCTGAAGAGGTTCGTTAATACTTTTTTCAATGAAGTTTCACACACGCTAAAACATGATCTAAAGTAAAATTTTCTTATTGCTACTAAATGTGATATAGCAGTACACTATTGTTAAAAACACTTGTGTGTGTTAATCGTACCATGAGTAAACACACACACACACACACACACACACACACACACACACACACACACACACACGTGTAAAACAATAGTTACTGCTGAGTCACATACAATAGTCATATGAGTCCTCATTAACCAAATAATGTCCTCATAAACCATGAGTAAACACACACACACGTGTAAAACAATAGTTACTGCTGAGTCACATTATTGCTCCTTTCTCTTTGTTTCTGTCTTCTAGTTTGTCCATGTCGCTCCAGCCATGACAGGAAGTAAAGTCACGTCTCCTGAAGAGGTTCATTAATACTTTTGTCAATGAAGTTTCACACACGCTAAAACATGATCTACAGTAAAGTTTTCTTATTGCTACTAAATGTGATATAGCAGTACACTATTGTTAAAAACACTTGTGTGTGTTAATTGTACCATTTGTACACTGTGAGTAAACACACACACACACACACACACACACACACACACACACACACACACACACACACACACACACACACGTGTAAAACAATAGTTACTGCTGAGTCACATACAATAGTCATATGAGTCCTCATTAACCAAATAATGTCCTCATAAACCATGAGTAAACACACACAAGTATTGTAAAACAATACCCAGACAGCATTTACATCTGTGCCAGATCCGTTTTTGAATCAGCAGATTCGCGCAGCAGTCACACTCACTATGCAGATCTGCACAAACTTTGCGCCAGACTTGTCTGTAGACAGTCCGTCCGGCGGGTGCGGCGCCGATACGGGACAGCTGCGCAGACCAGACGCGCCACAACTGAATTGAGTCCGCCCTGCAGCTTTGGGCTGGATCCGCGTGAGCTGCGCAGACCAGACGCGCCACAACTGAATTGAGTCCGCCCTGCGTGTGGGCGGGATCAGCGCGAGCTGCGCAGACCGGAAGCGCCGGCGCCAACTTACGCTTTTTTCCGCATAAATAAGCTGACAGACAGAAGAGTGGAAGACTGCAGGCTGCACCGTCTTTGCTAATTGGTAAGTGCATTATAAAAGTAAACTGGTGTTGATGTTAGTCTTTTAAATATTTATATTAAAAATAAAAGTTTACAAACGTTTACACTGACAACCTGAGACAAGCTTAGGCTACGGTTAGCTGGTAGTATAGGTTCTTTCACAACATCCACAACTAATGTGAACATAGGCTTTAAGGCTGAATCGGTGATCTTATTATTCACCAAAATTGCTGAATATCGTGTCCATTGTGTGTTAGCTGCAAACTCGTAGCCATGTTAGCGCTACCGCAGTGACCGCTGCTAGCTAACTTACTGCTAGCGCCTTGCACCAATAACAAATGAATTACTTCCCACGTCCAAATACATTAACTAGTTCGACGTTAGTAAGTTACCATATCAAGTCTCACTGTATTATACCAGCCGTGCTACGAAAAAATTTGGCTGTGCGATGAATACATTTATCACTGTAGCACGCGTGCGATATGAACTCCATTACTTGTGTTTGTTTTCAGACATAATAACAGTCGTGTTATATTTCCATTTAGGTTAACTATCCCTTTAATGTTAATAAAACAACAAAAGAGGAAATCACTCACTACTCTTGACTGAAGAACTTAAATAGGCCTACACTAGCTTTAATGAAAATCAATGTATATTTTATACAGTGAAGTGTATGGTGTTTTATTTTTATAATTGTTCATTACATTTCTTTCTGGAATGCTACTGTTACAGTTTTTTTTTATTCGCTTTGGTACTATTTTCACAAGCAAGGTGTACATTTTCAAAACTCTTAGTACAAATATCCAAACTGATCACACTTGTAACACAGCTAGTCATTCTTTCAAAACCTGATCTCATGCTTTCATTACAGTTATATACTTTTCAGTCCACATAATCATTGTTTCAAACACAAGATTATTGTAATATGTAATGAGAACATTTGGTTTAATCCCAGAAACACAACAGTATGATCTTATTTCAATTTAGTACTTTTAACAATCAGTTCATTCAACAGCAAACAATGCAAGATACATGTTTCAAATCACCTTTGTTGCTGAAATAATTACAGTAATACAGGCTACAGTAACCACATCAGAAGGAATTGAATCCATAATATTTGTAATAGTATCTATCCAGTGTGTTATCAAAAGGTGTGATGAAGTACAGCCATGAGGTTCTCTGCTAACAGAGTTTGCTGGCAATACAGTAAATGATTTCACTCTATACCATTTGACTGAATCTATACAGTAGTGGACCTTTACAGATGAAGGTTGAGTTTCAGTAATTCGGCAGTCTCTACCATGATAATCTGTTTACAGTATTGCATACATACTGTAATGTAAAATGCTGTATTTGATGCCATCTGTCTCCCTTCTACTGATGCATCTCTGATCAATCTGATGTTTTACAGTCTTTACTGTGTTACAGTATTCTCTCTCTCTCTCACTCTCACTCTCACTCTCACTCACACACACACACACACACACACACACACACACACACACACACACACACACACACACACACACACACACACACACACACACACACACACACACACACACACACAGAGACACTTTGAACATCATGGTGGTTATTATCTATAAATCACTTATGTAAAAATAATTCATTACATTTGGTTATCCATATCAGAAATTGCAAACAAGTTCTAGAAACTGTATATAGAATCAATATCTATAGAAATCTATAGGTGTACCAAATGATTCATTGATTAACCATTAAGATCAGTTGGATTAAATAATAGACAAATGTATTAAACTGAACAAGAAGAGATGCAAATCAAAAGTTTGATAGTAAGAGCTTTATAAAAGGCAGTGACTGTGAATGAAACATGTATGTAGATGAAACACTTATTTTGTGTTGTGAAAAGGATACTTTGTGATTTTGAGTATTGTACTTACACAATTGAAAACATGATGAAATGTTTGAAAAAAGTGCACTTTTGATGATCTGTTGTGATATTAGCACTAAGAGTTTTGAAAATGTACACCTAACTTGTGAAAATAGTACCAAAGCGAATAAAAAAAACTGTAAATACATCTACTGTAGCTGAAAAAAATAAAGCACTGTTTTCTTTATTTGTATAGTATATGTAATGTGTATCTTTTTTTTCTTATTTTAACAAATACAATTAGGCCTGAGCTACATTCATTTCAAACTCATATTTTAATTGTTTGAAGAGCGAAGCTTTTGTATAATTTTTTACTTGCACTACACTATATACTACACTATACAGATTTCAGTAGCTGTCAGTGTTTACCAAGGTCTAAGAGGTGAATCTTTTGTGTTGATAAAAATTAATTTGTCTCTCATTTCTCTGTACTGTGCCCTTTAGGTTTTGTCCGGGTCCTGCCCCCTTTGCAAACTGCAATGTAAGTTGTCTGTTATTTTCAATGTTTTTGCACTTGACACATGGTCTCCACCACACATGTACTTTCAATTAAGGATCTTTTTTCCTGCAAATTTGAACAGCTCGCAAGATGGATTCAAGAGAAACACCCCTCTCTGGGGCCACCATTAGATGGAGAGCGCGTAGAGAAGTTCAGAAATGGCTTCAACAAATTAGGGATATGCACGGCGAAAGTTTTGCTTCCCAGTGTTGTAGTGGGGAAAATGTAGTGGAAGGACAGCCTGGATGTAGGGAAAGAGTAGCAGAGACAGTCCTGGAGAATATGCAGGGTGACATGGAGGAGAGAGAGGAGACTGGAAATGAACAGATGATAGAGGAGTACATTGGAGAGGAGGACACATCACACGAGCAGTCCTTTAGGATGGATCTGCCTGGATCTGAGGAGGAGTCTTACTCAGACCAAGATTCTGATGAAATAGATCAGACCTGTAACTTTGGTGATAGTCTACGCAACTGGGCGTTAACTTTTGGAGTTTCCCTGGTGGCTCTTACAGCTCTTCTTGGCCTGCTGAGACTCCATCACCCTGACCTGCCAAAGGATGCTAGAACCCTCCTTAAGACTAGAATCAAGTATAGCATAGAAACAAAATGTGAAGGACTCTATTACTATATTGGCATCCTCTCCTCCTTTAAGCAGAATTTACGACAGGCATTTGAGTCAGTTGCAGATGGCGGCACACTAAAACTCCAAGTCAATATTGATGGATTGCCCTTATTCAAGAGTAGTGGGATTCAGGTATGGCCAATTTTAGGATGTTTACTAAGTTTTCCAATTAAAGAACCTGTTGTGATTGCTTTGTTCTGTGGACCACATAAACCAAAGCCAGCGGAAGTCTTTTTGGAAGATTTTGTTTCTGAGTTGAAAGAGTTGGAGAGTGGTATTGACTTTGAGGGCAAAAGGATTTTTGTTAAGTTAGATTCTGTCATATGTGATACGCCTGCCCGGGCTTTTATAAAAAACATTAAGAATCACAATGGATATTTTGGATGTGATAAATGTGCCCAGAAAGGAGACTATCTATCTGGCAGAATGACCTTTCCGTTAGTCTCTTGCCCACTCAGGACAGATGAATCATTTGCCCAAAAACATAATGAAGAACATCACCAGGGCCCTAACCCTTTCCAGGGGTTGAATGTAGGCATGGTATCTCAGTTTCCAGGTGATTATATGCATTCTGTTTGCTTGGGTGTCGTTAGGAAGCTTCTGAACATTTGGCTTAGAGGAGCTCTCAGATTCCGTTTACCTGCTTCGATTGTTGACCGGATGTCTGACAGTTTAACAGGCTTGCGCAACTATATTCCTTTGGAATTTGCAAGAAAACCAAGAACATTGAGGGACATTGACAGGTGGAAGGCAACGGAATTAAGGATGTTTTTGTTGTACATCGGACCTGTCATTCTGCCCTCATACTTGGACACAAATATTTACAAGAATTTTATGCTCCTGTTTTCCAGCATTGCCATTTTAGTCAGCCCAACCTTGTCCTTGATGCACTGGCAGTATGCCGAAAGATTGCTCCATATGTTTGTGACGCATTTTGGCGAAATATATGGCAAGGAGGCAATTGTGTACAATGTGCATTCACTAGTACACTTAGCCCAAGATGTGAGACAGCATGGTTGTCTCGACAATATATCAGCTTTCCCGTATGAGAACCACTTGCAGAAACTCAAGAAACTTGTCAGAAAACCCCAACGCCCCCTCGCACAAATGCTACGTCGATTGTCTGAGCAAAATCAACAGAATCAAATCATTGACAGAACATCGATCTCTTTGAAAAAGCCACATTTTGTTGGACCAGTTCCAAATGAGCTTGCTTCTCGAAAGGTTAAAGGGCAGTACAGCCAAATGGTTTCTAACCAGTGGACTATCAAAGTCTCAACAGGAAACAATGTATTTGCCTTTGCTGGTGACATTTGTAAGATTGACAATATTGTTGAGTGTCATGACGGCATCTATTTAGTTTATAGAAGGTTTTCTGATAAGTCCCTCTTCTTTACCTATCCATTCAGTTCAGACTTTCTGAGTATCTACAGTGTCTCTCAATTATCAGAACAATGTATGTATGCCAAAGTGTGTGCAGTTGCATATAAATGTGTATAACTCCCCCATAGAAGAGGTTTTGCATCCATACCAATTCTACATTCTGTGGAACGATAAAGTAGTTTGCTGTTTTTAAATTAGGATCAGTTGTTTGATAAATTCTAGTTTTTAATTTTTGGATAGGATGGTATTACTGATAGTCTGTTCTTAGTAGTTGTTGTTTTTTTTTTGTTTTTTTTTGTTTCTTAAAGGGGTGGTAAAACACGATTTCACTTTTCTAACTTTAGTTAGTGTGTAATGTTGCTGTTTGAGCATAAACAACATCTGCAAAGTTACAACTTTCAAAGTTTAAAGCAAAGGGAGATATTTGCTTTTAAAGAAATAAATTTCTAAGAACTACAAAAAACGTCCAGTAGGGACTACACGACATTCCTGCGGGCTTGCTGACATCACTAAGCCCAATATTTACATAAACCCCTCCTCCGATGAAGGATTCGCACAACGGCTAGTCCTGAAAGATGGAGCAGTTCCAACTTTAAAAACAGAAACTGTTTACGGGCCACAACCTGTAAGTATGATTTATTTTTCGTCGTTGTGTTTTTCTGTAATAGTTCGTATTGTTAATTGTACGTTGTAGCAAGGAAGTAAACGAAGGACAACGCTGTTTGGCTCCACAAACCAGTTTGTTAAATGCTAACGTTAATTCATACTTATCCGACAAACACATACAAACTTCTGTTTAATAATACCAGCGCAGCGAACTTGGAATGTTCGTGGTTGTTGTCGTTTATATGATCAGTGTAAATTATTCTTTGATTATAGCTTTTATGTATTGTTTATCTACATGCTTGTTTATCTACAGGCATGCTAAACATGGTTTTGTGTTTGATTTGGCTACTGTTGTAAAGCCAATGTTTAGTGTTCGAATCACAACACACTGGGCCAGCTAACCAATCTGAGCCCATTGCGTATTTTGAAGGGGGGCTTCATAGAACGCGGAAATCATCCGACCGTTTTTACAAGGAGGGACAGAGCAGTGTAGAATAATGGTTAAATATGTGAAAAATAATGCGAATTTTTAAAAACGAAGCATGAACACATGTTACAGTGCACCCCACAAACACAATCAAGCCTTCGAAAAAAGGCGTTTTACCACCCCTTTAAGCATCATCTTCGTTACGTAAATTTTTTTATACATGTAAGTACACACATGACACCAGTAAAATGTATTTTGTTAATAAACATGCATACACAACAGACACACCAGCAATATACAGTGTTTATGAAAAGTATTCACCATTCATACTTTAAACCTGATTATTTTCAGGGGCTGAATAATGTTTTTTTCAGGCATGGTAAATGGCTAATGCTGTTTTTTCTCTCTCTCTCTCTCAAAAGAATGTTCTGTGTTGTGCAATATTTTGATGGCAAGAAGTCTGTGTCTGTGGTCCCTCAATCATGGTACAATGACGGTTTTACTTTCTGGCCAAATTACACAAGCGATGAGAGGATCAACAAAGCTGTGAAGTTCGCCGAGGTGCCAGACCACAACTGGTCGAAGCATCCTGTCAGACTATTGAAGACATATGGTATACATTTTTGAATGACCTAGTTGTTGTTATTACCTTGTACTGTGTCTCCCGATAGCCAGCAGTAACTATTTTGTTAATATCTCGAGTCAAGATTAATGCCAGTGATTTACCTATACAAATGTTCTTTTAGGTGACTTCCTGTCAGCCTGGCAAGGGATGAAACAGTCACTGACATGTGACACATCGGAGCTAGACTCCGATGATGAAAATGAGGAAGTTGGTCGAGGCAAAAGAACACCTAAACCAATGTAAGAGGATCATGTTTATTGTATTTGTCAGGTTTAAATGGATATAATACAAGGATTTTATTTGTCACGTACATAGAAATACTAATGTAAGGCATGTACTGAATTAGCATTTGAATGTCCAACTTTTCTGTAGATGGGGTGAAAGAAAGAAGGATCAGGAAAGTAATTTAATAAATAGCAAAAGAGGGGAGTATAAGTGCAAAGTGTCCACAGTGTTAGTGTAAGAGGTGCTAGTGTGTGAAAGTGCAAGTGCCAAGTGATGTGATTTATGTAGTTTTATGTGTGTTCTGTGTGAAAGTGCAAGTGTCAGTCAAGTGAAATGTCTCTCTCCTAAAAATTAGGCACCATTATGGTGATACTGAAGACAGTGACAGAGAGCCTGCACCCAAGAAGGCACCAACACCATCGATTCAACATCGGCCATCTTCAGGACCCTCATTAACGTCACGATGGTAAATATAACCAGTATTTGTCCGATTGTGGAAATCGATTGTTAAACTATTAAATTGCTGGTTTTTTTAGCACTCTTCAGTTCCAAATGTCACTAAAATATCTCCCTTATAACCCTTCCCTTATGTTTTATGATTATTGTTTAGTAACCAACCAGCTCCAGGGCCATCCTACTTCGCCCAACCTCCACTACCACCCCCTCCAGGGCCATCCTCCTGTTCTCCGCCTCCACCACTCACCCCTCCAGTGCCATCCTCATTTTGTCCACCTCCACCACGCTCCCCTTCAAGGCCCCCGTCATTGTCTATACCTCCTCGGCAGTTATTCCAATCTCCTTACAACGGTTCATCCCAGAACAACTACACAGATCTGTCTCTACGCCATCCACCTCCCGGGATGTCCTCTGATGGTTTGGCAACTAGCTACAGGGAAAGAGCCACTGAAGTATTTATGCCCAGCCTGAATATGGGGCGTTCTGGGAAGGACCCAATCATCTGTACAGGTAAGTTAATTATTGCGCAAACAAAGCATTAACAACTTAACATATGCTTGCATAATGTTGAATCACATATCAATATCAACAAAACCAATTCGGATCATTTTAACATTGAGAAACTCACTCAGAAACACTAAAACCAATGTTTGTAAAAACAATGCTTCTAAAAATGATTTCAATTCAATGATGTAGTATTTTCTGTGTTGTCTGTTTTTGCTACATTTAGAATTCATATCATGACAAATTTGGTGTTTTTGTAGCTGCTGACCTCCACATGCTGACATTAATGGAGACCATGAAGCAACAGATTAACCAGCTTTCAATGAATATGAGCGTGATCATGGCCAGAATGGCAGCCCCTGAGCCAGTTGTGGAGATGCCGGAGGAGATCTCCTTGCCCCTAGCCTCCCTCGAGGAGGTTGATCACTTTGAAGGGTGGTTGGAAAACCCAGGCAACACAGCCAAAAAGCAGCACTTGGTATTATGCTTATATAACATCTAAGTCCACTAACACTTGGTATTCACATGGTATTCATGCTTGTTTTTGTTGTCAAGGGGCATCTCAATAAGATTTGGGAGGGTGCCCGGTGATGTTGGGCATTTTAATATATTTGCCTTCAAAATACATTTTCCCATTGGAATGAATGGGATTTTATGGATTTAGATGGTAAAGGTTTACAGCTAACACATTTTAGCCTGTCCCATTAAAGGGTTAGTTCACCCAAAAATGAAAATTCTGTCAGTAATCACTCACCCTCATGTTGTTCCAACCCCTTAAAGGAGCATTTCACCCATGGGAACATTGATCTTTATTGAAAGTGGGTCATATATGTAGTCGAAATGTAAAATAAATTTTGAATTTGGTGCCTTCTTGGCCGAGGAAAGAAAGAAAGTAACTTCAGGACGCATTTGTATGAAAGACACCAACTCCCACAATGCACCACATTGCACAGCTGCGCAAGCCACTCCCACTAATCCAGAAAGCGCATATCTGCCTATAAGAGAAATAACTCTTCCGTCTACAAGGCTAGCTACCACCAGAGCTTGAAATTCATTTCACACAAAATGTCTAGTTAGTTGGCGAACTCATTAGTGAATTACTCTTCATTTGTATTTCTTTCGAAGTGGTGAATTATTGCATTGTAACGTTACCTGGATGTTCAGTCAGATGCGGTGCGAAACTAGGATAGTTCACAACACAAACGTCCGTGTCCTCGTCTGATTCACAACACAAACGTCCGTGTCCTCGTCTGATTCACAACACAAACGTCCGTGTCCTCGTCTGATTCAGAGATTTCATCCAGGAGAAGTTGTCATTGTTGAAATTCTTTGCCGCAGACGGACTCTATCTCTGTGTTCGTAGCGGTTCGTAGTTGCATAGTGAGATCACCGGCGCCACCAGTCCGCCCTAACTCGAGCCAGTCCGGGCTCCTCGTCCGCGGCAGGCAGGTCTTCTGCTGCCTCGGCTGCTCTGCGCTATAATGCGGCTTGTAAAGGTAGCCACAAACACCTGATTCGAGCATCAGACTTCCGAAATCCTCTTCTTCTACATCATATTGAGTAACGTTACCCTCCGCTATTGTCATATCTTCACATCTGGCTCCACAGCGCCTGTTAGCTTAGCTTCCAAACAAGATGGAGGATATTGCTTTTAGTTTCAGAAAGTCAAGTCCCACCCACTGATCTGTAATAGGCCTGTAGCGTGAGCGGTTCCCGCCCCCTGGGAAAGATGAGGAACGAGTGTCTGTAGTCTCTACACTTTTCAATGAAATGTGACTTCCTGCTTATTATGACGCAAAATGATGATTTTTACGTCATAATAAGCAGGAAGTAAAACACTTAAATCCTTATTTCTCCCATCTCAGGGAAAAATGGATGAAAAATCCACATTTATTATAATATATGACTGGGTTTCTAACAATACAAAGCTTAATGCAAATGGGTGAAGTCTCCCTTTAAGGCTTTTGTTCATCTTCGGAACACAAATTTAGATATTAGATATAGATCTTTACTATTCATTTTCGTCTGTGTGGGCCTGAATGAGTTCATGTACAACACAGAAGCACTGCACTGTTACACTACGTCACCACATAGAAACTCTCTATTGGCCGACGCTGGTCGTGTGTGTGTGATGCGTGTGACGTGCAACCCAGAAGCGCTGCGCTGTTACATTACATGAATTCATTCAGGCCCACAAAGACGACTTGTTTATCAAGGACTTCTCGTCGCTTGATAAACTTGTAGTTGAGCCACTGTAGTCACTTGGACTGTTTTAACAATGTCTTTACTAAATGTTCTGGGCCGGCAAGTTTCGATCCCTTAGAAACCTATGGAGGAGTAAGCCAGCTCTCAGATTTAATCAAAACTATCTTAATTTGTGTTCCGAAGATGATGATTTGTGTTCCGAAGATTACTGACAGAATTTTCATTTTTGGGTGAACTAACCCTTTAAGGGAAAACTGATTCAACCATATAAACCTGAAAGCTTATTCCCTCAAGATGTAATTCATGGCATGAGATATGTCCCACACTCATTGCTATGTTGCCCATACCTCTCTATCATTTATCAATCTCTTACTTCTCACTAATTTAGTCTCTTGTTTCCACAGGTGGGGATGCTGGCCTCCATTGGGGGAAGAGATACCAAACACATAATATTTAACATTTTGGCACACATTTTTGCAGACAGTGTAGCCAAATCAATAAATTGGAAAGGGATGAACAATAAAAAAAAATTCAGTGAGATGGCAACCAAGGCCATTATGGCTCGTAAGTATATATAGATGCCTTTCACTCAGTCTTTACTTAATCACCACTCTCTCATTCATTCACTCACTACTCTATGAAGGTAGTTTTATTGGTTGGCGCCTAGCCAATGAAATGAGACTTCTATTGATGTCACGAAACCCGCATCCTCGGGACGCTCTGAAATACGAACATGGCTTAATGCATTAGACTGATATTAAAATAAATAAATGATATTATCAAGCTCAGTAAATACCATAATTTGCTTTCTTCATATTCTGTGATCATCTACTTTTCTGTAGTATGCATTATTAGTATGGCGTTTGAGTTTGATATCATTTATTTGAATATCAGTCTAATGCATTAAACCATTAGCATTTCAGAGCATCCCCGAGGATGAGGGTTTCGTGACATCATCGCGTACAATAGAAGTCCCATTTCATTGGCTAGGCGCCAACAAATAAAACGGCTCTTTTGAACAATGTAAATGTTTTGTATATGTACAAGTACGAATATTTATTGTACAAGTTCTCAAATTCACATCTACGTGCTCAAGTTTTGCTGCTCTTTTACCTTCATTCTACTCATTCCACACCACTTTAGTCATTTATTATTTATTTGTGCAAGCATTTTACTATAATGTCATGTAATAAAGAATCTTTGAATATTGAATGTAATATTTACTTTGTTTCTTTGCTTTGTGTGCTTTTTGTATGTCTTACAGGAGCAGTGAGGAAGAATCGCATGTCTGACAAAGCCACCGACACTGAGATAAACCAATACGCCATCAGACGGTTTAATCTGGCATGCGACCGCGGGGGTGGCCGCCGTGCCCGGTCACACCCAACTACTGATCAGTAAAAAAATGTTGTATTTAATTTTTTTTGTATTGTTTTTTTTTCTGTGCATCTGTATTCACGTCTACAGATGGTTGTCCATGCTGTAGTCGTGTTCTCTTTTGCCTTTTTAAAATAAACCATTTTTAAAATTACAAATTGTGTGGTTGTTTGGGCCTTAATTGTCTGGTAGCCTAAATATGAATCACAGACCAGGGCCAGATGAGCCCCAGATGTAAAATATGAGTTGCGGATCTGGGCCAGATCTGCACCACACGTCATGGTATTAATAACTGTACTGGGCCAGTTCTGGCCCAGATCTGTGTCTGATCCGTAATTCCAACCTGTTCCGGTATTGGGCCGTTGGAAAGAATGAGTCCGGCCCAGGTCCGTTTAGCGGATCTGCGCCAAATGCTAATGAAGATCTGGCCCAAATACATTTTGCTGTCTGGGTAGTTACTGCTGAGTCACATACAATAGTCATATGAGTCCTCATTAACCAAATAATGTCCTCATAAACCATGAGTAAACACACACAAGTGTTGTAAAACAATAGTTACTGCTGAGTTACATTATTGCTCCTTTCTCTTTGTTTCTGTCTTCTAGTTTGTCCATGTCGCTCCAGCCATGACAGGAAGTAAAGTCACGTCTCCTGAAGAGGTTCGTTAATACTTTTGTCAATGAAGTTTCACACACGCTATAACATGATCTAAAGTAAAATTTTCTTATTGCTACTAAATGTGAAATAGCAGTACACTATTGTTAAAAACACTTGTGTGTGTTAATCGTACCATGAGTAAACACACACACACACACACACACACACACACACACACACACACACACACACACACACACACACACACACGTGTAAAACAATAGTTACTGCTGAGTCACATACAATAGTCATATGAATCCTCATTAACCAAATAATGTCCTCATAAACCATGAGTAAACACACACAAGTGTAAAACAATAGTTACTGCTGAGTCACATACAATAGTCATATGAATCCTCATTAACCAAATAATGTCCTCATAAACCATGAGTAAACACACACACGTGTAAAACAATAGTTACTGCTGAGTCACATACAATAGTCATATGAATCCTCATTAACCAAATAATGTCCTCATAAACCATGAGTAAACACACACAAGTGTTGTAAAACAATAGTTACTGCTGAGTCACATTATTGCTCCTTTCTCTTTGTTTCTGTCTTATAGTTTGTCCATGTCGCTCCAGCCATGACAGGAAGTAAAGTCACGTCTCCTGAAGAGGTTCGTTAATACTTTTGTCAATGAAGTTTCACACACGCTAAAACATGATCTACAGTAAAGTTTTCTTATTGCTACTAAATGTGATATAGCAGTACACTATTGTTAAAAACACTTGTGTGTGTTAATCGTACCATGAGTACACCATGAGTAAACACACACACACACACACATACACGTCTATATTACTAACAGGGGACTATCGCTCTACACTGGCCAAGAGGGGACTAGTGTTTCTGGTCATTTTGAAGGAACAAAAATGACATACAACATTTTCTTTTAAGCTCTTTTTTCATAATATAACTTCAAATATGCATTTTTTTATTTAAAAAAAAAACATGCCAAGTGGGGACCTGAAACTCTGAACGATCTCTATCTATACTAGTGGGGACTTGATAGCCTGCAATGGAGCTGTGTGTGTGTGAACAGTGAAGTGAACTGGCAGTGAAGTCTGCCTTCATTATGTAACTCTCTCTCTCTCTCTCTCTCTCTCTCTCTCTCTCTCTCTCTCTCTATATATATATATATATATATATATATATATAACCTATCAGTTATCAAAAAATTTTAAATACGATTTGTTTTAGGAAAGACCATTTAAATCTACAACGGGGTAAAAAATACAGACGGCCCAACGGCAACAGTTCAAAAGCAGAGGCGAGAATATCCTTTTTCTTTTTTTTCTTATATTATTTTTATATTATTATATGATATATTATCTTATATTATTTATAAAATATTATTTTTCTTATTTAACGCTCTCTCTTCATAGATACTTTCTATGCTTGGTTATGCAGTCCCTAACAATTTACTTGTTACTACTTTTCTTAATAATTTCTTCTGTACCTCAGTAGCAGTTCCATACCAACAAATAATACAGAATATCATAACACTTTCAATGAAAGCACTATAAAACATCAGAAGCTTTATGTTGTGGACATTACAGCAAAGTTATTGCTTTAAGAAATTCATTCTCTGTTGTGGCCTATTAATTAAAACATTATTTCTACTCTAATAAAATCAGTAGACATGTCCTTATTTTTCTGTTTCCTTTGTTTCTAGGATGTTGATGTACAGAGAAAGTCAGTGTTTGAAATATTGCTCAATTTAAATGCAACCAAACATATGTCGTTCGTTACCATCCAACAGTGGACCTTTCTTTAAGATCTAATTCAAAACTTTTGAGTTGACTTGCTGCATCTGGTCATTTTGAAGAAACAAAAATGAAATCATTTTTTTCATAATATAACTTTTAAAAAAATTAAAATTAAAAAAAATAAACATGCCAAGATTGAATCTCAACTCTGAACGATCTCTACCTATACAACAGTGGACTCACAATAGCCTGCAATGGAACTGTGTGTGTGTGTGTGAATAGTTAAGTATGTCTTTATTTTGTAACTATAAGTTATATATATTTATATATAGGCCTTCATAGATACTTTCTATGCTTGGTTATGCAGTCCCTAACAATTTACTTGCCATTGTTATGTGCCATTGCACTCACACATACATGTCTATATTACTAACAGACCAATGTCGCTCTACACTGGCCAAGTGAGGACTCAATGAACGATGTCTATCTATACAAGAGAGGACTTGAACAGTGTGTGTGTGTGTGTGTGTGTGTGTGTGTGAACAGTGAAGTGAACTGGCAGTGAAGTCTGTCTTCATTATGTATATATAGTATATTATATAGTATATTATATATTATGCCTTTTATCAGTCATAATATTTGTTTATTTTATTTAACACTTATTTTCTCTCTTCATAGATACTTTCTATGTTTGGTTATGCAGTCCCTTTAGGGTTTATAGGATTAATCAAACAGAAATAGCTCTTTAAGGTAACGATTTCAGGTCACTATAGTGACCTATATTTAGTATAGTGTAAAGCATACTTTATACAGTGAATAATGATTTTATTAATCAAAATGAACTTCGCGTCCCCAGTTGGATGGTAAAGAACGATACGTGTTTGGCTGCTTTGTACATTTCTTGCCATCACAAACACACTGTAAAGATTTTGGAGGTCAATCTCAAAATGTTATGTCGAAAAACTAAAGTGCAATAAATAATACACGCTTTAGGGTCTGTTTACACGACATCATTTTCAACTGAAAACTGAAAACGTTTTGGCCGTTCATTTCAACGAAAATGCCATTTTGGGGGCCTGACAATGAAAGCTTTTGAAAACGAGTTTTTGTGAGCTCATCTAAAGTGAGGACTAGTTATGCCTTGTAAAGCATTTATAAAGGAGATTTAAAGGCTGTTAAAATTTCTATGTTCTCTATCGTGTTGTGTTTGTTTCCTTTTTCTGTTTAGAAGATAACTGAGTCTTTAAATCTCCTTTATAAATTATTTACAAAGCATAACTAGTCCTCACTTTAGATGAGCTCGCAAAATAGTGAACTGACCACTACTAAATGCTTTATAACTGCCTGAATCTACTACATTTACTCACACTTTCTAAGTGATCTTATTAATCACTGTAAACACCTAAATAACTGATTTGTAAATAATGCTATACTTCATTTAGAAATGATAAATTGATTTAATAAAGTATGAAAATGCAATTATTAAACACATTATAGATATGCTTCTAACTCAATAATACAGCGTTTAAAGGTGTATTTATAAACTGCTTACTAATGTCTGCTTTATGAATTATGATTTATCTGTTTACCAATGCTTAACTAATGATTAATAGGATGCAGTTTTTATAAAGGGTTACCATATATATTATATTATATTTCTCAAAATATAACTTCAAATTTGCATTTTTTTTATTAAAAAAAAAGCATGCCAAGAGGGGATCTGCAACTAAATGTTATAATTATAATGTAATTATTATTATATTAAGATATTAATAATGCGACTGATAGGATTGGCTGCCTATTAATTAAAACATAATTTCTACTCTTAAAAAAAATCAATAGACATGTCCTTATTTTTCTGTTTCCTTTGTTTCTAGGATGTTGATGTACAGAGAAAGTCAGTGTTTGAAATATTGCTCAATTTAAATGCAACCAAACATATGCCGTTCGTTACCATCCAACAGTGGACCTTTCTTTAAGATCTAATTCAAAACTTTTGAGTTGACTTGCTGCATCTGGTCATTTTGAAGAAACAAAAATTAAATCATTTTTTTCATAATATAACTTTAAAAAAATCAAAATTAAAAAAATTAAAAAAATTAAACATGCCAAGATTGAATCTCAACTCTGAACGATCTCTACCTATACAACAGTGGACTCACAATAGCCTGCAATGGAACTGTGTGTGTGTGTGTGAATAGTTAAGTATGTCTTTATTTTGTAACTATAAGTTATATATATTTATATATAGGCCTTCATAGATACTTTCTATGCTTGGTTATGCAGTCCCTAACAATTTACTTGCCATTGTTATGTGCCATTGCACTCACACATACATGTCTATATTACTAACAGACCAATGTCGCTCTACACTGGCCAAGTGAGGACTCAATGAACGATGTCTATCTATACAAGAGAGGACTTGAACAGTGTGTGTGTGTGTGTGTGTGTGTGTGAACAGTGAAGTGAACTGGCAGTGAAGTCTGTCTTCATTATGTATATATAGTATATTATATAGTATATTATATATTATGCCTTTTATCACTCATTTTGAAAACGATGCCTTTACCATCTGCATGTAAACAACATAAACGTGAATTTGTGAAATTGTTACGTCATTCCAACCCGGTCACACTAAATGCGTCTCTATAGCACACATTTTGTTTATTGTGCAATTTATACGTGCATATGATAGGCATGGGTGGGTTTAGGGTAGGTTTAGTAGTGGTGTGTAATATGTAATATGTATTATATGTTTGGTTAGGATTAGTTTTGTAGGATGTGTGTGTATTACACTCAATAAAGTGCGTATTATATGCATGTAAAAAAAAATATTTTCGCGTAAAAATTGCACGATAAACACAATGCGTGCCATAGAGATGCATTTTCATGACATCAGGCAGGTCATGCACAAGTATATAACATGGTCACATGCGTACTTATCATCACGTGTTCACATGTTCATGAGTATTTGAGTTTTTTTTTTTTTTTTTTTTTTTTTTGACAAAGTAAGAAAGGTTTGGGGTGTGCTTTTAGATGGGCCTTTAAAATTTGACAAACAAATATCTTCAGTAACTGGATCTAGTTTCTATCAACTCCGTCTTTTGTCTAAAATTAAACACTTCCTAACTGACAAAACACTAGAGATGGCTGTTCATGCTTTTATTACTTCCCATTTAGACTACAGCAACTCATTGTATTGCGGTATTTCCAAGTCACAAATCGCTCGCCTTCAACTGGTCCAAAATGCTGCAGCAAGATTTATTCACAAAAGTAGTAAATATAATCACATGATGATGATGATACATTTTATTTATATTGCACTTTTCTGCTTTACATATAGCCTCACATTCAAGCTGGGGGCAAGCTGGGGCCAGTTGTACTGTTAGAGGGGCCAGTTTAGACCTTATTGTTGTCATATCATTTTCTGCACTGCACTATAGGCATTAACAGGCAAAATACCATGATTACCAATCATTCAACAATGTATTTGCATTGCCATTATATTTTTTAAATTTGCATTACATATTCAGAATCAGTCACATTAACTGCATTCTACGATTTTTGTGTTTTTTTTGCAAAAAGATCAGCAAATTCATCTAGATTTAAGGCCTTTGCCCTCCTTGACTCAATACTTAGAACACCTAAATTGCTTAATCTGTCATCTGACATTGTGGACCTGAGATAGGTTTTCACCAGCTTTAGTGCATACAATATAATATACAATTAAATTATGCTTATTTTAAATGTATTGTGCAGGCTAGGTATAAAAAATATAGGAAAAACCATGATAATATGAAACGCTTCAAAACAGAGCGCACAAAGCGCGTATGCGCATCGCGGGTGCAGAATGATGTGCTCAAAGCAACATGGAGTCACAGTGTTCAGCGCTGCACAAGTGCGCATTTAAAAGTTCACGGCACAAAGCGAAGAAATTTCGAGCGCACAAATCCTAGTGTAGCCTATATCTGTCCAACAGTTTATTGATCATTTGTTTCTTCACATAGTGAAGTTTTAAATTCCAGTTATTGTGCGTTTGATGCTGATTCATAGTCCTTGTGGTGTGAACAGGCACACGGTAGCGAGTCGTATTAAAACAGCAACAAACATAAAATACAAATACACAAAATAAAGTCATTTTATGCAAATCCACAGCCTTTTATCTACAGATCAAGCATTATAATGTGTATATATCATATTGGAGAGAGTTTTACCGTGCATATATATAACATAATATAAATTAACATTACAAAAGTTAATGATAGTACATTTCAAATACCTAAAAATTGACAATTAAGTGATTTTGTTCGAGTCAAAAATATTACTTAACATTAATGAACCAACGGTACACATTTTTTACTTTAGCAATCTTATGGGTTGTGGTCTCTCAGACATTGGCAGTAATAAAAATACAATAAAAACATAGTTTCCCTTTGGACTTAAATTACATATCTTTGTGGTATACGGTAGAAATATTGCACATTTCAGTCTAGCTTAGGTTTTTAAAATAAATAACACAGTCTTGGAAATAATATGTAAGCATGTGCAAATAAGCCTGTATAGTAAATCAAGTTCTGTTGGTCTTTGTGTTTAAGTGAGAAATTAATTCATTTAAATTGAAAGATCTCAATGTTTATAAGATCTTTCAATTATGTTTAACAGTTTTGAGCGTATAAAAGAGTGTATAAAAATGGGCTCTGAGTTTTGGCAGTGGTTGTGTCTAAGTGAAATATGTAGTTTGGAAGATGTAGTCACTGAATGCATTAATACAACATTGAATGACACAGACATTTGCAACACTTCTACAGTAATACCGTAGTAAAATATTTTCAGAATCTAAAAAATTAAATACTATCAAAACAATTAGATGTAGCTGAACACATACAGGTATTAATCTTTCAGTTTCATCACCATCTATAAAAAGGGGAAACTTGGGGGAAATGTGTACTGTACTGTAAACAATGACCATGTGACATAAAATGCTGTGAATTCTGAACAACAGAAAACAGCAGAAATATGTTAGAATTCTACCCGTTATTTGTGTGTTTTTTTATTTAACGTGTGTTTTTGGGGGGTAAAACCTTTTCTAGTGTTCTGGAAGAATGAGTTGATCTGAGAATGAAGTTTCAGTGCATTTTGAATGTGAAATGAACTGCTGTCAAGCTGTAAGTTGGTTTGGAGAAGATATCATGGTCTTTTAACCTGATATCATTTAAGACATCATTTAAGACTGTGGTATAAATGATTGAATGATTTAACCATAACTCATTACTATCCTTGATATTCTAAAATAGGTATTTTTCATGTGTATGTAGACTAGGGTGTGTGATATTGAGTTGTTGCACTTCCCCCCCACACGCAATTTACATATCAATGCAGGAAGGCCTTAAAGGCCAGTGTTTTTCTTAGGTGAGAAAACTGGCCAACAACCCCAGAGTACTGTTACCAATATCTGTGCAACTTCTCAAATACACTAGAATAAACTAGAGAAAACGCTGGGATTTACCCTGCCAAATTTATTTTGTAAAGTTTTCTTTTGTAAAAATGTATTTAAAAAATAAATAAAACAAGAATTACACTATCTACTGTTCACTGCAGTTAATGTTACATTATCCACGTTTACAATACTGTACAAAAATATGAAACTGAGATTAACACTTGTATAGGTGTTTAGTTAAATATATTTTTTTTGTTTTTGTTTTTTTTAGATTCAGAATTTAAATATTAGGTTTTGAACATCAGTTTTGATTAGAGAATGTAAACATCTGCACATTGGCCTGTATAGAACATAAATGTCTGTTGGTGTTTGTGTTAAGTTAGAAATAATTAATTTTTTTGCCAAAGCAATAATAAATGATCCACAGTTTGGCTCACATAAGCTCCGTTCACACAGAGATTCCGGAAAATACACCTTGCACAATTCTGAAATCAGTATTATATATTATAATATAATATTTAAATATAAAATCTTGTTTACTTGTTTAGCACTATGTTTACAATGAAACTAAATTAATGATTATTCCAAACACAAATAAAATGTAAGTTTCCCAATTCTAAAGTCACTTTTTCAAAACTCTCTTCACACAGTGATCACACCTTCCGTCTATGTGAGCTAAACTGTGGATCACTGCTTTGAAAGATGTCATTGAATGCATTTTGTTCCATTTACATTAATTATTCTTATACACAAACACCAACAGAACTTTATGTTCTATACAGGCTAATTTGCACGTTTACATACTCTTTTTAAAACTGTTAATAATAATAGTACTGTTAAACTGTTAAAAATTAATTTCAGTAATATCACATTGAAATAGATATTCTGATTCTAAAATATAATAATATCAAAATAATTAGATGTAAGTGTTAGTCTTTCATTTTCATCACCATCTATACAAAAGGGGAAACTTAGGAATATTTTAGGACAGTAATGTTAAAAAGTTAGTTTGTTAGTATACTTTACTTTATTGTCCTTTTTCAGGAAATTTGTCTTGGACTCAAAGCTGCATTAGTACACAACATATACATACACACACAAACCAAAAAGAGTTTAAAACTACATATATGTATAACTACATCTTGCTATTTAACATATTAATAGATACTCTAACGGTTACTCTTACTCAGTGGGACTCTATACCGTCTCCATGATGGCAGAAGCTGATACATTGGAAATAAAACATGGCTTGAATCACTCACTATTGTCTGTGCATTTTTTTAAAAATCCACGATTCGTAAATTGATTGAAGTGATGAGTACTCTCTTACACCCATAACTTACATTGCAGTTTTCACAAGACATGCAAGCTGTGATTTTAATTGGACCGAAAGATTGCCATATGAAGTTTGCATCCTATAATTTAAAAGACTACCTAAAACGGCATAATGAAATAATTGCATAATTCTCTGATTTACACCAAACAGCCTAAGTCTTCTTAAAAAAATACAATCGTTGCCGGAATTTTGAACAAAGATAATCAATGCGGGCTTTCCAAGTAAATGAACGATCAATGACCACACCTAGATACTTATAGGTATCCACCTGCTCAATATTATCATAGATGATAACTGGGCTGTAATCAAAAAGGATCATGTAACATCAACTGCAGTGAATTATAAACAGTAGATAGTGTCATTCTTGTTTTATGAAAGCATTTTACAAAAGAAAACATTGTGTAATGCTCCTGTTGTTTGTGTTTTTTTGTTTTATGTGTGACAAAGTGTATCACTAAGTGTATGGGTGAAACCTTTTCTAATGTTCTGGAAGAATGAGTTGATCTGAGACATGAAGTTTCAGTGCATTTTGAATGAGAAATGAACTGCTGTCAAGCTGTAAGTTGGTTAGGAGAACTGAGTGAAGAGTTTTGAAAATGTACCTAAATATTGAGAAATGTGTCATAGCGATTGTAAAAACCTGTAATTTAATTTAATTTGGCAGGGTAAATCCCAGCGTTTTCTCTAGTTTATTCTAGTGTATTTGAGAAGTTGCACAGATATTGGTAACAGTACTCTGGGGTTGTTGGCCAGTTTTCTCACCTAAGAAAAACACTGGCCTTTAAGGCCTTCCTGCATTGATATGTAAATTGCGTGTGGGGGGGAAGTGCAACAACTCAATATCACACACCCTAGTCTACATACACATGAAAAATACCTATTTTAGAATATCAAGGATAGTAATGAGTTATGGTTAAATCATTCAATCATTTATACCACAGTCTTAAATGATGTCTTAAATGATATCAGGTTAAAAGACCATGATATCTTCTCCAAACCAACTTACAGCTTGACAGCAGTTCATTTCACATTCAAAATGCACTGAAACTTCATTCTCAGATCAACTCATTCTTCCAGAACACTAGAAAAGGTTTTACCCCCCAAAAACACACGTTAAATAAAAAAACACACAAATAACGGGTAGAATTCTAACATATTTCTGCTGTTTTCTGTTGTTCAGAATTCACAGCATTTTATGTCACATGGTCATTGTTTACAGTACAGTACACATTTCCCCCAAGTTTCCCCTTTTTATAGATGGTGATGAAACTGAAAGATTAATACCTGTATGTGTTCAGCTACATCGAATTGTTTTGATAGTATTTAATTTTTTAGATTCTGAAAATATTTTACTACGGTATTACTGTAGAAGTGTTGCAAATGTATGTGTCATTCAATGTTGTATTAATGCATTCAGTGACTACATCTTCCAAACTACATATTTCACTTAGACACAACCACTGCCAAAACTCAGAGCCCATTTTTATACACTCTTTTATACGCTCAAAACTGTTAAACATAATTGAAAGATCTTATAAACATTGAGATCTTTCAATTTAAATGAATTAATTTCTCACTTAAACACAAAGACCAACAGAACTTGATTTACTATACAGGCTTATTTGCACATGCTTACATATTATTTCCAAGACTGTGTTATTTATTTTAAAAACCTAAGCTAGACTGAAATGTGCAATATTTCTACCGTATACCACAAAGATATGTAATTTAAGTCCAAAGGGAAACTATGTTTTTATTGTATTTTTATTACTGCCAATGTCTGAGAGACCACAACCCATAAGATTGCTAAAGTAAAAAATGTGTACCGTTGGTTCATTAATGTTAAGTAATATTTTTGACTCGAACAAAATCACTTAATTGTCAATTTTTAGGTATTTGAAATGTACTATCATTAACTTTTGTAATGTTAATTTATATTATGTTATATATATGCACGGTAAAACTCTCTCCAATATGATATATACACATTATAATGCTTGATCTGTAGATAAAAGGCTGTGGATTTGCATAAAATGACTTTATTTTGTGTATTTGTATTTTATGTTTGTTGCTGTTTTAATACGACTCGCTACCGTGTGCCTGTTCACACCACAAGGACTATGAATCAGCATCAAACGCACAATAACTGGAATTTAAAACTTCACTATGTGAAGAAACAAATGATCAATAAACTGTTGGACAGATATAGGCTACACTAGGATTTGTGCGCTCGAAATTTCTTCGCTTTGTGCCGTGAACTTTTAAATGCGCACTTGTGCAGCGCTGAACACTGTGACTCCATGTTGCTTTGAGCACATCATTCTGCACCCGCGATGCGCATACGCGCTTTGTGCGCTCTGTTTTGAAGCGTTTCATATTATCATGGTTTTTCCTATATTTTTTATACCTAGCCTGCACAATACATTTAAAATAAGCATAATTTAATTGTATATTATATTGTATGCACTAAAGCTGGTGAAAACCTATCTCAGGTCCACAATGTCAGATGACAGATTAAGCAATTTAGGTGTTCTAAGTATTGAGTCAAGGAGGGCAAAGGCCTTAAATCTAGATGAATTTGCTGATCTTTTTGCAAAAAAAACACAAAAATCGTAGAATGCAGTTAATGTGACTGATTCTGAATATGTAATGCAAATTTAAAAAATATAATGGCAATGCAAATACATTGTTGAATGATTGGTAATCATGGTATTTTGCCTGTTAATGCCTATAGTGCAGTGCAGAAAATGATATGACAACAATAAGGTCTAAACTGGCCCCTCTAACAGTACAACTGGCCCCAGCTTGCCCCCAGCTTGAATGTGAGGCTATATGTAAAGCAGAAAAGTGCAATATAAATAAAATGTATCATCATCATCATGTGATTATATTTACTACTTTTGTGAATAAATCTTGCTGCAGCATTTTGGACCAGTTGAAGGCGAGCGATTTGTGACTTGGAAATACCGCAATACAATGAGTTGCTGTAGTCTAAATGGGAAGTAATAAAAGCATGAACAGCCATCTCTAGTGTTTTGTCAGTTAGGAAGTGTTTAATTTTAGACAAAAGACGGAGTTGATAGAAACTAGATCCAGTTACTGAAGATATTTGTTTGTCAAATTTTAAAGGCCCATCTAAAAGCACACCCCAAACCTTTCTTACTTTGTCAAAAAAAAAAAAAAAAAAAAAAAAACTCAAATACTCATGAACATGTGAACACGTGATGATAAGTACGCATGTGACCATGTTATATACTTGTGCATGACCTGCCTGATGTCATGAAAATGCATCTCTATGGCACGCATTGTGTTTATCGTGCAATTTTTACGCGAAAATATTTTTTTTTACATGCATATAATACGCACTTTATTGAGTGTAATACACACACATCCTACAAAACTAATCCTAACCAAACATATAATACATATTACATATTACACACCACTACTAAACCTACCCTAAACCCACCCATGCCTATCATATGCACGTATAAATTGCACAATAAACACAATGTGTGCTATAGAGACGCATTTAGTGTGACCGGGTTGGAATGACGTAACAATTTCACAAATTCACGTTTATGTTGTTTACATGCAGATGGTAAAGGCATCGTTTTCAAAATGAGTGATAAAAGGCATAATATATAATATACTATATAATATACTATATATACATAATGAAGACAGACTTCACTGCCAGTTCACTTCACTGTTCACACACACACACACACACACACACTGTTCAAGTCCTCACTTGTATAGATAGACATCGTTCATTGAGTCCTCACTTGGCCAGTGTAGAGCGACATTGGTCTGTTAGTAATATAGACATGTATGTGTGAGTGCAATGGCACATAACAATGGCAAGTAAATTGTTAGGGACTGCATAACCAAGCATAGAAAGTATCTATGAAGGCCTATATATAAATATATATAACTTATAGTTACAAAATAAAGACATACTTAACTGTTCACACACACACACACACACAGTTCCATTGCAGGCTATTGTGAGTCCACTGTTGTATAGGTAGAGATCGTTCAGAGTTGAGATTCAATCTTGGCATGTTTAATTTTTTTAATTTTTTTAATTTTTATTTTTGTAAAGTTATATTATGAAAAAAATGATTTAATTTTTGTTTCTTCAAAATGACCAGATGCAGTAAGTCAACTCAAAAGTTTTGAATTAGATCTTAAAGAAAGGTCCACTGTTGGATGGTAACGAACGGCATATGTTTGGTTGCATTTAAATTGAGCAATATTTCAAACACTGACTTTCTCTGTACATCAACATCCTAGAAACAAAGGAAACAGAAAAATAAGGACATGTCTATTGATTTTTTTTAAGAGTAGAAATTATGTTTTAATTAATAGGCAGCCAATACTATCAGTCGCATTATTAATATCTTAATATAATAATAATTACATTATAATTATAACATTTAGTTGCAGATCCCCTCTTGGCATGCTTTTTTTTTTAATTAAAAAAAATGCAAATTTGAAGTTATATTTTGAGAAATATAATATAATATATATGGTAACCCTTTATAAAAACTGCATCCTATTAATCATTAGTTAAGCATTGGTAAACAGATAAATCATAATTCATAAAGCAGACATTAGTAAGCAGTTTATAAATACACCTTTAAACGCTGTATTATTGAGTTAGAAGCATATCTATAATGTGTTTAATAATTGCATTTTCATACTTTATTAAATCAATTTATCTTTTCTAAATGAAGTATAGCATTATTTACAAATCAGTTATTTAGGTGTTTACAGTGATTAATAAGATCACTTAGAAAGTGTGAGTAAATGTAGTAGATTCAGGCAGTTATAAAGCATTTAGTAGTGGTCAGTTCACTATTTTGCGAGCTCATCTAAAGTGAGGACTAGTTATGCTTTGTAAATAATTTATAAAGGAGATTTAAAGACTCAGTTATCTTCTAAACAGAAAAAGGAAACAAACACAACACGATAGAGAACATAGAAATATTAACAGCCTTTAAATCTCCTTTATAAATGCTTTACAAGGCATAACTAGTCCTCACTTTAGATGAGCTCACAAAAACTCGTTTTCAAAAGCTTTCATTGTCAGGCCCCCAAAATGGCATTTTCGTTGAAATGAACGGCCAAAACGTTTTCAGTTTTCAGTTGAAAATGATGTCGTGTAAACAGACCCTAAAGCGTGTATTATTTATTGCACTTTAGTTTTTCGACATAACATTTTGAGATTGACCTCCAAAATCTTTACAGTGTGTTTGTGATGGCAAGAAATGTACAAAGCAGCCAAACACGTATCGTTCTTTACCATCCAACTGGGGACGCGAAGTTCATTTTGATTAATAAAATCATTATTCACTGTATAAAGTATGCTTTACACTATACTAAATATAGGTCACTATAGTGACCTGAAATCGTTACCTTAAAGAGCTATTTCTGTTTGATTAATCCTATAAACCCTAAAGGGACTGCATAACCAAACATAGAAAGTATCTATGAAGAGAGAAAATAAGTGTTAAATAAAATAAACAAATATTATGACTGATAAAAGGCATAATATATAATATACTATATAATATACTATATATACATAATGAAGACAGACTTCACTGCCAGTTCACTTCACTGTTCACACACACACACACACACACACACTGTTCAAGTCCTCTCTTGTATAGATAGACATCGTTCATTGAGTCCTCACTTGGCCAGTGTAGAGCGACATTGGTCTGTTAGTAATATAGACATGTATGTGTGAGTGCAATGGCACATAACAATGGCAAGTAAATTGTTAGGGACTGCATAACCAAGCATAGAAAGTATCTATGAAGGCCTATATATAAATATATATAACTTATAGTTACAAAATAAAGACATACTTAACTATTCACACACACACACACACAGTTCCATTGCAGGCTATTGTGAGTCCACTGTTGTATAGGTAGAGATCGTTCAGAGTTGAGATTCAATCTTGGCATGTTTATTTTTTTTAATTTTAATTTTTTTTAAAGTTATATTATGAAAAAAATGATTTAATTTTTGTTTCTTCAAAATGACCAGATGCAGCAAGTCAACTCAAAAGTTTTGAATTAGATCTTAAAGAAAGGTCCACTGTTGGATGGTAACGAACGACATATGTTTGGTTGCATTTAAATTGAGCAATATTTCAAACACTGACTTTCTCTGTACATCAACATCCTAGAAACAAAGGAAACAGAAAAATAAGGACATGTCTATTGATTTTTTTTTTTTTTTTTTTTGTAGAAATGATGTTTTAATTAATAGGCAGCCAATACTATCTGTCGCATTATTAATACCTTTATAATATAATAATAATTACATTATAATTATAACATTGAGTTGTAGATCCCCTCTTGGCATGTTTTTTTTATTTTATTTTTTATTACAAAAATGCATATTTGAAGTTATATTCTGAAAAATATTATATAATATATATATGGTAACCCTTTATAATAACTGCATTTAATTAATCATTAGTTAAGCATTAGTAAACAGTTAAATCATAATTCATAAAGCAGACATTAATAAGCCATTTATAAATACAGCTTTAAATGCTGTATTCTTGATTTATAAGGATATCTATAATGTGTTTAATAATTGTATTTTCATACTTTATTAATTATCAATTTATCATTTCTAAATGAAGTATAGCATTATTTACAAAGCAGTTATTTAGGAGTTGTCAGTGATTAATAAGATCACTTAGAAAGTGTGAGTAAATGTAGTAGATTCAGGGGGTTATAAAGCATTTAGTAGTGGTCAGTTCACTATTTTGTGAGCAAAAGTGAGGACTAGTTATGCCTAGTAAAGCATTTATAAAGGAGATTTAAAGACTCAGTTATCTTCTAAACAGAAAAAGGAAACAAACACAACACAACACAATGATAGAGAACATAGAAATATTAACAGCCTTTAAATCTCCTACATAACTAGCATAACTAGTCCTCACTTTAGATGAGCTCACAAAAAATTGTGAACTGACCTCTACTAAATGCTTTATAACTACCTGAACTACAGTAGAAATACATGTTAATAAAGCATTTATTAACACACTAAGTAACTATTACTATATGTCTGAATAATAAGTGTATGATGTATGAATGTACATTGAATTAGTTTAATCATTTACTCACACTTTCTAAGGGATCTTATGAACCACTGACAACTCCTAAATAACTGCTTTGTAAATGATGCTATACTTCATTTAGAAATGATAAATTGATCATTAATAAAGTATGAAAATACAATTATTAAACACATAGATATGCTTTTAAAACAGGAATAAAGCATTTATAACTGCATTTATATACTGCTTATTAGTGTATATTAATGCTTTATAAATGAATTAACTCTTTACTAATGCTTAACTAATGATTAATTGCGTGCAGTTATTATAAAGTGTTACTGAAGCAGTTAAACAGCAGCTCTACAGTCTCAGAGCCTCTCAAGGACAGCAGCCATTCAGACAATAGAGAAGTGTGAACGACGTGTGTTAATGGGCCACTGCAGTTCCTGCTCCAGCCTACAGGAGCGCTGCTGAGTATGGACTTAAACACACACACACATGTAAGTCCCCACTTGGTCAAAAATGTACAAAATTAACCAGAGCGTGTTTTGGCTGATTTTAACATGTTTTAAAGCATGACCAACAGGGGACTTGAAAAATGTCCCCACTTGGCTCGACGGTCCCCTGTTAGTGAGTGTGTAACGACACCAAGGTCCCCAGTTAGATAGATAGACGAGTACACACACACACACACACACACACACACACACACACACACACACACACACACACACACACACACACACGTGTAAAACAATAGTTACTGCTGAGTCACATACAATAGTCATATGAGTCCTCATTAACCAAATAATGTCCTCATAAACCATGAGTAAACACACACAAGTGTAAAACAATAGTTACTGCTGAGTCACATACAATAGTCATATGAGTCCTCATTAACCAAATAATGTCCTCATAAACCATGAGTAAACACACACAAGTGTTGTAAAACAATAGTTTTAAACAATAGTTACTGCTGAGTTACATACAATAGTCATACGAGTCCTCATTAACCAAATAATGTCCTCATAAACCATGAGCAAACACACACAAGTGTTGTAAAACAATAGTTACTGCTGAGTCACATACAATAGTCATATGAGTCCTCATTAACCAAATAATGTCCTCATAAACCATGAGTAAACACACACAAGTGTAAAACAATAGTTACTGCTGAGTCACATACAATAGTCATATGAATCCTCATTAACCAAATAATGTCCTCATAAACCATGAGTAAACACACACACGTGTAAAACAATAGTTACTGCTGAGTCACATACAATAGTCATATGAATCCTCATTAACCAAATAATGGCCTCATAAACCATGAGTAAACACACACACGTGTAAAACAATAGTTACTGCTGAGTCACATTATTGCTCCTTTCTCTTTGTTTCTGTCTTATAGTTTGTCCATGTCGCTCCAGCCATGACAGGAAGTAAAGTCACGTCTCCTGAAGAGGTTCGTTAATACTTTTGTCAATGAAGTTTCACACACGCTAAAACATGATCTACAGTAAAGTTTTCTTATTGCTACTAAATGTGATATAGCAGTACACTATTGTTAAAAACACTTGTGTGTGTTAATCGTACCATGAGTACACCATGAGTAAACACACACACACACACACACACACACACACACACACACACACACACACACACACACACACACACACACACACACACACACACACACACACACACACACACACACACAAGTGTAAAACAATAGTTACTGCTGAGTCACATACAATAGTCATACGAGTCCTCATTAACCAAATAATGTCCTCATAAACCATGAGTAAACACACACAAGTGTTGTAAAACAATAGTCTACTGCTGAGTCACATACAATAGTCATATGAGTCCTCGTTAACCAAATCATGTCCTCATAATTGCCCTCAGTGCCTGAAATCATGTAAATGATATACTCCTTGGGAGCTAGAGAAATGAGTGTCAAAAAAGAGAATTCTGGTTCATCTCAGTTGTTCCCAAAGACAATTTGTTGCAAGTGTATTTACCAGTGTGAAAATTAGCTTATCCCTAATATCCATATCCACTCTGTCTTTCATGGAATAATTATTTTTAATTATTTTATTATATATATTTTTTTCACTCCAGGAAATCATGGTTAGATCCCAGCAGGAAGCTAGAAGGCCAGGCAGTGACAATGATGGTAAGAAAATTCCTTCTTTTTTCGATTTGCCCATGTATATTAAGTAGTAAGTAACAGATCCGCACACCGAATAAGCTCCCATTCAAAAACTTTATTCACTAATAAAGTTTTTGAATGGGAGCTTATTCGGTGTGCGGATCTGTTACTTACTACTACATGGATTATACTTATGATCCAGCACCCGTAATGAAAATAAGATGTGCGTGATTTACTCCTGTGGATACCCATGTATATTAAACCTTTTGAAAAAGTGTTCTCAATGCCGCTGACACACAGAGAGCAGACTGTGTAGAATTGAATTGAATTGTGCAGCTCTATGACGAGGCATATCTTGCTCTCGGCTTCAGTCACACAGGACACGACAGTTGTCTCATCGCGTCACACCAGTTAGAGGCTGTCTAAACTGGACGCAACCAAGTGACCATTGCAAAAATGTGTCAGGACGTCATAAATATCTAATAGACATAGATTTGTCACGTCGCACAGCTTATCTGTAGACGGAATCACTGATTATAAAGGGTTTTACTGTATTTTGGTGTTGCATCTGGTGTACACAGTGTCGTGTTAATGTTGTTGATGAAGAGGAAGGCCTACATGTGTCCTATGCCTTAACCCCTTAGCTGTCACCCCCCTTTTTGAGAATGTACATTAAAATGCACTATTCAAGCTTAAATGGTTGTAATTCAAGAATGCTTTGGAGTATAGACCTAAGTTTGGTCTTGTTTTAAAGGGGAAAAATAGCAGATTATTGCTGAAGTGAAAGCACTTCAAAAAATTAAAGTATGAAAAAGTTATGGAAGTTTAAATTTACATTAAATCAAATATGATTTATTTAATATTTTTCTTTTATATAAAATATATATTTTACAAAATATGTTTTACAAAAAAATTACTATAAAATGAAAGCCATATATCTAACCAAGTTGTGTTCCAAATTTGAAGTTGATATCACAAAAATTGAAGTTCCCATGAGATTTTGTTTAGGCGTATTACCAAAAATAGCCACCGGGTGTCATTGAATTCCATTGAATTGAACTGTATGCATTCTAACATAACAAATTAATAAATTTCTGTCCAAATATCACTTCTGTCACTAAATATGGAACCTTGAGACTCAGACCTTTCTGACAATATGTGTTTTGTCAAGATTAGAACATATTTTTATCATAAATTATGAAACATAATTATGCCCAAAAGGGGAGGAGCCTGATAAAATAATTTAGAGTACCGTTTCTATGGTAACACAATGTCCAATTTCAAAACAGTTTTCACAGGATGAATTCTGAGATCGTAAGCTTTCAAATGATACCTAATTTATGATAACTACTAAAATATGGAATGTAATAAAAAAAGGCGATAAAAAAATATAATATAATATTTTAGAGGATAATATATATGTTATACTTTTTAGAAGATAATATTATTTTATATTTTTTTATTGACAAATACTAGATTAAATGTTTTATTATGAACTTTTAGCATGAAAACCAAAGTTTCAATTATTAAAAGTGTGTGCATCGACTTTTTGTGACAAACGCCAGAAACGCCTGTTATGATGTAGATTTTTTGAGGTGCGCTCTTGTCATAAATTCATCTATTACTGTTCCTGCATAAATTGTAACAAAAAACAGTGCTGAAATATCTGTTAAGGAGTCTTAGACCTTTCCAACAATATATAGTTTGTCATGATTAAATTAGGATTTAATTGTAATATAGTGACGTAAACTTAGGCGAGCCGTATACGGGACGGTGACAGTTGGGGATAGTTCAGCCAAAAATGATATTAAACCCATGATTTACTCACCCTCATGCCGTTCGAGATGCATATGTCAATAATTTTTCAGACAAACACATTTTCAGTTATTTTAGAAAATGTCTTAGATCTTTCAGTGATTATAATGAGAAGTTATGGGGTCCACCTCTGTATTCCTCCTTCAAGTCCCAAAAATATGCACGCATCCTTCACAAAAGTAATCCATCGGGCTGCAGGGGGATAAACGAAGGCCTTCCGAGGGTAATCCGTGCAGTTTTGTCGGAAAATTATACATATTTAAAACTTTATAGAGGAAAAAGCTGGCTTCCGGTAGCGGGAGATGCGCGATCAAGGGAGATGCATCCTGGAGTATGACGTAGGACGTAACTTGTGTAAAGTGACTTGCGCTTTGCTTTTGATACTTTTGTTTCAGATCGTTAAACGTCATCAATGTACCATAGTCCTTTGCCACATAACAAATTGATGTCAACACAATATCGATTTTTAAACCCGAAGCTGAAAATAGCGCAAAAAAGCAAACAATTAAAATGAATGGATGCTAACTTTGTCTACTGTGATGTGCAAAGTAGTCTGGGGTTTCATGACCCTTTAATTCAGTTCAGTAGCTAAGTTTCCATCCAATTGTTAATCAAATTAATTATTTAATTATGAGGTGCCTCAAGATTACCATCCCTACAATCTTCATAGGTCTATATTGTAGAAAGACCTTTAAAGGGATAGTTAACCCAAAAATGAACATTTTGTCATTAATTACTCACCCTCATGTTCCAGACCCAAAAGACCTTAAATCATCTTTGGAACAAAAATTAAGATATTTATGATGAAATCCAAAAGCTCCCTGACCCCTCCTTAGACAGGGTCTATTAGTAGAGTCAGTACTACCACTATTAAGACACAGAAACATAATAAAGACATTGTTAAAATGGTTCATGTAAAATCAGTGGTTCAACTGTAATTTTATGATGTTATGAGAATACATTTTGTCCACAAAAAAAACGAATGACTTAATAATTACTTCAACAACTCTTCTGCCGTGAGTTACCATCAGAGGTGGACAAAGGACTACAACGTCCTTTACCTTAGTAAAAGTACAGAAGTACTTGTTTTTAAAAGTGCTTAAGTATCAAAAGTAAAAAGTAAATGTCAATGCATTGTTATATTATTGTTGTATGTAATACAGTACCTTACGAAATGTATTTCGAGAACACAGTTCCAGTAGTGGGATTTTATGTGAGATTGAATAAATGCACTCAATAACGTCCAAAATAAGTGCCCTATTTAAAGATGTTTGGCTTTTAGTATGAATATGTTAGCCTACTGGTATCTATAATAAGTTAGTGTTTGCCAAATCAATGACAAAATTAGCATTTAGAAGACCAAACACAATGTTGAAAATGAAAATCAGGTTGATGTCAGAATCCAACGTCACATTGACGTTATTCTCCAACGTTGGACAGAAGTTGTATTTTGGTTGAAAATGAGAATTGGGTTGACGTCAGAACTGCATTTTTGGTCAAAAATGAGTTATCATTTTCATGACATTCAAGGCATCCTTTGTTATGTGACAAAACATCTTATCTCAAATGTGTGTCGTTTTGGAGAAAGATTGTAGTAGGATCTGTAGTTATTGCAGTTACTGCCTTTTTCCTTGGTATGGTGCTACGTTTCTGGTAAGTAATACAAAGCAAGAATACAGTAACTACAAAATAGGGGTAAAATATCAAATATGAGGATTGATATGTACAAAGAATAAGCTTATATAAAGTAACAAAACAGCCACATGTCTAATAATCTACCTACAACTACTTAGACTGGATGACAGGATAACTTTAAAGTCATTTTTCTCAGTTCTGCACTCTGCGTAGTTACTGCCTTTTTGCTTTTTAGGGTACTTTGTTACTGTCCACCTCTGGTTACCATCTTCTGCTGCTATGGACATTATTACAATGCATGCACAGGCTGCTACTGACATTGAACACGAATGCGCTGCCCCTTGTTTGCATGCAGAGTAAAGGACATGCATTCCCCATGGTAATATCAATAATGGTGGAAGATGGCAACTTGCGAGAGAAGAATTGTTGAATAAAGTGTTAATTTTTCACACAAAATATATCTTTGTAGTGTCATAAAATTACGGTTGAACCCCTGATATATACATTATATATATATATATATATATATATATATACTGTGTATATATAATGTTTTAACAATGTCCTTGCTATGTTTTTGTACCTTGATACTGCTGTCTACAGAGGGTCAGAGAGCTTCCAGATTTAATCAAAAATAACTTAATGTGTGTTCTGAAGATGAATGAAGGTAATTAATTACTGAAATTTCCTTTCTGGGTGAACTAACCTTTTCATAATTATTAGGAAGCCATATTTCATGTTTTTAGCTGTGAAGTTTATTAATTGTTGAATCTGAAAATAAAATGGGTTCCATTGTTCAGATTTCTCAGAGGATGAGGAGGAGGAGGAGGACAGCGAAGATGAGGAAACCATTCCTGCTAAAAATGTACAGCAGGAAGATGCTCCTGCTGAAATGAATGGTATGTATTTTAAATGTAAAAAAGTATCTACATAACAGTTAGGATTCTCCTTGTATTTGTATACTTGGATGAGAAGGTGTAGGTGATTTGCTTAAAGGTCCCATGACATGCTACTTTTTGTAGGCTTTAATATAGGCCTTAGTGGTCCCTAGTACTGTATCTGAAATCTCTTTCCAAAAATTCAGCCTCGGTGCAGAATTATAGCCACTACAAGCCAGTCCCAGAATGAGCTTCCTTCAGACAGGCCGTTTCGGTGTCTGTAGCTTTAAATACTAATGAGGAGGAGAAAGGCGGCGCGAGGTGGAGGGTGGGTGTGGCCTTGACCATCTTGCGCAACGGGAACGTGGCGTGCATGTTTACGTTGGATATAGCAATGGCAAGAAGACACGCAGTCTTTCAAGCATTTCAGTTTGACCCAGAATCTGATCCAGATGGAGAAGCAACGGATGAAGAAGTTGCAACTCAGCGGCTCCAGCAGGACGTTTCCGAATGGTCAGTTTAAAATATTATGTCTGGATACGGTACTTTATTCGGATGGTTTAGTTATTATCATGTAGCTAACGCGAACCTACTGTTGCCTTTTCATGAGAGATCTGTAACGTCTGTATTTATCTTATTACAATATCATCAAGCTCTGCGATCTTGAAATGCGGATATCGCGCGCGCCATATAACCAACAGGAAAACGGTTATCCAAATAACAAAGACGTGTACAACACTCACGTTACAGTGTGTGTATTCACACACATAAACTGCATAGCTGCATAGCTAATGTTACAGCCACATTCTACGTGTAAAATCTAGGTAACGTTAACCATAAACAGTAAAGCAACACACTTATATATCATTAGTTGACTTACTTGTCCGAGGTGTGTAGCTGAGCCAAAGAGAGTGATCCAGACTTTAGTTTCAGACGTTCAGCAAGCCCAGCTCTGTATTGACCCTTCGGTGTTCATTTGTACATCCAATTATTGAGCAATTGTTATGCTTCGCTCGCTCAAAAGCCATGATATCTCTCGTCTCGTGGACAAACTAAAATCGCGCGCGCGCGTTCCTACTTCCTAGCGCATTTTCTCATGGGCGGAAAATCTCTGGGCGGGCAAAGCAGAGACAGGGGAGGTAACATTTCCTCCTTATGACGTCATAAGGAGGAGATTCAAGATCAGCGCGTATGAACCTCCATTTTCTCAAAGGCAGAGAAAGATAGCAAAAGCTCGATTTACACCGATTGAAATTTTTAGAAACTTGGGGACCATATACAGGCTAGGGGAACTCATATTAATGTTAAAAAACCTCAGAAAGTGAAAATTTCATGTCATGGGACCTTTAAAGGGATATTTCACAGAAAAAAATTAATTCTGTAATTTCCTCACCCTCAATCTTTTATAAATTTCTTTGTTCTGCTGAACACAAAATATATTTTGATGAACCAAGCATGTTTGGGCACCATTGACTTCCATAGTAGGAAACATACTATGCAAATATATATGTGGCCTGGGAACTGCTTGGTTACAAACTGCTTGGCATTCTTCAAAACATTTTTTTGTTCAGTAGGAAAAAAAACAGATACATGCAAGTTTGGAACAACTTTTGGGTGAGGAAATGATGACAATTATAATTTTTAGGTGAACTATCCTTGTAACAAGAGAAATGTGTTAATTATTTATGGTAACCCTTGTTCCCAGAGGGAGAAAACTGAAATGTTACTTCCCACTATGAGTTTGCTTTCAGAGCACAAATCACCTTCAGTCTTTCTTGAAAAGGCCAGTGGGAATTGGCGTGCAAAATGTGCATGCTTGGCTCCACCGGAAACATTGAGTATATAAGGCCACAGTGGAAAAACGTCTCGGTTACGTATGGTAACCCCCGTTCCCTGAAGGAGGAAACGGAGACAATGAATTGGGATTGCGCTATGGAGACAATCCTCTATGAGTATATTTTAACGAGCCAATGAAGTTGGCAACGAGTGTTTTGCATTACACACTCCGCAGTGTGGGTATAAATACGGAAGTGGATGCACTCCCTTTTGTTTTTTGCTGAGGAGCCGGGCCTGTGGCCTGGCCACAGCAATGGCACAGCAAATTGTGATGGGTCAGAGACCGACAAAAATGACTAAAACGCCATGGTAGGTTCCCTAACCACCTAGTGCTCTTGACATGGCCGAGACCCTCTTCAAAAACATATTCTGGTGTTTTGCAATCTCAGAGGATTTTCTCTTGGACCATAGACCCCAATTTCCAGACTGAGCTCAAGATCTAGGATATTGAGAGAGACACATGGTCATATTGTCGATTTCCAACACCGCTGGAGCCACCACATTCCCTGGGCAGAGTGTGCTCAGAACTCCCTGAATCAAGCCACTACTGAATTAACCACGTTCTAATGCATACTCTGCTACCAGCCTCCCTGTTAACCTGATCAGGTGTGCCATCTGAGGTTCCAGTTGTGAACCATTGGTTCCAAGAGAGCAAGAGGGTCTGGGACTAGGGATGGGAATTGATAAGAATTTAACGATTCCGATTCCATTATCGATAATGCTTATCGATTCGATTCCTTATCGATTCTCATTGGGTGAGGGAATAAGTACAAATTTGTTTGTTTGTATTAACTCGCTTTAATATCTGATCAGAAGACACAGGACAGAGTATACACAAATTATGTGTAGCAACCTCCGAACAAACCTAAAAGTATGTGAGCTACTTCTCAAAGTAAAGTCCAGGGACCTATAGCCTAGGGCAGTGTTTCTCAACAAGTATGCCTGGAAAGATTATCAAGAAGAGTGCCTTTAGGATTAGGAAATTGTTAATTTTCACATTCATTGGTCCAGACAATAAAATAAAAATAATAAATAAATAAAACTGCCATTTATGTGCCATAAAAACTAAAAACACAGACTGAAAACAGTCAAGGAAGAGCTTGTGCCTTTTGGAATATTAACAGTGCTCATTTGGATTAGGCTACTGAGTTACTAAAACAATCTTTGTCAAATAATACACTTGTTTCTTCACAGTTTGAACATTCTTGTTTCCATTTGTTTCATTTTAAGATCTGAGGTGAATTATCCATTGTTGCTTTTACAGCTACAAAGCTGGGAGCACTAAATTATATTCAAAGTCACATTACACGCTTTTAACATTAAATAAAGTACATAAACAGTATCTGAGATTATCATTGCCACACTGTGTTTGTTGTTCCAGCGCGACATCGCAGAAAAATAGAAACCGTTTCTAAAATAGAATCATCGCAGCTGGTTAGGGCAAAAACTCTGATTAACATGGAAAATATACCTTTTATCGCATGTTGCAGTGTCGCGTGTAGTCTGCCTCAATGCCATGTTTGCTCATAGTGTTTGCTGCTATCTGAACCAAAACAATGCAGCGTGTGTGTGACGTCATGACACATTTGCAACAAGCAGAACCGATAAGCGGAATCGTTAAGCAGGCATGCTAATGGTTCTAAGGAATTGATTCATTGGTCACCGGTTCTAAGGAAGAACCGGTTCTTGGTTCCTGTCCCTATCTGGGACTCATCTCACATCCATCTACAGAGGGCAGTATGAAGACAAAAGAGCCAATGCAAGAAGAGCTGCAACTCCCCAGTACCATCAGAGTCAGAAGGTCTGTCTCTCTACCAGGGATATTCTGTCAGAATCAGTCACATTATCTACTCCATATCTATCAGCTCCTCCCACTTGATTGGAATAACCACAGTTCTAATCACCTGCACCATATGTTTGCTGCACTCACACACACTTGGTCTGGTAAATGACTGTTTCAGACCTCCTTGGATCACCAACTTACTGCACTGGAGGAGTTAGAGTGTTTCAGTGATGCTCTTTTAGACTCCCCTAACTGAACTGTTTATTACCCCATTCTCAGATTCATCCTCTGCTTCATTGTTCTCTTTAAAAAGGGGTCATGAACTGCCTTTTTTCTTTTGTGCTGTTCAGAAGTCTGCCTATAATGTCAATAGCAATATTATTACATAAAAATCATCATAAATTCGAAGTAATAGGCTATTTTTTGACCCCTTTAATGTATTTTCCACTTTTGTCTTTTTCCCTCGTTTTAGCTGGAATCCAGCTATTCCAGCTAACTCGTACAGTCAACTAAATTTTATGTACTTAGCTGCGTTCTGTATATTGCAACAGACCTGTCAATAAACCCAGACATCTTCTGCCCACCGTTGAGTCCTGTGACAAGACCAGACAGCTTAACAATTTAGCAGGGTTGGCTATACCTGTTGATACTGATCTATATTGTCCCATTGTCTGCTCCTTTGCTCTCTGCAGTGTATTTTTCCCACTTGTCTGGAATCATCATGTCCTCATCACACCTGCAATTCATTACTTATTGTTATTCTTTGTGTACTACTTGAAGGATCTACTCACCTGCATTCTGTGTACTGCCACAAACCTGTCAATAAAACTGGCCATCCAGCCCATCTTCTATGCTCCTCTAAGTCCAGTAACAGAAGACCAGACCACCTAACTACTGTAGCAGTTTAGCAGGGTCCACATCTAATCACAGAGGATTTGTTACCCTTCGGCTCTACATTGTCCCTTTAGGGCATCCCGCTTGTGTTCTCTTCTTCCACCATTTCCCATTTGATAGTCACCAATGAACCCTGGTTTCTGCAACCTTATACATCCTGTTTTTTAATTAATCTGGCTTTGCTACTTCATTGGACTTTGAGAGGTCTAGTTCCTCCGGTAGGAGTCACGGGTGCTATTGGCGTTGCACCAAGCTCTAATCTTTGATGGGAAGTGTTTTCTCATACAATACGAGTTAGCTTGTCAATGGTTTGGAAACCATTAGGAGACTATTGTTGTGGAGTAGCCATTCAGATATTAATCTTACAACTGTAGTATTGCCCAGTGGTTTATGTATGTATGCATAATATTTCTATGTAGACAAAGCATGTCTATCTATTACAGAGCCTTTGGGAAGGAGGAAACCGTGCCCGAAGGACACATCTGAAGGACTAAACACTGACAGAAATGTCTCTGAAAACAATGGTATGGTAAATGTGGGTTTTAATTTTAATTGAATTCATGTAATGCATATAGATTAAAGAAAGAACAAAAATATAACACTTATTTCCTAGTTCTCAACACTGTTTAATAGGTTTAATTTCACATTTGAAGTAGCAATATGGGCATACAATCCCATTTAAATTTGTGTTGGCTTACCTGTTCTTAAATACAAACACAGTCATGCTCAATTTGAGAAAACATTACTTAAAGGATTAGTTGCCTGATAATTTTTCTCACCCCGATGTCATCCAAGATATCCATGTCTTTCTTTCTTTAGTGAAAAAGAAATTAAATTATTTTTTTAAGGAAAACATTTCAGTATTTTTCTACACAGAATGGACTTTAATGGCAACCAACTATCCCAATGTTCAAAGAAGGTTCAAATGTCCATCTCAATGCAGCTTCAGAGTCTCTACACAATCCCATTCGAGAAATAAGGGTCTTATCTAGCGAAACGATTGGGCATTTTCTCAGAAAAGAAAAAAAACTATATACTTTAAGCACAATTGTTCGTGTTGCGCTGGTCTGCAACGCACCAGAAATTAAAACAAAGATGTCGGATGATTTTGAAGTTGGAGGAGAAAATGATATGGAATTTTTCGCCATTCCCTGCTTTTTTGAACCGGAGTACACAGATAAATAACTTGGATGATGTGACAGGTGACGTTTCCAAGGTGATGATGTGATTTCCAGCATTGCAGACCAGCGCAACACAAATAATTGTGCTTAAAAATTATATATATGTTCTTTTTTTAAAAAAAATTTATGACAGATCGTTTTGCTAGATAGGACCCTTATTTCTCGACTGGGATTGTGTTGAGACTCTGGAGCTGCATTGAGATGGACATTTGAACCTTCTTTGAACATTGGGATAGTTGGTTGCCATTAAAGTCCATTCTGTGTACAAAAATACTGAAATGTTTTCCTCAAACTTAATTTATTTTCCACTGAAGAAAGAAAGACATGGATATCTTGGATGACATTGGGGTAAGTAAATTATCAGGAAATTTTCATTTTGAGGTGAACTAATCCTTTAAACATATATTTATATCAGTTAAGCCAGGGAACAAGTTCTGTTTAAAAGGCACATGACTTAAAAATGGTTGTTAGTAATGCTAAGAATGTATCATCTTGTTTGTTTTTAGTCTTAAGCAGAAGAAAAAAGCGAACACCCAAAAGACCATGGACCAATGCTGAAGTGAATGCAGTAATAAGACACTTCAGATCTCACATCAGTAAAGGTCACTTGGCGTCAATGAGGGAATGTTAGGTCTGCAAAAGGTGCGAGCATCCAGTGCTACAAAACAGGACAGTTCAAAACATCAGAGACTTTGTTAATGACAAAATAATTAATGACAAAATTGACACTGAGTGACAATGAGTCACAATCTTCTGAAAGCAATGTTGTTGTTTTTAGAAGTAACGTTTTGTAATTCCTGTCACTAAGTGAAAATGTTCTGAATGTAAAGTTATTGTTTTTAGAAGTAATAGTTTTTTTAATTCCCGTCACTGAGTGACAATGTTCTGAATATAATAGTGCTGTCAAAATCAAAATAAGTTGGATGTGACAAAGGGCTGTGGAGAAGGGGAAAGGATAGTGGATGCAGGCAGATGGGAATGTGGAGGCACAGATGGATGTTTCCAGATGTTGCTGACCCAGAGCGCAACCAGGACGATAGCCCACAGCGGACTGAATGGAGGGAACAGCCATGATGGTGATTTAAGGGGCATCATCCTTGTGACGATCGGCGAACAGGCAGACGCTGGAAGAAACTCTCGTGCAGACGTAAAGCCGAGGAAGCAATGAAGTGCCGATGACCGACCGACCGACGGAGCCCCAGTGACGACCCCCAAGAAGGAAGCTGGGATCCTGAGGGCTGAAGACGAGCCATTTTGACTGAGGGCGGAGGTGACAACTGAGTGAAGGCGGAGCTAGCCAGAGCCGAAGGGGTGGAGGGTCGGAGGGCAGTGGACAGCTTGCTAATCCGCAGCAGAGGCGTGCCAAGGTCCAAGGGACCCAGGCGAGGTTGAATGGCCAAAGGTCAACGCTAGAGTCGAGGGAGGAAGGAGTGCAGGGGAGCCAGGGTGACGGGTCGAGGTGAATCTGAGCACTCCAAGGCTGGAGGTGGAGCCACAGGCTCAGACCACAGGCTCAGATCTTGCAGGTCCAAGCTGGAACCTTGCCACTGAGTTACCAATGGAAGACGATGAAGACTGGGTGATGAGCACTTCAGTGGCTGATGACTGATGATGGGCATAGAGAGATCAATAGAATTCAATAAAAAAACAAAGTGCTACCAACAGCAGTCAGGAGAGGTGGTGGGACCGGGAGACTAGGTGGGGTTAGCATGACTGAAGAAGATAACTGACATAGAGGTAAGTGAACTGCTCTCCACTGATACCACCCAGTCTTCATTGTCTTCCATTGGTAACTCAGTGGCAAGGTTCCAGCTTGGACCTGCAAGGTCTGAGCCCAGCACTCCAAGGCTGGAGGTGGAGCCACGGGCTCAGACCTTGCAGGTCCAAGCTGGACCTTGCCACTGAGTTACCAATGGAAGACAATGACGACTGGGTGGTAATCTGAGCACTTCAGTGGCTGATGACTGAGGATGGGCATAGAGAGATCAATAGAATACAATAAAAAAAACAAAGTGCTACCAACAGCAGTCAGGAGAGGTGGTGGGAGAGGGAGACTAGGTGGGGTTAGCATGACTGAAGAAGATAACTGACATAGAGGTAAGTGAACTGCTCTCCACTGATACAACCCAGTCTTCATCGTCTTCCATTGGTAACTCAGTGACAAGGTCCCAGCTTGGACCTGCAAGGTCTGAGCCTGTGGCTCCACCTCCAGCCTTGGAGTGCTGGGCTCAGACCTTGCAGGTCCAAGCTGGAACCTTGCCACTAGGGTTGGGTATTGGTTGGGTTTTATCCGATACCAGTACCTACTCGGTATTTTTCAAACGGTTCCGGTGCTTAAACGGTTCTTAAACCGGTACTTAAGAAAACGAAACTGCACACACTTTATCAAAAAAATAATATCTGTGTGTTTTCTGAATTTTTTTTTCTGATTTCTGATTAAATTAAAAATTGTGCTGATGTAGCCGAAAACACTTAAGTTAAGATAAAAATTTTGTCTTCTAATATTATTTATATATATTATATATATATTATATTACATATTATTAGTGATCGACCGATATATCGGTCAGCCGATATATCGGGCCGATATTTTGCGGGTTTGACGTGCATCGGCCGATACGCGGCTGCTGCGTTCGCCGATAGTTTTTTCCCGGCATTATTTACAGACAGGCGTCCGCAGGCAGCTTTGCGTTGCTGGAGACACTGCACGTGCAGCCCATGCACTGCCCCTCCCACACTAGCTGAGTGCTGGAAGCCTCTTCAAAACAACTTTCAAAGCATCTTTTAACTGTTTGACTTAGCTGAAATATTGCCATACACTTTGAAAGTGGAAACACGTTGCTCTATATGTGTGTGCAACTATAGCTAAGCAAGTTTGAGGGTCCAAATGGAAAACGCGAATGCCGAATATATGCTTGTCATTGTATTTAGGGAGCTGCAAATTGCTAAGTTTGAGGCTATCCATATGCATACGGCAGCTGTTACAAACACTGGTCATAGGATTAAATAATGCCGACGTTGGTTCGTGATTCCGTGATATTTGTGGGAGTTTTATTCAGCGAGGTGGTCGAACTCAGTCAGAACACTCCCTGAGGTAAAAGAATCGACGCGGTTGCGACACGCATGCGATGCAGCGCGCTCGTTTGTCCCGGCGCTCATATGCCGTGGTGAGATGAAAAGTTGAAAACATTTAAACTTTTCAGAATGCCGCAAGCGCACGCAGGTTATGTGACAAAAAAACAACTGACCTTTCCATGACAACATCGAAAGCTCGGCCGAACAGCTGATCAAAGCTGGACAGGGCAGGTTTTTATTTTTCATCTCCATAAATATATGTGACGTTAGTCGTAAAGGGCTTGAAATAAATTAATCCTTACTTCCTCGTCATCATGAGTAGAGTGCAGTTCATAGTTGCATAGCAACGACAGACGCCACGGGAGTGCAAGCGCTTGTAGAAAGGAGAAAGCGTCGCGGCTGTGCTTACCACACGTTTTTAGACGCGATATGTGAACAGTCCCTAATTCATAATAAACTGAGAATCTATTTGGTTTAAAATCGTTTTTGTTTTGTTTAAAATGGTGATCACAATTACATATATCAGACAACTACACAGAATAACATGTTCCAGTCTATTTATATAAAAAAAAATTGAATCATTAATTCAAACACGTTTAAAACGAATTAATTCAGTCTCATTCATAAATACCTGTTTAATTAATGGATGATTCACCGTTTTTTTAATGAATCTCTTGAGTCTTCTTGAATAAATGATTAAATGGAAAAAAAATTAACAGTCGATTTTTGCCACCTACTAGAGTAATGTAATCAACACAATGTTTATGTGAAGAGAGTCTCCTTTCACTTTTCGCCATTTTATTGGTTATTGCTTAAAATTGGCAAGAATAAAAGGAAAACATTTATTTATTCTTCAAGTATTTGCCCTTTTCTTTGCCCACAATTTGGGTGATATGAATGTAAGATAATTGCAGAAGTGACACTGATCTGTGTTTTTGTTTATTCTTTTTAAAGAAATGGCAACAAATCCAGTGTGGCAGCATTTTACGCAGCCTACTGTAAATTGAGTGAGCAAAAGCAGTATCGGCTCCAAATATCGGCCCAAGAAAATCGGCAGCCCGTATCGGTCATCGGCTAAGGCTGATGAAAAAAAATCGGTATCGGCACTAAAAAATCCATATCGGTCGATCCCTACATATTATATATTATAGACTTTTACAAAACAGAGAAATATCTGACACTGAGCAGAAATATTTAACACACAAAGTATAGTCTCATATAAATATACTTGATATAGGCTACTTCATACTTGATATGCAAGATTTGCAGATGGCATTAAAATACTAGACTTACCCGAAGAGGAACACTGCAGCTGAACTTGAACTTTAGTCAAGAATGTCAGAGGTTTTGGGTTCTAATCCGCATGCGTAGTTTTTTTAAACCGATAATGCTCATCAGTGGTTGTATATCAAGCAGGGACACTTTGTGTGCATTATATGTTGTGATTTCACCAGAACGAATAGATATGAGGCGCCGTCTAGGGCTTAAATCGAACTTCATTCACGCACACATAAAACGCTTGCATACACATATACTAGTCACACATACATGTATACTGCTGAATGCTCCAACTATATGAAATGCACAACGTCACATCTAAAGTCGCTCACGCACACACACACACACACAAACCGCGCACATACTCATCTGAGACGCGAGCACACACACACACACACATAAACTCGCGCACATACTCATCTGAGACGCGAGCACACACACACACACACACACACACACACACACACACACACACACACACACAAACTCACACACATGCTCATCTGAGACGCGAGCACACACACACACACACAAACTCGCGCACATACTCATCTGAGACGCGAGCACGCACACACAAACTCTCCAAACACATAACGTTACTCCTATAGACGGCGCCTCATAAATAGATCGATCTCTGCAACGTATTGAAGCGCGCGTCCGAGACGAGTGCGGTGTGCGTGAGCCACAAGAGAAAAGAATTTTCAGCACTAGATCGTCTCTTATTTAACAAACGAACGAAATGAATGCTCTGCTGGTTAACTGGAGATGTTTTGTTATTGGATCATTCGTGCCGCGAGATGTTTTATAGGGGGCGGTGAAAAAAGTCAGGCACCGAAATCAGGCACCGAAAGTTTCGTTCTTATTCGGTCTGGTTACTACCGTTTACGTCGGAACCGGTTCCCTATTGGAACCGGGTTTCGGTACCCAACCCTACTTGCCACTGAGTTACCAATGAAAAATGCGGAACAGTTAGTTCATGCGTTCATGACCTCAAGGCTAGATTTTTGTAATGCTCTACTGGGTGGTTGCCCTGCAGGCTTAATAAACAAACTACAGCTAGTTCAAAACACAGCAGCTCGAGTTCTTACCAGAACCAGGAAGTATGACCATATTAGCCCGGTTCTGTCAACACTGCACTGGCTCCCTATTAAACATCGTATCCATTTTAAAATATTGCTGATTACTTACAAAGCACTAAATGCTTTAGCTCCAACAGTGCTTGAGCGAGCTCTTAACGCATTATAGTCCTTCACGTCTATTGCGTTCTCAAAATTCCGGCCAGTTGATAATACCTAGAATATCAAAATCTACTGCTGGCGGTAGATCCTTCTCCTATTTAGCACCAAAACTCTGGAACAGTCTTCCTACCATTGTCCGGGAAGCAGACACACTCTGTCAGTTCAAAGCTAGACTAAAGACACATCTCTTTGACCTAGCATTCACATAACACATTATAGACTTCTATAATTCAATGTTAGGCTGCATAGATCAGGTCATCCGGAACCGGGAACACTTCCCATAAATCCTGATGTACTCGTTACATCATAAGAAGAATGGCATCTACGCTAATTTTACTGTTTTTGTTCATCCCGAGGTTTTCCCGCAGCCTGCCGGATCCAGATCTGATGAAGGACCTGCGCCTGGACACACTCACACACACTTGTTTTTGTGGTATAGAAGGACACTGATGCCCAAACAAGTTTGGTGGTGGTATATGGGGACACCCCTTTCCCAATGCCCTACAGTGATGATACAAATATCAAAAATTTTGTTTTAATCTGCAGATCACAAATCTGACTTCAAATGTTCTATACACACAACAGAACAGAAAATATGACCATATGATATTTTGGTGGTACACAAGGACATTCCCGCCCATCCTAAAATGTTCCCGCCTATGACATAATTGTGATTTTTGGGGCCCGACTTGATTATGAGGACACTCTTTTTACAATACACTAAATATGTCATTTCAGTGGATTACAGGGACCAATGTGTTTTACTGGTACATGACCACACACACACACAAACCTGACAACACAGTGCATTACCAAGACTAAGGTGATTTAAGAGGACTGGATCTTAAACACAATACACAACTGCATAATCCAACATTATAAGGACGAGTGTGTTTAATGGTACATGCCCACACACGTACACAAACCTGACAACACGGTGTATTACCAAGACTAAGGTGATTAAAGAGTACCGGATCTCCAATACAATACACAAAACAACTTGCAACATTACAGGGACAGAAGTGTTTTATAAGTGCTTTAATTATGAATTCAATAATATCATCATAAACATTGAGTTTTTTTCAGTTTTACCATGTAATACAATCATGTCATGCCATTTTAAGGGGAAAGTGACATCCACAAACTTAAAAACATGGTCAATAAAACTTGCACAACTGTGTGATCTTTCAGAAAGCATACAGTATCATTATTGTTTTGACATATTAAAATGACAAACAGATGAACCATGCAAAACTTTGAAAAGATTGACAAAACAGCCCTTGGAAACAGGCACAATTTAAAGATGTCATTAAACAGGCTTTGAAATGTATAAAATGAACTCATTCAATATGCAATATATGCTGCAACATGTAGAGAAACCGACTTACAAGGGACGGTTTACCTAAAAAGACAATTCTGTTATTTCCAGAAAATGTAAACAGAATTGTCAAGTTTCAAAGCAGAATTACAGAGATAACAGGAAAAGTATTCAACAAAGTTAGTTTGGGCTGTACATCAGCTCTAGAAGAGTATAGTGTCATTAGAATACAACCATCATTGTAAGTACAAAAGCTCTCATGTGTTTAGAGAATACTAAAGCATGTATTCTTCTGTACAGAGAATGAGAGAGAGGCAGAAATTGAAAACCCACGGAAAGGATCCTCAGCGGTCTTACACTGCTGACATTCAGTCAGTGTGGCCAGTTTTCCTTTGGTTATACACTCACCGAAAGGATTATTAGGAACACCTGTTCAATTTCTCATTAATGCAATTATCTAATCAACCAATCACATGGCAGTTGCTTCAATGCATTTAGGGGTGTGGTCCAGGGGCCGTATGTATAAAGCCACTCAGAGTAAAATTTTAGTCTCAAGTCTGTCAAAATTCTAAGAATGATGTCATTTTACTTTTATTCCTAGACTTAAGAATAAGTGTGATTCATAAAGGTTCCTAAGTGTCAAGACTAGGTCTCAGCTCCTAAATTATTTAAGAGAGCTGAAGAGGTCTCTTAACCTAGTTAGGAGTAACAAGATGGCAGCAGAGAGGAGGTCGCCACGCACTTTTCAATGAAAATATGATGTATTGGAGTTACAGTAAATGATGACGGAGTTGATTTTATAGCAATGAAATAAAAAGGAAAGTAATAATTACATTGTTGCTGACTGGAAAAAAGCAGCAGTGCACCGGTGATGACTTGAGCTCATCATTCCACAGTAAGCAGGGTCTTAATAGCACTATTGTGGCACTGACCACATTAGTGGCTAAAAGTGATGTGCAGAGTTTTTTTTATTGTTTTTTTATGACCCTACAAGTTTTTAGTTCATTATACAGCTGCTCTGAGAAAACAGTGATGTCATTGTTCAGCCCAGTTCAGTTCTCAGACAATGGTGTCAATCCAGGCAGATCAATAATATTGTTGAAAAAAGGGCTAACTACACCAACAGGTTTTTTTTTTTTTTTTAAACTAAAAAGCTCACAGGATAAGAAAAAAATCATACATTGTCTGCAACATAGTCAGTTATTAATATTTCATTGTCCTCTCTTGTTCATTTGTTTGACAGCCTTGGCTAAAAATGATGTCTGTACAGTTTGACATGTTTCATTGTGTTATCACAAATAAACAATTGACTCCAAGCACAACTACACAATACGCGTACAAAATCTTTAACACATTTGTAACCCTATTTGAATGAAGGGTGAGTGTCAATTTTCCTTGGCCTCACTTTTGGTCAATACTATATGGCAGTTCTTTGACTTTCCAATTGATCTTCAAATCTCGCAGTAAAATAAAGCCACTTTATTGAGTATTTCGGGCTTTCCTGAGTTGTTGGATCCATTGATGGAACTCATGTTTGCATAATTGCTCCAACTGTGAATGAGGAGACACGCATCAATAGAAAAGGGTTTCCACAGCATAAATACTAATTTGTGATAATTTTGCACAATGCACTGCAAAACATTTTTTAAAATAAATTTAAATATTAAAGCTTCAGTGTCTTAAATAAATTATTTTATTATAATTAGATTAAATGATTGGTGTCATGCTGCAGTGACCTCATCCTTGCAGGCTCACAATTGGCTGATTCAGTGGTTGAGGGCGGCCATTTTGGGTTGACATCATTGTAGTCCTTAGTTTACAACACTTAAGTCCCACTTCAGTCAGCACTTAAGAATCAGTCTTATACTTTACTGAAAGTTGCTTTTAGCTGCTTTATAAAAGTCTCCTACTCTTAGAAAAGTCCTACTCTTTACTAAGTATTTTCTGACACTTAAGTCAAAGCTTAAGACTATTCTTAAGAGCATTTCTTAGAAGTTTTATACATACGGGCCCTGGTCAAGACAATCTCCTGAACTCCAAACTGAATGTCAGAATGGGAAAGAAAGGTGATTTAAGCAATTTTGAGCATGGCATGGTTGTTGGTGCCAGACGGGCCGGTCTGAGTATTTCACAATCTGCTCAGTTACTGGGATTTTCACGCACAACCATTTCTAGGGGTTTACAAAGAATGGTGTGAAAAGGGAAAAACATCCAGTATGCGGCAGTCCTGTGGGCGAAAATGCCTTGTTGCTGCTAGAGGTCAGAGGAGAATGGGCCGACTGATTCAAGCTGATAGAAGAGCAACTTTGACTGAAATAACCACTCGTTACAACCGAGGTATGCAGCAAAGCATTTGTGAAGCCACAACACGCACAACCTTGAGGCGGATGGGCTACAACAGCAGAAGACCCCACCGGGTACCACTCATCTCCACTACAAATAGGAAAAGAGGCTACAATTTGCACAAGCTCACCAAAATTGGACAGTTGAAGGCTGGAAAAATGTTGCCTGGTCTGATGAGTCTCGATTTCTGTTGAGAAATTCAGATGGTAGAGTCAGAATTTGGCATAAACAGAATGAGAACATGGATCCATCATGCCTTGTTACCACTGTGCAGGCTGGTGGTGGTGGTGTAATGGTGTGGGGGATGTTTTCTTGGCACACTTTAGGCCCCTTAGTGCCAATTGGGCATCGTTTAAATGCCACGGCCTACCTGAGCATTGTTTCTGACCATGTCCATCCCTTTATGACCACCATGTACCCATCCTCTGATGGCTACTTCCAGCAGGATAATGCACCATGTCACAAAGCTCGAATCATTTCAAATTGGTTTCTTGAACATGACAATGAGTTCACTGTACTAAAATGGCCCCCACAGTCACCAGATCTCAACCCAATAGAGCATCTTTGGGATGTGGTGGAACGGGAGCTTCGTGCCCTGGATGTGCATCCCACAAATCTCCATCAACTGCAAGATGCTATCCTATCAATATGGGACAACATTTCTAAAGAACGCTTTCAGCACCTTGTTGAATCAATGCCACGTAGAATTAAGGCAGTTCTGAAGGCAAAAGGGGGTCAAACACAGTATTACTATGGTGTTCCTAATAATCCTTTAGGTGAGTGTATGTGCCTTAAAATGTTAAATTGCAGCTGTAACTTCAGCATTTGACCAGCACACTTTTTGTCCTTTCCACAAGGTTTTCTATTCCTGCCTCACGTTCATTCTCTGTACAGAAGAATACATGCTTTAGTAAACTCTAACTATATGAGAGCTCATGTACTTACAATGGTGGTCATATTCTGATTTAAACCTCAGGTACCTTGAGGAACTTCAGTGGTTTCTCGATGGGCATCTTCTGAACACCTGTAGGAAATCAGTTATAGACAGATCAGAAACTCAGATGTAACTCAAACCTGCATCTAGAACTTAAAACTGGTTATACATCTGATATCTAAAAATTACATTTCAAATGACATTCAAAACATTATTCTGGAGATGGAATGTTGTGTTAAACATCTCCTTTTTAAAGTTTTTGACCAACATGAACATGATAAACTTATTGGTTTGGTACTGATTCCATTAATTTTGTTCTAGAAAAATTGTTATTTATAATAATATCTGATTATTGATAACTGATTTTTACAATTAATGGCAAAAGGAATGTTTAGAAATGTAATCTGATATTATCTACTGACACACTATAGCAGGGTTCACCAATCTCGGTCCTGGAGGGCCGCTGTCCTGCAGAGTTTAGCTCCAACCAGCTCCAACACACCTGGTTGAAAGTTTCTAGTATGCCTAGTGAGACCTTGATTATCTGGTTCAGGTGTGTTTAATTGGGGTTGGAGCTAAACACTGCAGGACAGCGGCCCTCCAGGACTGAGATTGGTGAACCCTGCACTATAGTATGATATATATATACATACACTATGAACAAAATTCTAAACGCTTTTGTTTTTGACCCCATTTTTCATGAGCTGAACTAAAAGTTAAGACTTTTTCTATGTACACAAAAGGCCTATTTCTCTCAAATATTGTTCACAAATCTGTCTAAATCTGGGTGTCGGGGGTCTGGAAACAAGTCATTATCTGGTGTGACCATCATTTGCCTCACGCAGTACAACACATCTCCTTCGCATAGAGTTGATCAGGTTGTTGATTGTGGCCTGTGGAATGTTGGTCCACTCCTCTTCAATGGCTGTGTGAAGTTGCTGGATATTGGCAGGACCTGGAAGACGCTGTCGTATACGCCGATTCAGAGCATCCCAAACATGCTCAATGGGTGACATGTCCGGTGAGTATGGTGGCCATGCAAGAACTGGGATGTTTTCAGCTTCCAGGAATTGTGTACAGATCTTTGCAGAATGGGGCCGTGCATTATCATGCTGCAACATGAGGTGATGGTCGTGGATGAATGGCACAACAATGGGCCTTAGGATCTCATCAAGGTATCTCTGTGCATTCAAAGTGCCATCAATAAAATGCACCTGCATTCGTTGTCCATAACATACGCCTGCACATACCATAACCCCACCATGGGCCACACGATCCACAATGTTGACATCAGCAAACCTGTCTGCCATCTGCCCTGTACAGTGAAAACCGGGATTCATCCGTGAAGAGAACACCTCTCCAAAGTGCCAGACGCCATCGAATGTGAGCATTTGCCCACGCAGGTCGTTTACAACGACCAACTGCAGGTCGAGACCCCGATGAGGACGATGAGCATGCAGATGAGCTTCCCTGAGACAGTTTTTGACAGTTTGTGCAGAAATTCTTTGGTTATGCAAACCGATTGTTGCAGCAGCTGTCCGGGTGGCTGGCCTCAGACGGTGTTGGAGGTGAAGATGCTGGATGTGGAAGTCCTGGGCTGGTGTGGTTACACATGGTCTGCAGTTGTGAGGCCGGTTGGATGTACTGCCAAATTCTCTGAAAAGCCTTTGGAGACGGCTTATGGAAGAGAAATGAACATTCAATTCACGGGCAACAGCAGGTGGACATTCCTGCTGTCAGCATGCCAATTGCACGCTCCCTCAAAACTTGCGACATCTGTGGCATTGTGCTGTGTGATAAAACTGCACATTTTAGAGTGGCCTTTTATTGTGGCCAGCCTAAGGCACACCTGTGCAATAATCATGCTGTCTAATCAGTATCTTGATATGCCACACCTGTGAGGTAGATGGATTAACTCGGCAAAGGAGAAGTGCTCACTAACACAGATTTAGACAGATTTTTGAACAATATTTGAGAGAAATAGGCATTTTGGGTACATAGAAGAAGTCTTAGAACTTTGAGTTAGATCTATAATTTTGTTCAGTGTATATAACTGGCTTAAAACCATTTTTCTTTGGTGAAAATACTAACGTAAAATTGCACCACAATATATATTGGTTTAAAATAATAATAAACATGTTCATAAACACAAACTTGTTAGGCTGGGTACACACCAAAAGATAATCAGGCTGATTTTGGGCCGATTTCCCGCTTCTGACAATCCTAGCTGTGTCCCGATTATCTTGATGGTTATAGATTATCTTATCAGATTTTCCCTTGGTGTGAGGTGTGTTAAGAGTGTCCGAACCTGATCGGAAGAACGTCGGAGCCCTGATCGCGAATCGCAAATATTCAACATGTTGAATATTTACGATCAGAAATCCTGAAATGTGGGGGGGAAGCCCAAGGACAAACGCGCGCATGCTCTGGAGATTATCACGTGAAAGGAAACAATATCCAATCAGAAAGCGAGATGAAGGAAGACGGAAGCATAACAAACGCAGTCATGGCGCAGCACAAAGTGAAATTGATGTGGACAGCAGAGATGGAGGATCAGCTTGTTGATTTGTGGCACAAATGTTTACACAACGTGTTGTGTAAAACTTTTCCAAACACTATCATTGCAATTTCTTCCTGCATATCGTCCGCCATGCTTATTTTGAGGTCTCTAGAGTGTTAACAGTCGAGACTCTGATTGCATGGTCTTTAGGGTTGGGTATCTAGAACCGGTTCCAAAATGCCAAAAACCGGGGATTCAATAAGACGTGCGCACTTCAATTCCGCTTATCGATTCCTTACTTTGGTGATGCTCACATGCGCGAGGTGAATGGCAGTGAGCATTTGTATTGATCTGCCAGGACCTGCCTGCCGCACATGCGCTGTACGTTATATTTACGATGGCGGAGCGCAGCAGATGTTCAAAAGTTTGGTTAAGCTTTTCAAAAAAAGATGAAAATACAGCGAATTGTATCACATGCAAGAAAGACATTTCATGCAAGGGAGGAAGCACCTCCAATATGATGAAACATTTGCTGCAACACAGGGTCAATTTGAAGGAATGCAGCGCATTTGATTCGGTGCGATCTCTCAACAGCAGTACCACAGGTTTCCACACACCAGATAAAGCTACTAGCAGCAGCAATAGCAGTCTCTCACACTCAGGTACAAAACTAGAGCCGCATAATTCTGGATAAAATGAGAACCAGTTTTGTTTAAAATAGAGATCATGAATAAATACATCAGACAATTAATACGAGTCGAGTCTATAATTCCTTAAAGTGTTATATATATACACAGTATATTGTAAATTAAGATGCATTGTCACAGTTTTACTGGTAATAGCCTAAATGTAACAAGAATAAAAGGTAGAAAAAAGTATTTGCTCTCTTTTTTCTCTCCAATAAATATTGGAATCGAAACCAAGAATCGTTAAGAACCGGATTCGATAAGCAGAATCGGAATCGTTAAAATTTAAACGATACCCAACCCTCACGGTCTTTTCACATCATGGCACACCACACACTATAGGAGCAAAACGGTTAAATCTAGGGTTTTTTGTCCTCATGTTTGTGGTCTATCACATTTTGAAAATCTTATAAGATGTAAAAAATCTTTTGGTGTGTACCCAGCATTAGTTGACACATACCAACATTACTGGAGACGCCTGCAGCTCCAGCAGGAACATCACCTTCAGAACCGCTTTCATCAGGATCACTGGCATCAGAGTCCGTCATACTGATCTCATCTTAAAGAAAAAGAGACATTTAAAACAAGAACATCTTCAGTTTAACCTGTATTCAGAAGTAATTTATGAAACATGACAAATGGCACCGTTTAATAATAATAATCATATTAATAACAACTATAATACTTCACTAAGATCACTATTATCAGAATTATCGCCTAGACAGTGATATACTAATACTGTCAATGAAAAATTTATATTTTATAATGAGTATATTATTTTACAATAAGAGGTTATAATACTTTCTTAATTTCTTCACTTAAGCTGTTATACTGGCAGAAACCTGCAGTTTAAGTGAAAACAGGTTTATAAACGCATCTTATTGCAAAATTGGATTACCACAAAAAATGTGGATATAATGCGAATGTGAAAATAGAGAGTAACTGGTGCTGGTTGCGTTCCCAAATGCATGTTAAACTTATGGCACATGCAGAGATGGAGTTCACTGCATTCATTCCCTGTGAAACGAGGCATGGAAAAAGCCAGATCATGAGCTGATCGAGCGAGCAAAGTGTGCTCTTCAGTTTGAAACACACAGCACAACAGACTACAGACTTACTTTCTTATCGTCTTTTGCGATTTGATAAGGGCATTAAGCCATGTTGTGCTTTTGATTTTAATATGTTTGAGAGATGCTTTGCCAAAGCAATTGCACAAAAAACAAAGACAATTTATGTTATTATGAGGCGTAAAAATATTTTCGGTTCTTTTGGTTCAAACTGTGGAGGGACAGATTAGACTGTGGTGGGTCACTAGAGTAAAGGTAATTAATGGTAACACTATGAATTTTACTCCTCCCAAAAATGCCAAATAATAAACAGGTGAGAGCGTATTTTAGGCTATATGACACGTTATAGTGAGATATGACAGCGCTTCTGCAACACGCATCACTGCAGATGAGTAGCTGAGGATCTCTTCAGCATGCTGATGCACAAAATACAAACTAAAAATAAATTAAAGTAAGTCGCAGATGCTCAACACACAGTCATCTTCATTAAAAGTAGTGAGAATAAATGATTTTACCAGTGCTGATGCTACTCTCTCTCCTATTGATCTTAAAATTAGCTGATACAAAAAATGCTGCTCATAGCGGTAGCTTTCGATGACGTGAACACCGTTAAATCTGATATAGCGCGGGAAATGAAGATCGGATTTATGTCTGTTTTGTGCAGACACATTTATGTGGCCAAGTGTAAATGGAATTGTTTTGACAATGAAATGACCAGGTGTAAGTTCTAAAGTTCTTACTAGACTAGCATTTCCTAAAATGATGCAATGCTCTTTTTATTACCATCTCAACACAGTCTTGATCCTCCAATGATGATTGTTCCTTCTCAGGGCTCACCTGAAAGCAAAGCAAAGAAAGAAAAAATAAACATCTATTAGATACAAAGGATTCAGAGATTCTCCAAATGAAGCAGCACAGATACTTGACTCCATTAACACTGACTGATCACTGTCATAAAACATAAAATTAAAACAATTTCACATTATCAATGATATACTTGAGCAAAAGAAGGCTGATGACGCCAACTAATTCAGGTATGATGGGACATTTCAAACAGTGACTTAAGATTTAAAACACTGTGACATAAGTTGTAATCAAGTATAAAGTTAAAACCCTATAAATATATGGTCATAACCAATCAGGGATGCATGAAAATAATGCTCATTATTAATGTTATCATTGTCAATCCGATAAGAAAATTAGGCCGCTATATTAACACTAATAAATAATGGATTACTTCCTTCAGCTTCAGATGTGCACTGTTCACCATGATGGTTTTGAAATGTTTGAATCACAAATCTGTGAAATCAGCGCATTGTTACAGGGAGAGTTCGCTTGTGGAATTGTAAGTTGTAATATTTTTTATTTTTGTTATATATCTGATTTATCTCATATAGGAGTTAATGAGTGCTGCAGTAAACACTTCACTGTAGGCCTACCGGTGGTCAGCAAAACATTAATTATGATTGGGACTGTCATATATACATAACACTATAATGAGCAAACTATTGCATTAAAAACGTCGTGAATTCTTTGGGTTTAGTTGCTGTGTTTCAGCGTTTAGTCCTGGGAGGAGCGCATCCACAACAGGAGTTTCACTATGTAATAGTTGATTACTATTAATAATAGCTCAAGTTAATCTGTGCATGATTTTGTGCAAGTATAAGTTGTAATATTGTGTTTATTTTGTATAAATATCTAATTTATCATATATAGGTTGTGTTCCGTTGAGCTAAAACCATCTAACAAAGCCTCAGTTTAGGGGTGTTCCTTCAGCTCTTTAGGCCATTTCATTTTAAGTTTAATGTTGTCTAATAACTTGTTTGCATTTTAATTTCATTTGATTTATTATTATTATTATTATTATTATTATTAAGGCAATAGATGTTTTGGTAAAACTTCACAATACATATGTTATTGCATTAACTAACATGAACTAACAGAGAGAAAAACTTTTGTTAATGTGAGTTAATAAAATATGTGAGTTCATGTTAGTTCACAGTGTATTAAATAACAGATACAACACTGGATCCTAAAATGTCTTGGAAAATGTTGAGATTAACGTTAAGTAAGATAAACATTAAGTAAATCCTGTAGAAGTATTGTTCATTCATTGTTAGTTCATGTTAACTAATACTAACAAGATGAAACCTTTTTATAAAGTATTGCCATTTTTTTTTTTAAAGAAAGTTGGAAATATGAATGTAAAATTCATTTTAGAAGCTAAGAAACCTTACACTGGTTCAAACTAGGCCACTGTACTGTATATGTTTGATTTATGTTGAAGTGTTTGGGACATTGGCTTTAAATGATGTGCGTTTCGTTTTTGTAATCAGGCTTTCAAAGTATATCAAATTTTGGATTTAGATTCATCGGCTAATATATCAGATATCGGCTTTCGAATATAAAGAATGATCAGTTATCGGACCAAATGTTCATATCGCTGTATCCCTAATTTGATTTCCAAAAAAACAATACCTTCTGTACATCTCTGACTTCTGACTGGGACGGGGACGGACTCTTCATTTCGAGAGTGGAGGGTTCAACCTCACAGAGAGTCTACAAAACATCACATTAGACATGAAACAGTGGTGTAAATATGTGAACACTAGATCTCACAGATGTCTCTGCTTCGTTTGCTCGTTCTCTTCCAGCACAACTCTCACTTACTTTGTCTAGTCCCACAGTAAGAGCAGCACAATCACTGCCTGATGACCACTGGCTCTTATGGCTCATCTGAGAATATGAAATTAAGCGTTACATACAGAAACACTTCACCTAAGAGTTTTAAAAAAAGCATTATAAATGGAATATAAAGGATAATGTACAGTCAGTCAGTAATTAATACAAAATAAACTGACAGGATAATAAGGGTCCTGATACACAGCTACCTATCAATAAATATTTGCACATGAAATACTGATTTGAGATAATATACAAGATTACAAAATAGTTAAAGTTTTCAAATCAATATTTCAATATTTAAATGCTACCACAAGGTAATGTTCACGGCTTTTATGCATCACATTACAAGTGTTTTCATTCCAGTGTGTCAGGTTGTGTGTAGCAGAGTTTCTGCTAGAAAAAAATGGTGCCGGTCAAAGTGACCGGCAGAGATTTCGTTTTCCGGACATTTTGATGATATGCCGGTCAAATATTGCCTCTTAATTAGTCAAGTTGAGGAAAACTGGAGGCAGGCTATGTAACTTAAAAAAATGACATAATCAGGCCGTATAGAATGCAACATGTTTATTAGCCTAACTTTCAAATAGACGGAAAAAAAAACATGAACGTCCGATTGGCGTCAATCAACGCCAATTGTTTTTACTATGGTTTCACATTCATAGTTTAACAAACCAATCCCCCTTCCCCACATAAAATATCTGAATATCTCACGGTGTAAATAGCCGCATTTACATTACAGATTTGCGCAAATGTTTTGCGCTATTATCTAAATATCGATAAAAAACTATTGCGAAATGACGGCGTTTCCATTAACCGATGTTATGCGACTAAACGTCCTTTTTTCTCTCACGATAAGTCATTTCAAAAATCACGGCAACAGACGTTGGTTTATATAATATCACAGCCACCGCATTAGACATTATTATTATGATTAATGGAAGGAGACGTGGCGTGTTATCCAAGCATTAATGGCAGGGAAAGACCCTTGTACTGCGAACGACACATAAGGAGTTTCTGGGTGTTTCGCCCTCATTTCTGCTCCGAGGTTTTGATTGTGGCATTTATTTGAGATTTAGAATCCAGTATTCCTATAGGCTAATTATTGTTCTTTTATGAATTTAATAAAGAACTCTGTCTCGTATTCGGTCCAAACGATCCATGTAGGCTACTTTTGTCCATTCGTTTTTCCTTTTTTAACCCGTAATTGAAAAACGAAAAATGAACTGTTGTTGTCTTTTTAAAACGCAAAGTTGAACACCAAAAGTTTAATTTGAACTGGCTACACAAACTGCTGCGCAAAAAAGTAAATACCAACGCATTTTCAGATTTTTGTTTATGACTTTTTGCCCCAACATTTAAAATATTCACAAATTAATATGGAAAACATGTCGATTTTACTGGTTTTCAAAGGCCAAATTAGAACCTGGAATTGATGTTTTTCCCGCAGTGCTGAATGAGAAGAGGCATTAATATTATGAATAAACTATTGTTTTCTAAGTGTCGGCTAAAATCACATCTCCATCTCCGCTGTTAAGCAGATGCGCTTTTAGAGAGAAATGCACCTTTCATACGGATTACATAATCAGAAGGTATTAGCTTTCGATTCGAATTTGTTCGTTTTAAAGTGGACATTTCAAGCTTTAGCCTACATAGACTATATTTTGTTTCAGTTCTCGCGCTCCAGTTTATGGAGATCATGAAAGTGCGTCTGATTGTTTTATTTTATTTTACAAAAGCACAACGTTTTCTTGTTATTGTGAGTTTACACAAATAAAAGTAGTTGAGAATAATATATTATTATTTTCTGTATGACCAGAAATGATAGAGTATTTTAAGTTGTTTCCACTGTTAATAGGAAAATGCAAGTGTTCGCGCCTGCGCCTCCGTGCCATGCAGTGCGCGCTCCACACTCAGCTTTGTTCCTTTTTTGCATAAAAGCGTCTTCTAAATATAGCTTATTAAATGTTATAATATAATAAAATAATCTAAAAGTATTATTATTTGCGTAGTTATACATGGACCTCAAACACACTGCGTCTTCTAAGTCAGGTGACTGCAAATGCGCAAAAACTGTTTCCATTGCAGTTTTGCGAAATATTCCTTTTTCGAATTGCCTGAAAAACCACCTCATGCGAGCATAAAAACGTTCTTGCGATAAACGGGAGTTTTTGCGAAATTAACGTGCTTCCATTGTGCGTATTTTTAATTCTCAATTTCAATTTGCGCAATTTGAAGGGTAGCCTAATGGAAACGCGGCTAGTGTCTCTCCACAACTTGCAATGCGCATAAGCTGCATAACCTTGTTCTCCGCTGCTTCGTCTTGATCCGATTCTGCTTTTTCTCCGGTGGTGGTGGAGCTGTCTGGACATCTGAGGCTTCAGGCGTTCCTGATTCACCATCGTCCGTCGCGTCTGGCCTCTGAAAAAAGCTTTTACGGCTAGTCTGCCTGGGCCTGGCCATATTTGAAACGTCTCACTCATTCGTTCGTTGTTTAGGTCTATATTACAGCCGTTTTAGGCGTGCGCTTTATTTGAAATGCAGCATGCGATGTTGTTTAATAACTTTCAAACGGTACAGCCAGTTCCTTTATAACATAGCCAAAGGTTGGTGTATTTTTGTTTTATACATTTTAGGCTTATTCTCAAATTCAGATCGTGTTAGGGGGGCGGGATTATTAGGTCATTTTAATCTGACAATTTGACCGGAGAGATTTCATTTTGTCGGACATTTCATTTTTTTTTCGGCCAATGTCCGGCAATTACCGGACAACGGAAACCCTGGTGTGTAGCTTTACACCAGTTTTATGAGGACACCGTTTTATGAGGACATCATAAGAGCATGTTCCTGATGTTTGACTTGACTGAAGAATCTCAGTGTGTTGTGTAAGTTTAACAGAATCCTGGTCTATGAGGACACTAGATTTATGAGGACACCATAAGAACATGATCCTGATGTTTGACTTTGACTGAGTGTGTTGTGTAAGTTTAACAGAATACTGGTCTATGAGGACACTAGTTTTACTGGGACACTGGTAACTAGATACATTTGGACGGCACTGAGTTCAAGTGTGTGTATGTATGAGAGTGATACGAGACATTGCGCCTGTGCTAGATGTACAGTAAGTGATCGTGACTCACTTCTTACACACACAATCATAATTCAGGGACTGATAACAGTGGCAAATAATCTGTTTCTGAGGAACACTGGTCGCATGGCACTGCTTAAGCATGGAAACCCTGAACTCACCTTTATAATGATTGCTGAATCTGCCCTGGAGCTCATCTTTGTCTGTAAACGGCATGTCCTCTTCCAGATCTTGATCTTCTCCTTCACTGACTCACTTCAGCCATCATCCCATGTGTCTGCGCGCATAGAAAAAGACTCTCATTAATCACGACCTTTGCATTTCATTTGACATATTATTCAAAAAGCTTGTTTTAAATAAATTGATCAATTATGGTAAACAGCATTCAAGTTATTTTAATACTTTATTATTATATGATATTTAAGGAATATGTTAATTGATAATAACTATTCATTCATAGATTTCATTCACAATTGATACATTATAGGCAATAATAGTGACAGTATTAATAAGACTGAATCAGACTGACAGTTCTAATAATATTCAGAGTATATTTTATTATAGTCAGGAGTAATATGAGCACATATTTGTGTCTTAATGTGTTTAAAGCAAGCATAACTGTAGTAATATTAACAGTAGCATATCAGGATACTGTACTGGGTGAAATAGCCTCCCCTTCACATACTGTAGTCATGACAACGCGTTATTATGATGGCTAGACTATTTTATGGGATCAGAAAAGGTAGCAGTTACAAATATAGTGCAATCGAAAACGAGTTTAAAATGACAAGCATCGCTGATTCCCTCATGTCAGTCTGTAAACAGAATCACTATAGGTCCGCTAGCACCGTTAGCATCACGCGCTAGCTGCTTTCTAACTGTAAAACGAGCAGCGAAGAGCATACAGAACATGCACAAACAAGCCAAACGGACCCACATGCTATTAGAGAAGCAATTAAACAACATTAACTTACCTTTTGGATAACAGTTGCCTTCATCAGGTCCACAGATGTCTTCTCAGGTGCAGAGTTTGTCCAGTCCAAACAGGAAATGACGTGCGACGAATGACTACACCTCTGATTACGTTGTACTTATCATAATATAAACGGGATTTTATTTATTTATTTATTTATCATATATTTAATGCACAATTAATAAATTACAGGCAAAAATACTTAAATAATTAGTATTTTGCATTAAGTTGCTACACATTTTAAAGCTGATTGAAACACCACTAACCACTCGGTGAGTTGCACAGTTTTGAAAACGAACGTTAAGGGTTGTTTTAAGGTCATGTTTGTGCATGGCCATTGACTCCCATTCTAAAGCGGTCATGGGCAATTCTAAAATAGTCAAAAAGTCGCGACAGGAACCATTGTCAAAATTTCTTTATCCACCACTCTTGTTCTTCCAAAACGAACTACAAAATAGACTCAGTGTTAAATACCGGAATTGTCCTTTAAGTACCGTCAGATGAAATCCTGCAGGTGTCGGCGCTTTCTCCGTCCATGCAATAAATGCACATCCATGAATGAGCGCGGATTTTCTAGCGCATTTACTTGAACTTCATAGGCAATATATCTATGGTTTAACCCATTTGAGAGGCGGCCAAAATCAGAATTTAAAATGGACTGAATAAGCTCTCTACGAACTTGAGCGATGTGAAAGTGGAAAGTGAGTCGCTCGAGACTGAGTCGCCAGCTGAGGAAAGTGAGTCGCTCGCTGAGGAAAGTGAGTCGCTCGCTGTGTGAGGAGGGTGAGTCGCTCGCTGTGTGAGGAGGGTGAGTCGCTCGCTGTGTGAGGAGGGTGAGTCGCTCGCTGTGTGAGGAGGGTGAGTCGCTCGCTGAGGAAAGAGTCGCTCGCTGTGTGAGGAGGGTGAGTCGCTCGCTGAGGAAAGTGAGTCGCTCGCTGTGTGAGGAGGGTGAGTCGCTCGCTGTGTGAGGAGAGTACGTAACGTTATACAGATCCACCGCTGGCATATCAGTGGGAAAGTGAGTAGCTAGGGGCTATAGTATAGTGACTTCCCACGACAAATCATTAGTCCTATTTTTGGACCTTCCGGCCCGCCATACACTACGTCCATATTGTTTTACAGTCTATGGTTCAAACAGCACGGGACACACACAGCACTGCGCGCTGTCAAAACTCCAGAGAGAGAGAGAGGCCCCGCCCCGGCCTTCTCGGAGAGTGGTTACGTCACGATTAAGCCGAATAGTTCCAGAGGTTGCTAAGCAACGTGCCAGCCAACAACAAACAGACAGCCAACAACAAACAGACAGCATCGTCTTACTGAAACACAGTTTACATTATTTACACACTTGAACGTGATACAAACAATAGGAAACACATTGAACACACATTCAATTACACTGAACGATCGATCGTCGATATGTTACCTGAGAGAAGCGGCCGCTGCAGCGTGACAGACGCGGCTATGGCTATGAACACGACAGGTAACGTAACATTAATACAAATCAAAAGACAAGTTACCATTTAATGATACAGGCTTTATTACAGACGTTACATAATCTTATCTTATCCCTCTGATGGTCTTCGTTTGTGTTGACACTCGTTGAAATTAGCTAGGACATTGTCGGTCAGTGTTTCTGTGAAAACAAGCAGCATTTTTCGGGGTTAAGACCTTTAAGCACAAAAACATCAAAAGTTATAAAGTTTTATTTAGCAAGCATGTAACCACTGATATCATAGATGGAAAAGACCATGTTCTAGCGTGATTTACCATGATATACCACATTCTAACATGATTTACCATAGTTTATCATGGTTTACCATAATTGACCCTGTTCTAGCATGATTTACCATGATATACCACATTCTAGCATGATTTACCATAGTTTATCATGATTGACCATGGTCTAGCGTGATTTACCATGATATACCACATTCTAACATGATTTACCATAGTTTGTCATGATTTACCCTGTTCTAGCGTGATTTACCATGATATACCACATTCTAACATGATTTACCATAGTTTGTCATGATTTATCATGATTTACCCTGTTCTAGCGTGATTTACCATGATATACCACATTCTAGCATGATTTACCATAGTTTGTCATGATTTACCATGTTTCTAGCGTGATGTACCATGATATACCACATTCTAACATGATTTACCATAGTTTGTCATGATTTATCATGATTTACCCTGTTCTAGCGTGATTTACCATGATATACCACATTCTAGCATGATTTACCATAGTTTGTCGTGATTTACCATGATATACCACATTCTAGCATGATTTACCATAGTTTGTCGTGATTTACCATGATATACCACATTCTAACATGATTTACCATAGTTTGTCATGATTTATCATGATTTACCCTGTTCTAGCGTGATTTACCATGATATACCACATTCTAGCATGATTTACCACAGTTTGTCATGATTTACCATGTTTCTAGCGTGATATACACAAACAAATACAAATATGTTTTCAATGTTGTACCAACCAATAGTAAAAGCAGTAGCCTATACCAACTATTGCACCATGCTGTCACTAAACTCAATAAAAAAGTGTTTAGTTTGGCTACCAAATGTTCTGACAATCACAAACATGAACTTAAATGCAAAACCTACTAATTATTAGCTGTGTCAATGTCAGCCTGTTTCCTGATTTTATGTGTAAACCTCACACTGGTTGGTTCCTCGCCTGATCTACACAGGTGTGTTTAGTCATAAGCAGTTCAGTCTCTCATGCTGTTGTGTGTTTTCCAGGAGCCTTTGACTCTCTTTATAAAGTGGGAAAGAAACTGGCATCGAAACCCCATGGCACTGTCCATGAAGGAATCCGGAAATCTGATGGCACTCAGGTATGTTGCTCTTCTGGATACAGCAAACTCTTTGCCTCTTGTTTCCTTCTGTCTCTCGAGTCCTGACAAAAACATCAGTGTTTTCAGTTTTGACCAAAACATGTTTTAAAAAAGATTGTAGATAACCATGTAAGCAACAAAGATGAGTCAGTTCACTTACGTTTGCAAATATTTTCTTTATTTTTTAGGTGATCATCAAATATGTGAAGGAGCGGCAGTTTGATTTCGACGTAAGTTGACACGATTTTATTCTTTATGAAAATTACTATTAATAATTATTTCAAAGCCTTGAAGCATCAGTTGTAAAGTACATGTAAAGTTCATTGTTTTCTAACCCACTCTTTAGTCAGGAGGTTTGAGGTTAGGAGTCAACTAACCTTTTGTCAATCTCTTCTTTCAGGTCGGGGATTCCAAACCTTATTGTCGAGAGGCAACTATAATGCGGATGGTGGAACATAGCGACCATGTCGTGAAATTACATGATTGGTTTGGCATGGAAGATCACGACATCTTAATCATGGAACATCCAGGTGTCAGCGTAACCTTGTGTGATTTCATCAAAGAAAACAGAGGTCATCTGACTGAAGCAGAAGCAAAAGACATCATGCAGAATCTCATCGCTGCGTTTCAGCACTGCAGGGAACAGGGTGTTTGTTACGAACACATCAGCCTGAGAAAAGTACTCATCGACCCATTCACCAGGGAGATCAAGTTAGCCGGCTTTTACAGAGGACTGGCCATCAGAGAACCAAGTGAGCTTGCTTTTTGAGCACAAGTCACTGATTTATTATGCACAGGATATGGAAATAAGGTTTTTTTTTACTGAAAACTGAAAACTTACTCCTTACAATAGGTGATTTTGAGTCAAAAGCAGAGAGGAGAGTTCACGCTTTAATGCGAACAAATGAAGTCTTGTACAGAGCGCTGAAGGGAATGGTCGAAGGAGAACGTCTTCTGAAACTTTGGCTTCGTAGGGAAAGATCACAGTTGTCCAAAGGTGAGACCAAAAACAAGAACGAAATGGAAATAGCATTGCTTGAAAACATGTAAAGCTCTTACACAAGTGACAGTACAATTACCTTGATGACAAATAAGCAAAGTGTAAAACACAGCGGATTGACAGTGAATGTTTAGCCATTAATAAATGTTCATGGGCATCAAGAGAATGCCATAGTAACAGCAACATTACCTCACATAAACTACATATCTCAAAATCAAGCAGGACTAATCATCTCTCTTCTGAAAACTTTTACAGAATGCCTGGATCTACTTCAGAACCTTCGTGACAGAGAGTCAAGGATCTACTTAATGAACATTCTAGATCATGACTGGTTTAAAGAAACACCAGAGCCAGAAGCGATCGAGTCCGACCCGACAGAAGGTGAGTCTCTAGTTATTACCTCTCTGATTCATGTCCGCTTCAGCCTGATGTTTCTGATGTTAGGCAACATGCAGAGAGTAAACATCATGCAACTTTCCCGAAGGATTGGATCGCAGCAGCAGGGCCGTGTAAATAACTGTGGGACACATGGGGGGGTGCGATATCACAATATTCGATCGTGGACGATTAAAATGTCTCCACGATCTGCTTTTGAAGAAATGTCGTAGTATCGTGTTACTGCGCACATTCTATCAGCTGCAGTTCTGTTACATTCACATCACATGCTGTATACACTCACGGGACACTCCCATTCACAAAAGTTGCCAGTTATCATGTCAAACAACGCCTGGATACTTGACTAAGATATCTTTCTAGTCTTATCGTGCTAATACTGTCAAATACACACAAGCTTCACATAAACACAGTTGGTTATGTCTAAAGTGAAAGCAAATATCTGAGAGAAAATCGAGTGCGTGTCATATGCATGTATATTAGACGCGTACCGATCTTAAAGTGACAGTAGCCCAATACTAAACACACTGCCGCTTGTCCTTAAAGGGCCCCTATAATGCTACTTTAAAGGCTCCTAATGTTGTTCGGAGTCTCCTACAACAGGATTAATAGACACAGTTTTAGGTAATACAGTTTAAGGTAATAGGACACACTCTGGGGACACTAAAGACTTTTGAAAAGGCCATTATACCCCTTCAGAGCATGTGAGCGGAGTGGAGCGGTGAGAATCTCCGCTCATCGCTCATGGAACTGTTCACCCCTCCGCTCCCCCGCTCTAAGCTACATCAGGCCGCTCCGCTCATTATCGCTCAGCGCTCAACGAGGTTTGCTTCGCGCTCCACTCAAATCGCCCCCCGCTCGCTCCGAAAAAGGAAAAAAATCTACATGTATATCACTTTTAGCTTAGACCACAGCCTTACCTCCTAAACAACTAATGAGCAACAACAACATTTTTCAAATTGAAATGTTTTATTTCAAATTATAGGCCTATGTAAGAAGGAATATAGCCTAAACAAAAAGTCCTGTAAAATTAAACGAATAAATGGCCCTAATAAAATAAAATAAAATTATATAAACAAAAATATACATATACATTTTTTAAAAGTAAATTAACTATAAGGCCAGAATTTTGATAAGTGAACTTTTGCGCAACGCGCACGATTAAAATTTAAATTGGCTTCCATACACACAAACTGCTGTAAAATTAAACGAATAAATGGGCCTAATAATATAAATAGTATTACGGACGACACAAATTCGGCTAAATAAAACGAACCATTTGGTCTACTTGAATGAAAAAACGAATTTGTTTGAATATTACGCTATATTTAATTTACACTTTGTTACAAGTTACCGTATTCAATTTGCTAACCTTTTGTTGCGTGTTCGCGTAGGTCACGTTCATGTTTTCGAGAGATGTGTCTTTTGAGATTCCAAAATGAATCTTTGCTGACTGACACGATGTCTCCACATTCGTTTTCTTGTACCACATTATCATTGTTAGGGACCGTTCGGTATTTATGGAAGGGGCCACCGGAGGAAAATAGGGGAGGGTCATGTCTTTTTATTCTTTGTTGAGGGGAGGGTCATCCAATTTTTTTTAGTCTAGGGGGAGGGTCACCAAACTTTTATATTCATGAAAACAGCAACATTTCAAAGTGGCTTGTTTGGTGCTATTTTTTTTCCATTTAGATCGATGTTGATCTCGCGTTATCAGCCCCCCTTCGATATCAGATGGGTCTGACCCAACAAAAATCCAGTTTGGCGCTGTTTGACAGTGCGCGCGCACTTCAGTTCCGCGCTTAGAAAAAGTGCATCATGTCAGAACAGAATGCCAATGAAATGTTTACCCGGCAAAGCTTTAAAGCACGAGCAAATAATGAACTTTTGTGATTGCGAATAAGTGCACAGTGTCCTGTGAGTGTAACTCTACCGCTGCATTAACATGTGATGTGAACGTAGGCCTACGTCGAGTTTTACAGTATTGGGACTGAGGCGCATACTACCATATTTTAGTTTCCATTCTTATTTTGTTTCCACGATGTGTAAGATGTAGGGCTACCACATCTTTAAATTACTATTAGATTTATTTAAGTTAACATAAATACGTAGACCTACACCACAAAAACTAGTTGAGGATAAATTCGTTAAACTTGGGCGATTCCAGTGTTATGGACGTGACATTTGCAGTCAATACGTGAAATATAAATTCTCAGAAAATGCATTTAATACCAATATTTTGAAACGTCTGAAAGGAGTCAAGACATTAGAAAAATATCAGTCTACGTATGCGTTTTATATGAGGGAAATACACATGTGACGTGACACAAAAAATCTTTAACTTTTAGGTGGCAAAATATTTTTAGTAATTCTATAAATTACACTGTGCAAACCAAAAGATATATACCCACCGGATGAATAAAGATCAGCCTCCACAGAACATAACATATTATTTTTATTTCATTTTTCGTGGTCGCATTTATGTAAAAAAACCCAAAAAAAACAATGTTACGGGCGTGACAGTTCTCCATTATGGACATGACTGCTCTGAAAGCGACTTTAAAAATTTCACAGAGACCTCAAACAGAAAGCACAAAGCCTTTCTTTAAAGTGAATTTCGTTTTTTTATTAATTGTATCTTAATTTTAATCAATGTTTTATCTGGATTTAAATAGCCTAAGAAGTAAATATAGTAGAAAATAGATAATCATGACACGGAGGCGCGGGCGAGTGAACTGGACTCTTGTCTCATAAATGAACCGAAACTCAGCGTAAGGTATGCTACTTGCCTCACAGACCTGAGAAATATATAGAAAGCTTGAAATGTCTACTTTTAAACAGAACAATTCAAAATGAAGGAAAACAGACTGCTTTCTGCTTATGAAATGTGCATTTCTCTCTGGCGCGTTCTGAGAAGATCGCGACGCATTGTCAACTTCATCTTTGCAGTCGACACAGAAAACACGTGTTTATTAATAAACAATTAAAATGTCTCCTTGCTATATTTGACATATTCATAATAATTACTTTTGCCGGTTGTTTGTGACAGCTTTTAGATGCTTTGTTGGCAGCGCCACCCACATGTTGAACGTGTCACACCGCATCAGCACCAAAAACATGATTTTTTTCAAATCTAAAATCAAAAATCGTGATACGAACCGAATCGTAGGTTTGGTCTATCGTTACAGCCCTAGTAAGATGAGAAAGCAAGAGTTTATGGTTTAAAAAAACAAACAAACAATCTGAACATCTTTGCCAAGCGCAGTACAGAAGTAGGCTAATCAATAAATTATCGGGGAGGGTCATGTCTTTTTTCACAATCATTTTGGAGGGTCATCGTATTGCTGGCAAAGGGAGGGTCATGTCTTTTTTGACAACAGATCTCAAAACTCCTCCGGTGGCCCCTTAAATAAAAAACGAACAGTCCCTTAGTTAGTTTTATATTAATAGTAGCCTACACCTGTATGACTTCTCATTTTCCTTTTTTAAGTAGCCTACTTTTTGAACTCCATTATTGAGCCGAGTTTTGACTGAAAATAGTCTACTGTTGATGACTGTGCAAGACAGATGGATCCTGGTTTAGGTTTGACTGGGCATGCTTCAGACTTGTGGTGTGAACTGAGCGAAATTGGAGCGAAATTGGAGCGGGAAATAAGGCGACGCTCCGTCCTTTTAAAAATGCCGCTCTGCGCTCTGTCCAAGATCCGCCCGCTCCCGCTCCCTGCTCGCTCCCGCTCCACTCCGCTCACATGCTCTGTACCCCTTTAAATTATACTATACTTAGTGTGTATTAAATTTGCAAAGATTTGTATGTATTATACTGGGGACACACCAAAAGATAATCGGGCTGACTTTGGGCCGATTTCCCCCCTTCCGACAATCCTAGCTGTGTCCCGATTATCTTGATGGTTCTACAGATTATCTTATCAGATTTTCCCTTGGTGTGAGTGAGGTGTGTTAAAGGGTTAGTTCACCCAAAAATGAAAATTCTGTCAGTAATTACTCGCCCTCATGTTGTTCCAACCGCGTAAGACCTTCGTTCCTCTTCGAAACACAAATTAAGATATTTTTGATGAAATCTGAGAGCTGATAACTTCTCCGTAGGCTGCTAGGTGGCCCAAACTTGCTGGCCCAGAAAAGTTATTAAAGAGATCGTTAATATAGTCCAAGTGACTACAGTGGCTCAATCTTAAGTATATCAAGCGACGAGAATACTTTTTGTGCGCAAAAACAAACAAAAATAACGACTTTATTCCACTATTCATTTCCTTCTCTCTGGGCCACTAGTTGGTTCGCGTCACACACATGACCAGCGTCGGCCAATAGTGAGCCTACGTGGTGACGTGTAACACAGACGCGCTGCGCAAAAACACTTACGAGGCCCAGAGAGAAGGAAGTGAATAGTGGAATAAAGTCGTTATTTTTGTTTGTTTTTGCGTACAAAAAGTATTCTCGTCGCTTGATATACTTAAGATTGAGCCACTGTAGTCACTTGGACTATATTAACGATCTCTTTAATAACTTTTCTGGGCCAGCAAGTTTGGGCCACCTAGCAGTACTTGAAGTGATTCCATTTTAGCACAGTTTAATTGATTAAAATATATTAAAATATAAATACATATAAATGATGAATACATAAATATTTTAAATATATTGCAGTAGGCCAATAAGGTACATATATTTGTAAATAAGGTACATATATTTTAAACACACATTTTGCTACGTTCATAGTAGGGATGGGCATGATTAATCGACGATCGATAATTGATCGTTAAGAATTTCGTCGATCACGTTTATTTGTTATCGATTAAACTAATGCAGGTTGCGTTGCGTAGTGTGAGTCTTGAAGCAATGGAATTAATTTTAGCGCGGAGGTACCTGCGCATCCCGGCAACGTCAGTCCCCTCAGAGCGGGTGTTTTCGGCGGCTGGACTGGCCGTCACCAGGTTGCGGTCGCGTCTGATCCCAGATCATGTCAACATGCTTATCTTTCTCAACAGAAATCAGTAGACTGGTGCAGAAGTTCTATGGGAACTTCATGCGTTTTCTCAGATCGGATAGCTATCTGATTTATCAAAACGATTCCATTTACACCTGGTCACATAAATGTGTTTTTGCAAAACGGATATAAATCCGATCTTGAATTCCCGCGCTATATGCATATTTAAATTGTTGCACGTCATCGAAAGCAACTGATATGAGCTGCATTTTATTGATCATCAGCGAAAATTTCTAAATCAAAGACCGCAACAAGATATTGCGGCAACAGCCCTGGTAAGATCATTTCGGTTCTTTACTTTTAATGAAGATGATTGTGTGTTGATGAATGACTTTGACTTTGATTTGCGATAGTTTGCACGTTGGCTTGATGAATAGATGCTCATCTGTGGTGATGCGTGTTGAAGTAGCGTCGTCATATCTGGATATAACATGACATATAGCCTATAACACGCTCTCACACGTTTATTTCTTATCATTTTTGGGATAAGTCAAATTTACATATGTGGTTTCAACAACCAGATGCATTTACTCTTGTCCAGTTTCGTCTGGAATGCGTCTCAGATCTCCTCCTGAAGTGAGCGATCGGATTTAAATCCGTCTCGAATGCGTTTCGGAGGGCATTTAGATTTGGTCTTTTCACGACCGGGTAGCTATCCAATCACAGAAAACGGATGAAGTGGCCATGGGTCTCTGTTTAAGAACGCCGGCTCGCAGCTGCAGGTTCCGCTGGTTTAGAGCACCGCAGGAATCTTCAAGTCTACCGAACGTCCAGTTTCAAGTCAAGTCAAGTCAAGTTTATTTGTATAGCGCTTTTCACAATACAGATTGTATCAAAGCAGCTTCACAGTATTAAATTAAAATAATACAACAAAGTTTGTTTCAAGAGGAATTTATTGATTGATAAAATTAAATTAAATATCCCCAAAATATCCCCAACTGAGCAAGCCAAAGGCAACAGTGGCAAGGAACCGAAAAACTTCATCAAGTGACCTAATGGTGTCCTAAAACTCCATCAGGTGACCTAATGGAGAAAAAGAAAACCTTGGGAGAACCCAGGCTCAGTCGGGGGCCAGTTCTCCTCTGGCATTTATGAGCTAGAGGCCGGATTGTAGTTTGAACTGTAGGATTATATGAATGCCTGGCTGAAGAGATGCGACTTTAATCTAGTTTTAAACTGGGAGAGCGAGTCTGAGCAACGAACAGTATCAGGAAGACTATTCCAGAGTTTTGGAGCCAAATGTGAGAATGCTCTCCCTCCTTTGGTGGTTCTGGATATCCTAGGTATGACCAAAAGCCTTGAATTTAGTGATCTTAAAGAGCGCGATGGATTATAGGGTGATAAAAGATCCGTTAAATAGACTGGAGCTAAGCCGTTTAGGGCTTTATAGGTCAGTAGCAATACCTTGTAATTAATACGGAACTTTATAGGTAACCAATGCAGTGATGATAAAATCGGTGTTATATGATCATATTTTCTTGATCTAGTAAGAACTCTAGCGGCGGCATTTTGGACTAACTGTAGCTTGTTTATTGAGGATGCAGGACAACCAGCTAGTAAAGCATTACAGTAATCCAGTCTCGAGGTCATGAATGCATGAACTAACTTTTCTGCATCAGAAACTGATAGCATATTACGTAGCTTAGCAATGTTTCTAAGGTGGAAAAATGCTGTTTTTGTAACATATGAAATATGATTTTCAAAAGACAGGTTGCAATCGAGTATAACACCCAGGTCTTTTACTGTAGAGGATAAAGTAACAGGACATCCTATGATGTTAAAGTTGTATTGTGCGAGGTTTTGTGGGTGGTTTTTTGAACCGATAAGTATTACTTCTGTCTTGTCTGGATTTAATAAAAGAAAATTACGGGTCATCCAATCTTTTATATCTTTAACACACTCTGTCAATTTGGAAAATTTTGCGTTTTCATCCGGCCGTGATGAAATATATATTTGAGTGTCATCAGCATAACAATGGAAACTAATTCCATGTTTCCTTATAATATTTCCAAGTGGCATCATATATATTGAAAATAACAGAGGGCCTAATACAGATCCCTGCGGCACTCCATAGTTTCACTGCCACAAGTTGATCTTCTTGTAATAAAGATCTCATCGAGGACAAACAAACTGTATTTTTGTATTTTCATTGCATTTTTAATTTATAAAAAGTTAAAGAAATAATGAATTTCAATATAAAAATATTAATGATTAATCGACAGTCGATCGTTAATTCTCCCGACGATCGACTAAGAAAATTTAATCGAATGCCCATCCCTAGTTCATAGTTCATACACAAAGTACTCATAAAATGTACTTTAAGTAAGAGCAACAGAAGTATGTTTTCTTTAAATACACTAAAACTTCACTAAAAGTATGCTTGTTTTTTGCATATTTCTTAAAAGCGTGACTAAGCGTATATTTATTACCAATGTACTTCTAGTGCACTTGTTAGAAATATGTTAAAAGTATGCTTGTGTTTAGCATACCAGACCTCCCATAAGGACCAGAAAAATTACCTTGGGGGTCTTTCAAGTACAAGCGTTTTGCGAATCCTGCATTGAACTCCGAGATTTGAGAAGCAGTCGTCAGTGAAATAAAGGGAACACAGCAAAAGTTTAGGATTATACTGCTGTGATACCATGGTAAAGATGAACTTTAACCTCTGATTCTTCACATGCTCGTCCTTGGGCGGTGAAAAGAAACTGGCTTTACCTTCACATTGTAGAGCACAGCGCCGTCTTCTCCACATGATGCTGTCCAGTGTCCACTTCAAGTTTTCCCTGCGCGCGCAATAAGTGGACAGCTAATATGCTAATGTCTCGTCTTGACATCACAACGAAACCGCTTTGGATTCGTTTTTAAAAATGATTCATTTAACTGAATCAGAGTCGACTCTTACTTTTGAAAGACGTGATTTTCTAGGTGTGATTTTTCTTTCTTGAGAGAAATTAACATGTATCTACTGTACCTAATACGGATCCAATCGGAATCAAGATCGGAATAAAACCACAAGAATTTAATTGAAATTGTAAAATTTGTATCAACCAATAGTAAAAGCAGTAGCCTATACTAACTATTGCATCATGCTGTCACCAAACTCAATAAAATAGTGTTTAGTTTGGCTACCAATTGTTCGGACAATCACAGTAGCCTACACTTATTGTTTGTGAGTGTCTAGTTAATACCACTCTTATTCATTTATTTTTCCTCAGGCGACATGCAGTTTGAAGCAATAGATAACAGCAGCGCCGCTGGTCATCAAACACCTGAAGAAGAGCCGACTCCAGCCACAGATGCGCTTGAGCCAATGGTGGATTACGCTCAACCATCGACCAGCGCTAATGCGTTATCACTGGAGTCTCCAGCCGGACAGGAGCCGACTCCTTTTACTGCTTTTTGCCTCTCTGATTCATGCCTGTTTCAGCCTGGTGTTTGTGATGTTAGTTTGACTTTTACCTCAGACTACATGCAGTTTGAAGGAACAGATAGCAGCAGCAGCAGCAGCACTCTACCATCGACCAGCGCTGATACGTTATCTGAGATCGAGCCGACAGGTAACTGTCTGAGGACATTAATACTAACCCTAACTCACATGTATGCAGAAATAACGGTGGGACACGATTACTGGGGGACTTCTCACTCAACTCAAACTTGATAACAGTGTGAATGAGAACATAAGAATGCAGATTTGTTATTTTAAATGAAATTAGGACCGTTGTTGCTTAG